>NC_081568.1:138091807-138158531 GCF_022355385.1 Mustela nigripes
GGCTTCTATTTCATTGATTTCTGCTCTGATCTTTATGATTTCTCTTCTCCTGCTGGGTTTAGAGTTTCTTTCTTGTTCTTTCTCCAACTCCTTTAGGTGTAGGGTTAGGCTGTGTATCTGAGACCTTTCTTGTTTCTTGAGAAAGGCTTGTACCGCTATATATTTTCCTCTCAGGACTACCTTTGTTGTGTCCCACTGATTTTGAACCTTCTGTTTTCATTATCATTTGTTTCCATGAATTTTTTCAATTCTTCTTTAACTTCCTGGTTGACCCATTCATTAGAAGGATGCTGGTTAGTCTCCATGTATTTGGGTTCTTTCCAAGTTTCCTCTTGTGATTGAGTTCCAGCTTCAGAGCATTGTGGTCTGAAAATACACAGGGAATGATCCCAATCTTTTGACACCGGCTGAGGCCTGATTTAGGACCGAGGATGTGATCTATTCTGGAGAATGTTCCATGTGCATTAGAGAAGAAGGTGTATTCTGTTGCTTTGGGATGAAATGTTCTGAATATATCTGTGATGTCCGTCTGGTCTAGTGTGTCAATTAAGGCCTTTATTTCCTTGTTGATCTTTTGCTTGGATGATCTGTCCATTTCAGTCAGGGGAGTGTTAAATTCCCCTACTATTATTGTGTTATTGTTGATGTGTTTCTTTGATTTTGTTATTAATTGGTTTATATGGTTGGCTGCTCCCACGTTGGGGGCATAGATATTTAAAATCGTTAGATCTTTTTTTGGACAGATACTTTGAGTATGATATAGTGTCCTTCCTCATCTCTTTTAAAGTCTTTGGCTTAAAATCTAATTGATCTGATGTAAGGATTGCCACTCATACTTTCTTCTGATGTCCATTAGCATGCTCAATTCTTTTCCACCCCCTCACTTTAAATCTGGAGGTGTCTTTGCGTCTAAAATTAGATTCTTGTGGGCAACATATAGATGGGTTTTGTTTTTTTTATCCATTCTGATACCCTGTGTCTTTTGATTGGGGCATTTACCTCATTAACATTCAGGGTAACTATTGAGAGATATGAATTTAGTGCCATTGTATTGCCTGTAAGGTGACTGTTACTGTATATTGTCTCTGTTCCTTTCTGATCTACTACTGTTAGGCTCTCTCTTTGCTTAGAGGACCCCTTTCAATATTTCCTGTAGAGCTGGTTTGGTGTTTGCAAATTCTTTCAGTTATTGTTTGTCCTGGAAGCTTTTTATCTCTTCTTCTATTTTCAGTGATAGCCTAGCTGGATATAGTATTCTTGGCTGCATATTTTTCTCGTTTAGTGCTCTGAAAATATCATGCCAGCTCTTTCTGGCCTGCCAGGTCTCTGTGGATAAGTCTGTTGGCAATCTAATATTTTTACCATTCTATGTTACAGACTTCTTTTCCCGGGCTGCTTTCAGGATTTTCTCTTTGTCACTAAGACTTGTAAATTTTACTATTAGGTGACGGGGTTTGGACCTATTCTTTTTGATTTTGAGGGGCGTTCTCTGTGCCTCCTGGATTTTGATGCTTGTTCCCTTTGCCATAATTGGGAAATTCTCTCCAATCATTCTCTCCAATATACCTTCTGCTCCCCTCTCTTTTTCTTCTTCTTCTGGAATCCCAATTATTCTAATGTTGTTTCCTCTTATGGTGTCACTTATCTCTCGAGTTCTCCCTTCGTCGTCCAGTAGCTGTTAGTCCCTCTTTTGCTCAGCTTCTTTATTCTCTGTCATTTGGTCTTCTATATCACGAATTCTTTCTTCTGCCTCATTTATCCTAGCAGTGATAGCCTCCATTTTTTATTGCACCTCATTAATAGCCTTTTTTATTTCAACTTCATTAGATTTTAGTTCTTTTATTTCTCCAGAAAGGGCTTTTATATCTCCTGAGAGGGTTTCTCTAATATCTTCCATGCCTTTTTCAATTCCGGCTAGAACCTTGAGAATCGTCATTCTGAACTCTAGATCTGACATATTACCAATATCTCTATTGATTAGGTCCCTAGCCTTTGGTACTGCCTCTTGTTCTTTTTTTTGTGGTGAATTTTTCCACCTTGTCATTTTGTCCAGATAAGAGTATATGAAGGAGTAAGTAAAATACTAAAAGGGTGGGAAAGACCCCAGAAAAATATGCTTTATCCAAATCATAAGAGATCCCAAATCATTGCGGGGAGAAAGGGGATAAAAAGAGGGTCAGAAAAAAAATAAAACAAAGAAACAATTAAAAAAAGAAAATGAATAAAGAAAAAATGTAAAAAAGAAATATATATATGATAAACTAGTTGAAAAATGTTAAAAAAGAAAATCTTAAAAGCTAAAAAAATTTATCAGAAGAAGAAAAAAAATTGGAAAAGAAAAAAAAAAATTTAAATTAACTACAAGTCTAAAGAATCATGAGTTCCAAGCTTTGCTTTCTCCTCCTCTGGAATTCCACTGCTCTCCTTGGTATGGAGACTTTACTCCTTGGTAGGTGAACTTGGTCCTGTCTGGATTTCTTGTTGATCTTCTAGAGGAGGAGCCTGTTGTAGTGATTCTCCAGTGTCTTTGCCCCAGGCAGAATTGCACTGCCCTTACCAGGGACCAGGCTGAGTAATCTGCTCGGGTTTGCTTTCAGGAGCTTTTGTTCCCTGAATGCTTTCCAAAGAGTTCCAGAGGACGGGAATGGAAATGGTGGCCTCCCAGTTTCCAGCCCGGAGGAGCTGAGTGCTCAGGCCCCACTCTTCAATGCGCTCTCAGAGAATAGCACCCAATTACTCCCATCTCCCTGGCCTCCAGCCCCGCTCCGAGCTCACCGAGCCTGGGACCGGTTCAAGGTAACCCTGAGCTGAGAGCTCACTTCTTGGCTCTGTCTCTGTAGCTGGCTTCCCCATTCTAATACCTGCAAGCTCTGGGACACTCACACACCCCCGGTCCTTCTGTGGCCCCGCGGGACCTGAGGCCTTGCTGACCCTGTGTGGTCTTCGCCCCAGTTTAGCCTCTGGAGCGATGTCCCTCAGCGGAACAGACTTTTAAAAGTCCTGATTTTGTGGTCTGTTGCTCCGCTGCTTGCCGGGATCTGGCCCCTCCCTCTGCAGTCTATCTTTACCTCGCTTTGGATTCACTTCTCCACCAGTCCTACCTTTCAGAAAGTGGTTGATTTTCTGTTTCTAGAATTGCTGTTCTTCTTCTCTTTGATCTCTCGTTGGATTTGTGGGTGTTTGCAATCTTTAGATAAGCTACCTAGCTGATCTCCTGCAATCTGAAGTGGTCTCAGCCATCTTCTCCACCATCTTGACTCCTCCCTTCCCAAAGGTAAATATTTTTATAGTAAAATATAAAAACTAGCTTTATTTGATCATCTAATTAAATAGAAAATATTAAAACAATGGTAGTACTACATATCAATTGATTTTTAAACTTAATTTTTAAAATTTTATTTAAAGTTAATCTAATTATCATATGGCCTATTACTAGATTCAGAGGTAGAGTTCATGGATTCATCAGTTGTATGTAATACCCTGTGCTCATTACAACCAAGTATACTCCTTAATGCCCATCACCAATTACCCCATTCCCTCACCCATCTCCCCTCCACTAAACCTCACTTTGTTTCTTATGATTATGAGTGGGGCACTTGGATGGATCAGTCAGTTAAGCATCTTCCTTCAGCCCAGGTCATGATCCTAGGGCCCTGGTATTGAACCCCACATCCCACTGTTTAGCAGGAAGCCTGCTTCTCCCTCTGCTGCTTCCCCTGTTGTCCTCTCTCTCTGCCAAATAAATAAATAAAATATGTAACAAAAAAAAAAAGGAAAGAAAAAAAAATGTCCCTTATGGTTTGTGTCCCTCTCTGATTTCGTCTTATTTTTCCCTCCCTTCCCCTAAGATCCTGTTAATTTCTCTTGTCTCGTTTGTTATGGAATATTTTAAAATGAAGTGAAATAAACTCAAATATATTTGTGTAATTCAGACTTTAAGAAATAACATATTGCAAATAAGTGGAAGTTCCTTGGCTCAATTCACTGTCCAGTCTCCCCTTCCTGAATCCAAAGCACCTTTTTCCAGTGCACACTTTAAAGAAAGATACAGCCTTTATGAATCTGTAGATGACACCACAGTGTCCTATTTTTCAAAATCCTAATTGTGTTCTCTTCAAGTTCTTCTAAGTCCCTTTCATTTTTCTCCTCTCAGCATACTCCTACACAGTGCTGTCAAGACCAGTCTCTACTGAGAGAGGCAGACCTGATATACCCATTTTGACTATATTATGGAAATAAAATGTGATTACAATGCTGGATTTTGTTCATATATTCTCCATAATTCGATACCTTATTTCACAATTTTGCCTCTTAAGAATATACCAGTGATAAAAATACTCACACGTTTGTAAACAAATGCACAATTACACCAGGAGCGTATATAGCTTGCACAACTATTTCATGGAATAGTTTCATCTTATCATTCAACTACATCGCTGCTTTTTTACTTTTCTAAGAAATCTAATTAATTTTTTATCTTTCAGAGTTCTGTTTTCTCTTTCTCATAGCCTTCTTAAAGACTGACAACATTAGACTTTCTGTTTTGTGAAAAAGTAAAGTATTCAAAATATGTCAATGTTTGAGTAAAGCCAATCTTAATATATTAACATATTGGTTTAGCCTTCTGTGAAAAAGTAAAGTATTCAAAATATGTCAATGTTTGAGTAAAGCCAATCTTAATATATTAACATATTGGTTTAGCCTTCTGTGATTATTTGTATTTTTAGATTACATAGATGAAAGATTTACCTTATTCCCTTATTGTGTTTAGTCAAAGTGTGATGCTGTAGAATTAGAAAGCTCTTCTAGAATCTTCCAATAGAAAAATATTGTCCTTTGTATTTAGGATTTTCAGGTGAATATAAGGCTTTATGAAGATGAAATATATAATTTTAAATTGACAGACCCTGTTTATCAGAATTTCATATAGTTTTACTCACCAAAACAGGTAGTTATCTTACTCACAAGAAATTAAGTTTGGTCCTATTAATATGTCAAAAGTGAAGAATCTTTAATCTGATCCTAAATACTCAGGTAGGATTTGTCATAATGTAATCTTCTTCATTCATGTCTTCCCCATAGCCAGTACCTCATTAGTCCTCAAGAGAAAGATCATACATTTTAGCTCATCCCCCGCCTTCCTATAGCTCTTCAACAATCCTTCTATTTAAAAGTAGAGCCCCAAGAATCAGAGGATTTACAAGAGGCAGAAAATGAGGGAACAAGCTTATAAGACGCTACTGAGAAAGGTTTCAGAATCAGAATACTTCCCCCTGCCAGTGATTAGTTTCTTATTTTTGTGCTGCAGTATCACTTAATATTCAAAAAGGTAACTCCCAGTTTCAGTAGCAATTATGGCCTCTAAAACACGAAAATAAGGGATGCCTGTGTATCTCCATTGGTTAAGTGACTGACTCTTGATTCAGCTTGGAGTCCTCTTGAGATCCTCTCTCTTTCCCTTTGCCCCTCCCCCTCCTCTCTCTCTAAATCAACAAATAAAAAGTATTTTTTTATTTTTGAAGGTTTTATTTATTTGGCTGAGAGAGGGAACACAAGCAGGGGGAGTGGGAGAGGGAGAAACAGGCTCCCCACTAAGCACTGAGCCTGATGTGGGACTCAATCCCCAGACCCTGGGACCATGACCTGAGCCAAAGGCAGACAATTAACAATTGAGCCACCCAGGTGCCCCAACAAATAAAATCTTTAAAATACAAAAATAAGATTTTAATGATTAAGTATGAATTACAGTAGAATGAGTCTTCAAGACAGGTTGAAAAATCAAACTCCTGCTGCCATCAAACAGGCTGCTATATTCCCCTTGGGTATGCCTTTCTCCAGGTTATTCACCCAAATAAAGAGAGGTACGTAGATGGAGATAGATAAAGCTTAGAGATACTTCTCTTTACCTGGGTGCCAAAGAAAACTGCACTGGATAGGATGGTGTGAAACAAGTAGGACTTGATTCAAAACTATTCCATTTGAACAGAAATGAAAGTCAACTCCAATGGAACAAACACAGGAGAATTTTTAAGCACCGCAGCCAAAGAGGAATGGGTCCAGATGAAGAGACCATTCGTGTTGCCAAGTGATGCTAATTCGTTCATTGAATAGCATCTTCTACCCTCCCACACAGACCAAGGGACGCAGACACTATCTTTCTTGATGATTTCAAAGGGATGGCTCCCAGTCCTTGAGAAAGCGGTTTCTGGGCTGTAAAACTGGCAAGACTCTTAGAGATTTATCTCTCAAGAGGCAGAAGAAGAACTTACAATTCCAAGTGTTCTCAAGTAAATACTTTAGGAAAAGACAAATCAGGGCCAGGAGGCACAGAGAAGCCTGTCTTGAGTTCACTCAAGCTGCCGGATACCATAAAGTTGTCTTGGTGGATGGAAATAGAGGGTGGAGTCAGGCTGCTGTAGGACAATGACAGCAGAGCAAGGCTGGAGGTTTATGACTGGATCATTTGCTGAATTTGAAAATGGCTCTGTTTTAGGAGTTGTACAGGACACAGTCTCCAGCCCTGGACTCAGAAGAATCACTGGCAGATACCACTATGTAAAATGGGGATGATCAGTTTAAGCTTTCCCTGGAATTAACATTTTCCTTTTATTATCTAAAGATGAGGATTCATCAGAGGATGGATGGTAAACCCAGAGGTAAAGATCACACCTGGAAACAAGTTTACTTACACACACACACACACACACTCACAAGTCAAGCGGGGCCTGGGTGGCTCAGTTGGTTAAGGGCTGACTCTGGATTTAAGTTCATGATCTCATCGTGGTGGGATTGAACCCCACAGTGCACTGGGCTCTTCACACAGTGGGGACACCGCTGGAGGTCTCTCTCCCTCTACTCATGCCCCACAACCCCACATTCTTCTGTGCCTTCTCATTCTCTCTCAAACAAAGAAATCTTAAAAACAAACAAACAAAAACAAAACAAAAACATAAACAAAAACAAAACTTCAAGATCAGGGGCACCTGGGTGACTTAGTCGTTAAGTGTCTGCCTTGGGCTCAGGTCATGATCCCAGGGTCCTGGGATTGAACCCCCGCATTGGGTTCCCTGATCAGCAGGGAGCCTGCTTCTCCCACTCTCTCTGCCACTCCCCCTACTTGTGTTCCCTTTCTTGCTGTGTGTCTGTCTATATCAAATAAACAAATAAAATATTTTAAAATAAATAAATAAATAACTCAATATCAACCACCTTAACAAAGTATTCTATGTCCATACATAGACATCCACTAATTTTCTTATAGACTTAAAATGAGGCTTATTTTCACCTTGATCTTTCTTACTGGTGCTTCATGTATTTGGACTAATGGGTTACAAAAATGAAATTAAACCACATACTTCAATAATAATTCACTTGCTAGTTTCTGGTAGTCTAGTCATAGGATATGTTTCAGAAAGAGATAAAGAAGCTGATGTTTATAGTAACTTAGTGGCATAATTAAAGACATAGTAACAAGATTATTTAACATTTAAGTTCATTTTATGGGACACCTGTGTGGCTCGGTGGATTAAAGCCTCTGCCTTTGGCTCAGGTCATGATCCCAGGGTCCTGGGACTGACCCCTACATAGGGTTCTCTTCTCAGCAGGGAGCCTGCTTCCCCCACTCTCTCTGCCTGTCTATCTGCGTACTTTTGATCTCTGTCAAATAAATAAATAAAATCTTTAAAAAAATTTAACTTCATTTTGAGTAAAAGTTTCTTGGAACATTAAACAGATGCCAGAAAAATTAGTTATAAATGTGAAGGCCAATATATATAGCAATCATGTGCAGAATGAAAAATAAATACAGCATTTGCACTATGAATGAAACTATCTAAAAATTTTAAGATGTGTTCAGGTCGAGAGTCCCTCTAATAGTTTGGGAAGCTTCCAAATATTTTCAAAATCCCTTCTTAAATCATCAGACAGTATCAGATATTAGCAGAGTGTTTTTGCATAAACCCCAAGTTCCTTTCAACTGCTCACGTAAGAACAAATTTGAAACCTTCTCTCACCATTTTAGGCATTTTGTCAGGATGAATGCAATGAGTCAAGCAGCTCTCAAAGGGCTTTGCTTTCTAGGAGTAGGAGAATCACGAAGAGACCTTTAATAAAGTTTTCCTTGTATTTATTCCAAACTTACCATTTGGAGCATAGCACCTGCCTAGACATTTAACAAGGTGGAAGAGAAAAATAAAACATGAGAATAGGCACTCAGGGTCCCATGTGCTAAGTACATTATACTTGGGTTATGCCAAAGCTACAGTTCTTGCAATGCAATGTTCTTGTTTACAGCAGCAGCATGAATAAAAATATTAAACCATCTATTTTCCATAATTAATGCAGAAAAGATGAAATATAAACACATCACTTTCCACTAGGATGTGGAAATAGGAAGGGTAATAAAACCCAGACTCGTGTAATAGATTCAATCCATAAGAAAAAAAAATTAATAATATACGGGTCCAAAGCAAGACAAAAATAAGTACCATGTGAAGCTTTTAAGCAAATGGACTGATCATATTAATATAAAGTAAAGGAGTGGCAGAAAAACCAAGAAGGGTGGTTTAGAATATAGGACGATTATGAAAACCACACAGAAGCGTCAACAAAATAAAGACTGATTAAAAGGATTGACTGGGCTCAGAAAGTCACCGGAGTTTCTTCTCATAAAAAACAAGTAAGAACAGCAGATACTTGACTCTAATATCGTACAACTCTGTATTTCGAGGCTTTTCACCAAAACGTGGGCAAACTTGATTTTTATATCTTTTCACTCACAAGGTCCTCCCACATGTTGGATCAGAAAAATATTTCTCAAAAACTCAATGACATCTTATGGGAAAAACTTGACTTAGACACTTGAGATGGCATCACTACACTGTAATTAACGTTAGCTTTAATTATTAATTAACAAACTTCTGAAAAGCATATTAAAAAGGAGCTTGTCATTTTGTTAAATATATCAAAAGGTGCAAAGTTCTAGTTATCTTCAACATAAACATTTGAGACAGTGCAATGAATTCAGAAACAGAAAGCTGAACAAATTCAATTGAAAATGAATGAAAATTGAATTCAGGATGAAACAAAAAAGTTTCATACACATCCCAGTGTATGAAATTATAATTTTTCCTTTATTTCTATTTTTTAAAATTCTGAATATCCAAAGTTGCTCAGATTTTTGGATGAGAGTTTATTTGATATCAGCTGGAAAAATTAAGAACTTCAGACTAAGCAGCCGAAAACTGGGCAAACGCACTACTGTTGTGTTTTTGTTTTTTTTTTTCATTTGCTTGTTTGCTTTTACACATAGTAGGGCAGATGAAAGAATTCCTTCAATATTCTTCCCTTCGCTGAAGCTTCACGAGGAGTGGATAAAGGCTCTGCATTACTTGCTTCCGGTCTTACAGCAAATTATTTCCTTTGCCCAGCAGACAGCCCAGAACTAAGGACGGGTCAGTACCAAACCGAAGGCTTCCGAGACCCCAGAGCCAGGCTTTTATACCTGCCATGCCACACGAACAATGTGCCCCAGCTAGCACACCAGTTCCCGAGGATGAGAAGCACCTGGAGGCCGGGAGTTCAGTCACGGATCTGCAATGAGAAACAGTCCACGCCAGCTGGTGCACCTGCCCGCGGTTCTCCAGCTGAGTGATGCCCCCATCTCGGGACTCCTGGAGAATCCACAGAGGAGAAGCACAGGACTTTAGAAATGAAGCCACTGCATTCTGGGTGATTTGTTACTTACTATTTTTGTAAGATTAGCTAGCTGTAACAGGGTGTGGTCCAGAATATGGTGGGGAAAGGGATCCGTCCTCTGGCACGCCCGGTCCGAAGCTTACGGATGGTATTCAGTCAGGCTCCTGATTAAACCCTGGGGCAGTCTCCGTGTTTTAGTGGGAAGAACAACATGGGTAACACGGATTTACAAAGCCCTTCTGGTATCTAGGACCTTTTTTCACAAGAAGCTGGATTTTAGGGATTGTTTATTTGTCTCAAAACCCTTGGGAGACAGACACTCAAGGTGATGTCCAATGGTTAAGTATTCCATTGCTTACACGGTCATGGTGTTATTCCCGTTCCTTTAACCCCTTTCTGAAGGGGACTGACATCTGTATCTGACACCAATAATGGTCAGGGATGGACGCCACTCTTTTAAATCCCCTCAGGATCCCAAGTCATCTGATGGATTGCTTCCATCCGTGGCCGAGTCTTCCCTAAATTAGGATTTCACTATGGCAGGTGTGACTAATTGGGAGTTCTACTTTCTTGTCATGACGCCAATGAACCCTTTTAATGAATTTTTATTTTTAAGAAAAGTCTATCATGGTGTGTAGAAAAACTCTAGAGTGTTCTACAAAATACATGATGACGATAATGGAAAAGGAAAATAAGTAACTGAAACAAAGTCTATCAGATTGCCATTGCAAATCCACTAATTCGGTGTTTTTTTTGGTAAGATTTTATTTATTTATTTGACAGACAGAGATCACAAGTAGGCAGAGAGGCAGGCAGAGAGAGAAGGGGAAGCAGACTACCTGCTAAGCAGGGAGCCCGATGTGGGGCTCGATTCCAAGACCCTGGGATCATGACCTGAGTCAAAGGCAGAGACTTAACCCACTGAGCCACCCAGGTGCCCCCACTGTTTTTTTTTTAGCATCAGCCGCCCCCACTGCATTTGGAGCCAGCCAGGTTCCACTACCAACACTCATTTAATCCTTTTCGCCACAATTCCAATAACACATTCAAAATGGAACTCATTCCAGGAACAATAACAACGACAGTTAAGGAAAGCCAAAACGGGCTCTGTGGTAAATCACTGGGAGTAAGACAGCCATTCTCAAGTTTTAAAGTGATTAGGGCTGAAAGAAGAGACGCTGGAAAGGTAACTCTAGACCATTTATAGAAGTTTCAAGGAGATAATTTCAGGCTGTAGATCAGGGAGTAACTAAACATTATCACTGGTTCCAAGATGGCTCATTCTGCCTTAAGGGGAAGAAAGATCTTTATGAGAAAGTCTATGAATGCCCCAACAGGTATTTTGGGAGGCTGCTTAGAAGATCTGAATAGTATTTTACAAGGCAATCTAAATAGGCACTTGTATACTAAGATCCAAAATAAGTAGCTTAAACTTATTTTCCCACATCCAGCCAGGTAAAGCACTTATGTTAATTGAATGCCTCTTGCAGACATATTAGTTGGATGTGAGCAAGGAGAGAAGACTGTGCAAAAATACATAACAGGTTCTACAACTGTTACAACATTCTTTATTTTTGTAACTAATCCTCACACACACACACACACACACACACACATACAAACTTGCCATTTTTTTTTGGAAGTTATATCCGTCTTCATATCCGTCTTCTCATCTAGGTGGGTTTCTGTCATATTCATTACATAAATGTTCATTAAATTTTAAGGTGTAAATTCTACATAAGGACTAATTTTCTCGTCACACATGCTTGTGTCTGTAATTTTCCTTCCCCAAACCGAAGCTGGGATAGAAGGCAACCCAGGAGAGCGTCTCCTTTGCTCTTTCTCTGATTTCCCACTGGCCTTCATGGAGATGACATTTTGTCATGGAGACTGGGTGTGCTCCTGCATTTCACTCCTCGAGTCCAAGACTAACAGAATCCCCAGTGCAATCCCTCAGTACAGCAGGAGTCAAGCACATGTCTTTGCGTCACGGACTTAGCTCTATCTGCACTGGAGCTCTCACCCTGCAGAGCCTGGGGGTCTCATCACATTCTCTGTCTGGCCTGGAACTCTGTTATAACATCACCTTATCCCTTACCCTTTGCTACAGCTGCCCCATTCCAAGCTCAATGGCCATTAACTTTTATTGACCCTTCCAACTGGGAGGAAGAGATCTTTCCAACCCTTAGTGAAACACAATGGAGAAACTTCTAGCTCTTTCCATATGCACTTTACAGTTGCCACTTCTATTCGTGTGAGTCTTTTCTATATGGTGGTCTCATTATAGCCCTGAAAAAATAAAGGGGGGTTTTCCTTCAACTTGAGCTCATATGGGAAATGAAGCAAGAAAATATCCCAAGACCTCTTACTTCACGTCTGTCTCATTCCTCCAAAAGGCACATTCTTTTTCTTTGATAGTAAGATCTTTATTTCTTATAAGAACCTGCCTTTGTTCTTTTCACTACTGGTTTATGATTAAGTGTCAGGACCCAAGTCTCCAAAGCACATATCCTGATACAGATAGAGAGCTGTTACAATTCAGAAAAGGAAATAAACATCTTTCATCCATGAAAAAAAATTTTAATATTGTTCTTTCTTTTTGTCCTTAAGATTGGCACAGTAAATCAGCCAAAACTGGATCCATACTTCAGTGACTAGCTTGCTATTTGCCATTTTTGACTGTACACCTCCATAATGGTCACAGGATTCTTCCTCTTCTAGGAAGATGGAATAGATGTCTTTTGCTCTATTTCTCAAATTCATCAGGCTCTGAAAGGTAGACAAAGTGGCAGATTGTCTAGAAACTTTAAATTCCAAAAAATGACACTGATGTGAGTTCACTGGCTTTTCTTTTTGCCTCATACACCCCTAGGCTTAAAGCTGAAGAAACCATCAATCTCAAAACATCAACTGGAACAGACAAGTAAAAAGCCAAAATAAAATACTGCTTCTCTCTAGCAGAGAACCAGGAAAGGAGAAAAGTAATAATACAGAAAACTTTTTTTAAGTTACTAATATCCTTTAATTATTGACTATTTTTATTAAAATTCTCTCATTTAAAAATTTTTTTTATCTTTTTATAAACATATAATGTATTATTAGGCCCAGGGGTACAGGTTTGTGAATCGTCAGGTTTACACACTTCACAGCACTCACCAAAGCACATACCCTCCCCAATGTCCATAACCCATCCCCCTTCTCCCAACCCCCCTCCCCCCAGCAACCCTCAGTTTGTTTTGTGAGATTAAGAGTCACTTATGGTTTGTCTCCCTCCCAATCCCCATCTTGTTTCATTTATTCTTTTCCTACCCCCCAAACCCCTCACGTTGCATCTCCACTTCCTCATATCAGGGAGATCATATGATATGATCTTTGTCTTTCTCCAATTGACTTATTTCGCTAAGCATAATACCCTCTAGTTCCATCCATGTCGCTGCAAATGGCAATATTTCATTTCTTTCGATGACTGCGTAGTATTCCATAACAATACAGAAAACTTTTAAACAATAATTGCTCTATTCCAAAGTACAGGACAGAAAAACCTACCAAACGAATCCCTACCAAACACTGGAGAGACAGTCTCAACTTTCACACTCGCATGGCTACGACAAGACACCCAAACACCCACTTGGAGTAATACCAGAGAAGTTAGAATAGGAAGAGAGAACACAGTCAGCAAAATATGGCTCTCCTTCTTGTCTTGAGTTTTCCAAATTAAGCTTAAGCAAACAAAAATTGTAAAACTACTTAATGTGGTTCTAAATTTATATGTTCCAGATAGTATGTTATAAATGAGGAGATGCCACAGGACATTAAGGTAAGCAAGATTTTCCTACTTTATCTGAACTGGTAAGATTACAACACCAATAGACAGTGACAAGTTTTGTATAGATAATACCTAGACCAACCATTAATGAACTTCACAATGAAGTAACCTCAAAAAGCCTGTAGGTAAATCAGAAGGGAATTCTATAAACAAGCAAACAAACAAACAAAACAACAACAACAAAAAAACTGTTCAAGTAACCCAAGGGAAGGCAGGAAAAAGAAAACAAAACCAGGAGAAACAGAACAAATAGAAAGCAAAAAGAGTGGTACAGTTAGTTCTTAATATTTCAATAATTAAATTATAAGCAAATGATCTGAAAATACAAATTAAAGACAGGGATTGGCAGGATGGACCATAAGACATACTTCAAATTCATGCTGTCTGTAAAAGAGCAATATGAGGAATTCTTATGGTTAATGGAAATGTTCTCTATCTTGACTGTGCCAATGTCAGTATCTTGGCTGTGATACCGTATTACAGTTTGGCAAGATCTTACCATGGATGGAAACTGGGTGAGGATAATGTGATCCTATCTCTGTATTATTTTTACAACTGCAGGTGAAGCTACAGTATCTCAAAATAAAAATTTTAGTTAAAAAATCAAATAAATCCACATTAAAATAAAAAATATATTATTCATGTTATACTCAATAAATGGAGGGTGATATCATAGAGGCAATACTTCCTAGAGAGATATATTGCTATGCAGAGTAAATCAGCAAGTCACATGTGAAAGAGATTATTTTATTAAGTGTAGCAATGGGAGATCTAACCATTTTCCTCATTCTAGGGACTCACTTTTGGCCAGGATTGCTTTTAGAATGCTGTGTTTAAATAAGGATTTGAAACTGTCCATGAAAATTGCTGGACATTTGACAGTGCAGAAGTACTGAGCTCCTACTTTACCAGAAGTATTTACAATTAAAAGAATTCACAACTGATTTAAGAACTACTTTGACTATATATTATGCTAAATGATGAAGAACACATTAACAATGAGCATGAGTTGCACATTGCTTTTATTTCACCATGAAATGTTTCCTTTTTTCTTTGCTAATTTCTAACTTTAATTATTCTCTCCTAAAACAAAAACAAACCAAAAAACCCACAACAGAATCCGGAGAGATAATCCGAGAGAACAATGCAACTACAGATAAGGATAATTGAATATACTCTTGTTAGATCTAATAATTAATTATTGGCCCAAATTTTCCTATTAAAAAGATAGTTAAGCATTTAAGAGATTTGTAAGGCTTAAAGCTCTCACAGTTCATTAATAATTTATCTAGAAGTAATTTAAGTAAGTAAGTAAGTAAGTAATTTATAAATCTATAAATAATGTGCTACACAGAGGAATTAATAAAAAGCTCAGAAATCACTGTTTATTAATTTTATACTTGTTAAAAGCCATTTATCAGGAGAGAAGATTAAAAGGCAAATTAAAACTTATTCCCATTATACCTGTGGAACATAGCTCGTGTGGTCATAAAGCAAGCCTAAGAGACTCACAAGTATCAAAACACACCCAAAAAGCTGACACTTGTATGCCTTTTGAAATATGAAAATGTGTTCAAGTACTCTTACTACATCACTTTTAATATATTGAAAGTCTTCTAAATCAAAAGTATCCTAGTTTTAGAAAAATTTAGCTCATCATTCATTCTTCTGAGATTTTCTTTTTAGAAACCCAATTTAAATGAGTATTTCAGATAATTAATTTCTTAAGCTCCATCCCTCCAATGCTTGAGCTAATTGAGAATTACTAGCCATGTAACAAATACCATTTTGCCACCTAAAATTACTAACAAAATATTATTAAAATAAATTTTCTCCCTTTCTGGGAAGGGAGGAGTTGGTTTTATTATCAGAATTTCTGAGACCTGAAAATAAAATTTATCTTGTTCCATGATTTTCCTTTCTAAGACATGACTTTACCTTCTGAATCAACCAAATGTATTTACTGAAACAGAAAAACAAAGTTGTAAAGTGAAATGAGCACTGTTGGTAAATGGTCTAAAATTTCTTAACAGAAATAGAGTGTAATATAAATACCATATTAAAAATATAGAGAGAAGGTAACTTGAATTTCTTAAGCCCCTAGTTGCTTACATCAATAAACTGATATTTAAGATGTGATATTACTTCAATTAATATTTTATTAAAATAAAAATGTGTACATATTATTTATTTTGTTAAGAGATAAATATTGAGCTCCTACTATGTGCCAGGCAGCACAGAGAGCAATCACTGAACCAAAGGATCCTTGGTTCCGTCCTTCATGAAATTATACTCTAGCAGCAAAGGAAAAAGTGTGAATATCATTTAAAAATACCCAGAATATTGGACTTAATTTATTGACAGAAATGCTCATAGTGTTTCACAGAATATTTTACTTTATATAAAGTTAAGACATACAAATAGTGATAAAAATATCCCATTAAGAATTATTCTTTAATTACCAGAAAAGAATCCAATTAATGTTTAGCTTTCAAATGTTTAGTTTATAGCCTGTCTCTAATTAGTTAAAAAATAAAAAAAAAAACCACTAGGATGATAATTGATAAATTGTTGAATGTATCAATTACAATATACATTTGAGTTTAGCACAATTATTTTAAACTATAGTCAAGAAAATTTGATTCAGCAATTAATGTAGGCACTAATTCCATTATAACAAAAAACAAATGAATTTCAGACTACTGATTTCTTGTTCAAAATTATGTTATAGCTCATTAAAAACAAAAAGATCTGAAAAGCATACATAGCCACACAGACATTTTTATATACTGTGCACAAAATATAACTGACACTTTAGGACACATTTCAGAGGAAAGTGATTTCTAAGGTACAGATATTTGTAGATAATGAAAAACAGTATTTTTCTCTCATATACTATGTTTCATCTAGTAAAGTACAGGAAAAACTTTTTAGATAGTCTCGTTTTTAAAAAAAATGTTCTTTTGTTCCCAGTTTTTAGTGAGATTTCAAATTTTTAAGGGTTTTCATTTTTATCAAAATGAACTACCTGCAAAATATATCACAATTTTAAAGACTGCACACTATTTTGTCTAGCAATTCTCTTCTATGAATTATTTAATGAAATGTTTACAAAATTTACTTCCACAGGTATTTAACAAAATATAAGAATGATAAATCCTAAATGAGTTTAGCTAAAAGTTAGGTACATACAACAGAGCATATGTAGTCATTAAAGCTTAAATATTTTAAAACATGAAAAGTTGTCTATTGTATATGGAAAAAAATTATGTATTGTATAGGTATTGTACATGATAAATATTCATAGTAATGAGGAATAAAAAGAAATTACCTCAGTCTTCTAATAAAATCTACAAAAGACAGACAACTAATGATATGCATAATATGGAAAGGTTAGATATTTTCCTCATAAGATCAAGAAGGCAAGAAAAATCGTTCTCACCATTTTTATTAAACATTTCAATGGAAATATTTGCTAGTATAAATAGGAAAAGAACTGAAATGCATAAAAACTGGAAGGAAGGAAATATTTTTCTCAGATGACATGATTTATATAGAAAATTATTGAGGAGTCTATAAAAATGTAGTAGAATTAAAAAGAAAAGAATCTATTAGGAATAAAAAGTGGATTTAGCGGACTTGGAAGTTTAGGAATATCAATTTTCAAAAAATCAATTTTATTTACATATATAAATCACAAACAATTGGAAAATAAAACTTTTTCAAAAAGTATAATTTACAACATCATAAATACAAAATGCTTCAAAATAAATTAAACAAAACTCAGGCAAGAGTTCTTTTTTTAAAAAATATTTTATTTATTTACTTGACAGACAGAGATCACAAGTAGGCAGAGAGGCAGGCAGAGAGAAAGAGAGGAGGAAGCAGGCTCTCCGCAGAACAGAGAGCCCAATGCGGGACTTTATCCCATGACCCTGAGATCATGACCTGAACCGAAGGCAGAGACTTAACCCACTGAGCTACCCAGGCACCCCCTCAGTCAAGAGTTCTTACCATTAAAACCCTAAAATATTTCTGAGATGAAATAAGACCTCAATGAATTGAGAGATGCATTGCTCTTGGGTAGAAACACTCAAAACTATTATGTTCAAACTGATATAAAGTTGCAATGTAATTCTTACAAGAAATCCAATAGGGATTTAAGTAATTGACAAGTGACTTCTTGTATTAAAGTAATTAACAAGTCACTTCTAAAATATGTATGGTTCATCAGTTGCATATCAAAAACTATGTTGGCTAAAAAATATGTTGGCGAAAAATATGTTGGTTAACTGAACATTAAAATAATAAAATAAAATACATATGGAATTTTTAAAGACCCATAATACCCAATATAATGTTAAATGAGGAACCTTTTTTTTCCTATTTCTGCCTAATAAACAGTGTACCTTAAACAATACTTTTTTTTTTTTTTTTAAAGCGGGCTCCACGACCAATGTGGGGTGTGAGCTCACCACCCTGAGATTAAGAGTCTTATACTCCACTGATTGAGCCAGTCAGGCACCCCTTCAACAACAATTTCTTAGCTCCCAAGCTCAGAGGGTTGACTGGCCTTGTTCTGGCAGTTCACGGGAACATAAAGTTGGAACAAATGGTGGACTGGATTCATGTTACCTTACAACTCATTCGAAGGCAGCTTATCTACTTCCACATCTGTTATTTTACTACAGATGCCTGGAACATCTGGGACAGGCTGACCATCTCAGGAGAGATCTCTACACATGACCTTTCCATGTGACTAGCTTTTATTTCACATCATGGTAATACCTCTTGTCAACTATTTCCATGCAAATTTACTTCAACCAAAACAAGTGACCAAAAGACTGAAGTGGAAACTTTAAGTTTCCTTATGATCAAGCATTGGAAGTGTCACAGTATCACTTTTGGCCACACCCTCCTGGTTATGCAAAGGGAGCCCAGATGCAGTGTGGAAAGGACTATGTAATGGGGTTTAAATGCCAAGAACTAAGGTTTTCTTGGTAGCAAAACTTGAAGACTAGCTACCACAATTCCCCTGCTGATCCTAAACGAGGCATATCCCTTCTCATTAAAAACATACGTATTGGGTGCCTGGATGGCTCAGTGGGTTAAAGCCTCTGCCTTCAGCTCAGGTCATGGTCCCAGGGTCCTGGGATTGAGCCCTGCATTGGGCTCTCTGCTCTGCAAGGAGCCTGCTTTCTCCTCTCTCTCTCTGTCTGCCTCTCTGCCTACTTGTGATCTCTGTCTGTCAAATAAATAAATAAAATCTTTAAAAACAAAACAAAACATATGTATCATCTTCCAAAACTTCTTAAATATTTTACAATACTTGTTTCAGGCTTGAAGTCCATGGTATTATCATATAAACCAGGTTTGAGGTAGGTAAAGTTTCATGTAACTATCCAAGTGCATTTAAGACCAACGTCAAAGAGTTTTGTCTGGGGTGCCTTGGTGGCTCAGTGAGTTAAGCATCTGCCTTCAGCTCAGGTCATGATCCCCGGGTCCTGGAATGGAGCCCATGTTGGGCTCTCTGCTCAGCAGGAGCCTGCTTCTCCCTCTCCCTCTGCCTGCCACTCCCCTTGCTTATGTGTACACACTCTCCCTCTGTCAAATAAATAAATAAAAATCTTTTTAGAAAAAAGATTTTTCCTTATTTTTTCTTTTGGGTGTTTTATGATTTCAGGCCTTACATTTAAATCTTTAATCCATTTTAAGTTAATTTTTGTGAATGCCTTAAGATAAGGGTCCAATTTCATTCTTTTGCATGAGGATATCCAGTTTTTCCTACACTGTTTATTGAAGAGACTGTCTTTCCTTCATTGTGTGTCTTTGGCACCCTTGTCAAAGATGAATGACCATATATGTGTGGGCTTATTTCTGGGCTCTCTATTCTGCTGCAGTGACCCATGGGTCTGTTTCTTTGCAATATCCACCACCCCCCCCCCGCACCCAGTTTCAAGCTTCACAATACAGTTTGAAATCAAGAACTGCGTTACCTCCAGTTTCATTCTTCCTTCTCAAGGTTGTTTCGGGTATTTGGGATCTTTCCTGGTTCCATACAGTTTTAGGAATTTTTTCTCTTCTGTAAGAAATGCCTATGAAATTTGGATAGGAATCATATTGAATTTGTAGATAGCTTTTGGTGTTGTGACAAATTAACAACATTAGTTCTTTCAATCTATGAACACAAATTATCTTTCCATTTATTATGTTTTCCTCAAATTCTTCCATCCATGTCTTATGGTTTTCAGTACATTAATCTTTCACTTTGGTTAGATCAGTGAAAGACCAGTTAGTATCTGTTTAATATATTGAGGTGCTCTGATACTGGGTGTATATACATTTAAAATTAGTAGATCCTTTCAAATATTTAACCTTTTTACTATCATATAATGACTTTTTAAAATCTTGTTACAATTATTTTTATTTAAAGTCTATTTTCTCTATTATAAATATAGCTGTCCTTACCTTTTCTGGCTTTCATGTGCATGGAAAAAATTTTCATAGCTCTACTTTAAGCCTATGCAAGTCCTCAAGTTGAAGTGAGTCTCTTATAGGCATCATACAGTTGGGTCTTATTCATTATTTCTTTCTTTCTTTCTTTCTTTCTTTCTTTCTTTCTTTCTATCCATTCATTCTGTTTTAATCCGTTCACTTATTTGGATTAGAGTATTTCAACTTTTTACATTTAAAGCAATTATTGATCCATAAGGACTTACATGGTCATCTTGCTCTTTTCTTGCTGTTCTGTAGTTCCTTTCTTTTTCTCAGTCTTCCTTTGAGAACTTGTGATTTTGCCTAGTGACATTCTTTGATTTGTCTTTTCTATCTTTCGTGTATTTACTGTAGTTTTTTGCTTTCTGGTTATCATGGAGCATATATAAAACATCATATAGTTATAACAGTCCATAGTTATAAAGTCTTTAAACTGGTAACATTACATACAAAAAAAAAACCCATACTCTTTAATCTTCCTTTACATCTTATGTTTTAATGTTATAATTTATTTATTTTTTTATATTGTGCATTTATTGAAAAATTACTATAGCTAGTCATTTTTAATACTTTGTTATTTCACCCTTTCTACTTAAGTAACAGCATACCACCACATCCCAATATTAGGGTATTCTGAATTTGACTGAATGCTTACCTTTACCAGTGAGTTTTACACTTACATGGAATATCATACTATTAATTAGAGTCCTTTCCTTTTGACTTGAAAAACTCCCACTAGCATTTCTTATAAGACAGGTCTGAGGGTAATGTACTCCTTCAGGCTTTTTTTTCTTTTTCTTCTTCTTCTTCTTTTTTTTTTTAATCTGGGAATGTCTTTATTTCTCTTTTATCTGAAAGGTAGCTTTTCCTGGTAAAGTTTCTTGGTTGACTTTTTTTTTTCTGTTAGCACTATAAATATATTTCCACTCCTTCCTGGCCAGCAAGATTTTTCCTGAAAGGTCTGTTAGCCAGTGTTACTGTGTAATTAATTCTGTAATCCCCCCTACCATGTCTCCAATCAATTTTCAATGAAAACACGTGCTGCTTTTCAATATTTTGAATGAGTTTTTTTTCCTTCTTTCTTCATGCTGAGTTAAGATGTGAATTAAAAACTTAATCTCAAGAAATTCTAGCTTTATTTGGGTTACACAACATTATATAGTGGGATTACAGAAGATATAATATATGAATGTGTATTGTGAGTTTCTGAGAGGGGACTATACTATGCAGCTTGTCCCAATTTCTCTAATCACATAAACTTTTCTCCAGAAAATTGTGTGAAATCATTTCTTGAAAAACCAGATTGGGGAGCAAGTCTTCACAATTCTGACCCATTTAATTAAAATGGCTAAACTTTACTTTTTTAAAGATTTTATTTATTTATTTGACAGAGAAAGAGTGAGAGGGAGCACAAGCAGGCAGAGGGAGAGGGAGCAGCAGGTTTCCCACCAAGCAGAAAGCCAAATGTGGGGCTTGATTCCAGGATCCTGGGATCATGACCTGAGCCAAAGGCAGATGCTTACCCAGCTGAGCCACTAGGTGCCCCATACACAGAACTAAACTTTAAAGCATTCCATTTGTTGAGTTGGTCTAACATGAGAAAAATACAATAGAAACTAAATTTCTCAGAGTTTTGGAGTCTCAAAGTCTGAGATCATAACACCAATAGGGCCACATTTTGGTGAGAACTCTTTTCCTGGCTTACAGATGGTAGCATTCTTACTGTGTGCTCACAAAGTCTTTCTTGGATCGTGTATGGAGAGAGTCATCATTCTCTCTTCCTCTTCCTATAAGGCTAGAAACTGTACAGGTTAAGATACCACCCTTTTGACCTCAGTTTACCTTAACTAATTCCTGGAAGCCCTGTCTCAAATACAGGTGTATTGGGGACTGAGTTCAACATACGAATTTGGGAGGAACACCATTCAGTCCATAGCAAATACCATGAGAAGTACTACATATAAAAATACAATATGACTTATGTTTGCAAATCTCATACTTTTACAAATAAATTACTTAAGATATGTGCTCGATTAATGGCAATTTAGTTAGTTATTAAATTTTTTAATGTTAGTTTAGCACTTTTTCAGAGAAATTTGAAATTTATTTCACTGATATTTTTAGCAGAGACAATAAAGTCTTAGGTCAAAACATCAGAGAAAAATTAGAAGTCAAACTAGAAGAAAAGTCAGAGTAATATTTTATAGTTCATCAGAGTGTAGGTAGAAATAGTTAAATAAAAAAGAATACAAAGATTAAAATAACTTTTCTAGAACACTTTCTTACAAATACTAATACAAAGTTAAAGGAAACCCATTAATATTGAGAATCATTTTTATAAGTTATAAATGACTTTAAGATGTTTTGTTCCCTACAAACATTCATATATACAATAATCCACTCTATATTTGGACCAGGTAAAATGTATGACAGATAATTTGGTGATAATGCTTATAGTTTCTGGTGGCACTTCACAATCAAAACAAATCATTTTCAACATAATTTTTAATGGCACAGAGAATGTCTTAAAAGTCAGTTTAGACTTTTACACAGTAAACATGACTAGGTATCATGGGTTTAATTTGTTAAATTAGCTATAAGCTTAGAAACCACCTCTCAAAATACTCAGGTCATGAACTGTAACTATTAACAATCTGCTAAGATTTTTAGCATGCTATTAAAACATTTTAATGGACTTAAATATACGAGGAAAAAATAATGTTCAGCGACTATTTCCAGTAATTAAGTAAACAACACCTAAATTGTTACAGAATAACATCCTTTTCATTATTGCTTCAAGTCAGTACATTTAAATAAAGAGCTCAGATAAAATAGGATACTGAAGATGTGCAAATACAAGAATGTTAACGAGGGTAACTATGACAAGGAGTAGACAATTTGGGAAAATAATGAAAAAATTGTAACTCTGGGGGAAAATATTCCTAATGAATACAAATAAGAGCAAATGCTTACCTATCAAATTATCTTTCTGGAATTTAATTTACATGCACATTCCTTAGTACTTCTTTTTCTTTAATAATTTTATAATAGGACAGGAAGCTATCTTTGATAATAGAATTTTGTCTAGATAATTATATTGGATGAACTGCTTGAAATCTCTCTAAATGCTAAGTTCTAGCATGATAAGGCAACCGTTTTTGGTTATTATGAATCAAAGAATAAAATATATAACACAAGCTAATCCATCAATGAAATTCCTGGGGCAGATTATTTGCAAATATGGCCACAATAATCCCTCTCATTCCTGTATCCCCCTCCTTTTCAGCTCCTCCTATGAAGTATAGAGTCTATTTTTACATTCTTAAATCCGGGCTGGCCTTGTGACATGTTATGACCTACAGAATTTAACAAAGATAAAGGTTTGTGACTTTCCACCCTCAGCTTGGCCCCTTCTACTCTCTTGGGATATGGTGCTTCTATGTGAGAAAACCAGACCTTTGATGTTGGAAGGCCAATGGAAAGAAAAACCAAGCTCACAAGTAGAGCACGGAGAAAGGCCACTTTGGAAAATACAGACACACTGAGAGGCCAGATGACTGCATCTTCGTGACCCATTAGATCAAGAACAAACAAAATGATTATTGTTTTGAGATACTACTGTACTCAGAGATGGTCTGTTATGTAGAAACAGATACATAACATGGGAACTGGTGGTTTGCAGCATAACAAAAACCTAAAGGATGGGGCGCCTGGGGTGGCTCAATGGGTTAAGCCTCTGCCTTTGGCTCAGGTCATGATCTCAGGGTCCTGGGATCGAGCCCTGCATTGTTCTCTTTGCTCAGTAGGGAGCCTGTTTCCTCCTCTCTCTCTCTGCCTGCCTGTCTGCCTACTTGTGACTTCTCTCTCTCTCTGTCAAATAAAAAAATAAAATCTTATAAAAAAAAAAAAAAAACTAAAGGATGTGGCACTGGATTCTGAGTCAGACAGCAGGAAAAGCCTGAAAACTCATGAGAGGGCTGAGCAGGATAAATAAATAGCCAACTCTGATGAAGCATGAAAAGACAGAAAGGAAGAAGTTACTGAAGTCTCAAAAAAGGCCAATCAGACTTGTCACATCTTGAGGCATTATCTGGAGAGAGAATCAGCACTCAGCAGCCAACACACACAGCAACTGGGAAATGGGTAGAACTTCCAGGAAAAGGGAATATGAGCAATGCAGCGGTCTTCTCCACTATGTTTAAAATTTGGATTAGAATCTTCCCATTAATAAATCTATACATTATATATTAGTGATGTCACGTACCAATGATACTTGCTTTGTGATTTATAATTACACGGTTTGAATAAAATTGTTCACATTATTTTTTATATTTTTATAAAATATATGCCCTTTTACTACATATTGTAGACACTAATTTCTAAGAAACAATGATTGTGTGTCTGGTATGCATCAGAAAGTGCTAGGTGTTGAAAATAAAAAGCTTAATTACATACATTCGCTGCCAAACAAAAGCTTGCAGTTGAATACCAGACACTAACTTGGAAGCACATCATTGTGAAACTATTTGAAATAACCAACAAAGAACTGCTCAGACTGACAAGAGACTAAGTGAGCAAAAGAATTTATTGACCATAATATCAACATCCATAATCAAAAACACGAGACTTTCAAAACTATTTCACTAAATGCACATCTATCGAGAAATCAGAAAAGTGTTATGAGTAAAATAGTGTTCACATAGCATACCCCAGAATTATACTACTGCTAGCTATCACTTTTGCTCAAAGTTAAATGATGCTGTTGAATAAATGATGGATCGATAAAGCAAACACTAGTGTCCAGGACTCAGTGAACACTGTGAAATAAAATGTTTCACCAATATTTGTTGAGCGCTTACTGTATTAATGTTGCATTGCTGTAACAAATTACCACAAACTTAGTGACTTAGAACAATATGTGTCTATTATCTCACAGTTTCTGGCAGTGAAGAGTCCATGCCATAAAAGGACCCCACTGTGTGAAATGCTGCTTTGACACTCGACTTAGCCATCAGACCATTGAAAAGGAAACAGACTGGAATGAGAGACAGTAGAAGGTTATGAATGTGCCTATGATTGCACCCCCTATTGGTTGATACATTTCTATCAAGCAAAGAGTATGTATGTGTGGGGTTCTCTGTACAGCTGGGCTTCATAATAGAGGCTCTAGACCACAGTGGAATGGGGCACAACATCATGGGAGTTTGAAGTCTCACAGCCTTGAGTTAGCGCTGTAGAGATTTCTAGAATATTTTGATTCTATAACTATGAATAATATATGGCTTCGTGGTAGTGTAAGGGCCTGCCCCTCCCAGAGGAACTTGCTTGTGAACCCTGGATGTAGGGGCAGGGCAGGCTGGGTGGAGACATCCAATAGGTGGGGCACACGTATATCCACTAGGGTGAATTGAGATCGGATTGGCCACCTGTGTAGGGGCAGGACTCAACCAACCCCATAAAGGTTGGTGTGCAAGGCTGTCAGGGGAGCAGGAGAGCTGTGGTGGGAGCAGAAGGAAGAGTCCATGGGAGTGGAAGAGTCAGCGGAGTGGAAGAGCTGTAACAGCTCTTGTAAGAGCTATAACCATCGCCAGCAGTCCGACCACCAGTGGTCCCTCCCCTGGCTGTCTCCAGCCACCTGCGGCCCCACTCCTGTGGTCCCGCCTACCACAGCCCCGAGCCGCCTGCAGCCTGCAGCCTCTGGACGCCAGCGGTCCCTAGACACCAGTGGTCCGAGACGCCAGCAGGCCTGAGATGCCAATGGCCCCTAGCTGCCAGCAACCTTGCCACAAAATGCCTCACCACCCCGAGCCACGAGCGGCCGTGTCCACAGCGGTGGCCTCCTCTGGGTGGCAGCCTTGTCAGAGTGGCATCGTGGGGAGCAGAGTCTGTGTCATCCGGGTTGTCCTCCTTGTCATCGTCACTGTCATCGTTGCCTCTTCATCGTCGGGAGTGGCCTCGTCCGGGAAGCGGTCTTGTCCAGAATGGCCTCTTCTCGGGAGCAGCCTTGTCCAGGGAGCAACCTCATCGAGCAGTGGCCTCGTCCTGGGAGTGGCCTTGTCCGGAGTGGCCTCTTCTTGGGAGCGGCACCGATCATGGAGCGGCCTCATCTGCGGAGCAGCCTCATCTAGAGCCGCCTCATCCAGAGCGGCCTTCTTGGGAGTGACCTTGTCGGGATCATCATCATCGCCTTTTCGTAAGAGATAGCCCTGACCGGTCAGTTTGATTCTTGATGCTTGGCGCAAAATAAAGTTTTGCTTGACCTTCGCTTTGTATCAGTCTCGTTCCTTTGATCACGGAACCTAACAGTAGTAACTGTGAAACCTGGGCAGGAAACAGGTTCTGTGGTTTGACGATGCCCTGTATTCATTTGTAGTGATGCCTTGTTCTGAGTATGTAGGAAATCTCTGGAGACATCTGAAATACTTCATGCTTTTAGACATTATTTCTCACAGTTCTTTAAATCAGAAATGTCTTAAAGGGAGTGCACTGTTTTTGCTTTCCCACGTTGACTTATTTTATGCTCTAGTCTAAAAAGTCATCTGTATGTAAATGTTCACTCTTTTAGTATTCATTATACATTAACCATCATCTATGTCATATCTTAGGAATGCATCTGAAGTGACCTTAAAATAAAGTGCTGATAATTTGAATGAAATCACTTTGACAGCATTTCCACCCACCCACTTAATGCCTTGTGAAGACACTGATGAAAATCAAGATGTAATTATCTGAAGCAGCAAGGGTTGCTTTTGGGCAGTCTACAAAGTTTGATGATTAGTCAGACAAAACTGGTATCAGTTATGGAGTTATGGAGACAACTATCTTGCCTCTACAGTTGTAAGGGCTGAAGGAGAATGTCTCGTTCTTACAAACATTATGGGTGAATGTCTCATAACTATGTCAAGCACATAGCCTGACAAATAGCTTTATAAAGGCAAATAGCAAGTTTTGTGATTTTCTCATTAAAAAAAAAATGTTTGCAAAAGGATCCCATGCTATACAGATTTTTCTTTTGTCATTGAGTGAAATGAACGGTTGTCCTAACACAGTGTTGCTGTCAATTTTATCAAAATGCCCTGAAATTACTACAATGTTTACCAGTCTTAAAATACTTGGTGACTTACAGGAAGAAGAAGAAGAAAAGATTTTTAGGAAGCATGACATGAAACAGCCAGGAAATTGCAGTATTAATGAGCACAACTGCACCTTTGGACAGAAGCGTGTGAATTCAGTAAATGTGTAATGGGCAGGCCCTATTCTTTGTACAGTTTTTTTTTCAGTATAGGGAAGATATAACCCAATAGTATTCATGGCACGCTGGATGGAGGGGTAGATGGATTGTTACCATCACTCTTGTGAGGTCCTTACAAACTATTGGAATATGGATGGCTACAGCAAGTATAGTGAAATGCAGAAAAACATATATATCAGTTTTCTCCAAGGACTGAGTGCGATTAAAGAGAATTCTCTGTTGAATCTATTGGTATGATAGTCACAAATTTGGATTCACACAACAGAGTAAGTACCCCCTTTCTTCACCATTTCCGTATGTGGTTTAGCTTATCTAGCAAGTATATAGAACAAATATTTTTAAAATGCAAAGTTAAGGGGAAGCAAATATACTTGTCTATACAGGACTCAATACAGTCCAGTTCCGTGATAAATTTTTGTGAGCAAATGATACACTTTCTCTAGAATATCTTAGACTTTCTCTTAAAAAAGGAGTCCCTAATATGGGTGTCTGGGTGGCTCACTTGATTGAGCAACAGCCTTCGGCTCAGGTCATGAGCCCAGAGTGCTGGGATCGAGTCCTGCATGGGGCTTCCAGCTCCGCAGGAAGGCTGCTTCTCTCTCTGACCTTCACCCCTCTCATGCGCTCTCTCTCTCTCTTACATAAATAAATAAAATCTTAAAAAAAAAAGAAGTCCCTAATATAGAAACTCATTTTGTAATATTGTACAAGCTACAGATATAGGTCTCAAAAACTCTATCAGAGTTCATTAGGAGAATAATTTCATAGATTATAAAAAGTATTGATATTGTAATTATTGAAATAAAATAAGTTATTAGCTTCTTAATTTTTATAATTAAATTAGAAGTAATTATATAATGATACAAATCTCATTATTTTCAATAATTTGTATAATGGGTCCTGGGATCAGCCCCGCATCGGGCTCTCTGCTCAGCAGGAGCCCCGCTTCCCCCTCTCTCTGCCTGCCTCTCTGCCTACTTGTGATCTCTGTCTGTCAAATGAACAAATAAAATCTTTTAAAAAATTTGTATAATGAATATATAAACTATGCTTTGCAAGATGCATGCCATCAGACGTGAAAGTATTCATACTACAGTGTTATCATTCTAGGAGTCTTATATTTCTGGAAAAATTATGCCCAACAAGTTGTAAAAATCTCTTCCATGAGTTAACACCTGAAAACGCAGTTTGCATTCCATCAGCAATAGATGAGAATTCTACTTCTTCCATAGTGGAGCCTACACTAATGACTGACTCTTTATATTTTTCTTTAAGCCATTCCAGTGGATATGTACTCGTGGTATTGGCTTTACCTTTAATTTGCATTCCCCAAATGACTAATGATACTGAGCATATTTGTCATTCTCATATATTCAGTTAAATTCTGAAAGCTTTGCTCATTTTTACTAGACTGCCTTCTTTGTGAAACTGAGTTTTGCATATAGCTTGGATTTAAGTCCTTCATTAAAGATGTGTATACAAATATTTTCTCAGAGTATTGGGTTGGCTTTTATTCTGGTAGAGTAATTTTGGAAAAGCAAAAAATTTAATTCTAAGGGAGTTCAATTTATACTTGTTTATCATTCATGATTTGATTTCCTAAGATATTTTTGTCCATCCCAAGGTCATGAAATTTTTTCCATTATTTCTATTTTAAGTTTTCTCTTTTGCATTTAGGTCTTTGACCAGATTCAGTCTGATTTTTGCATATGGCTGTAAGAAGGGCCAAAGCTTGTTTTCATTGGCTTTGTAGTATTCCAGCATTATTTGTAGAAATTACTATTTTTATTATATTACTTTGGCACCATGTATATGATCATCTACTCCTAGACCCGAATTTGTTCCAGTCATTCATACATTTATCTTTATTCCAGTACTCTACTATCTTGATTACCCTAGTTTTAGTGTAAGTCTTGGAATCAGACAGTGTAGTCCCACAACTTAAACCTTGCAAAATTATTTTGGTTTTCTTTGCTTTTCCTTATAAATTTTTAAGTAAGATTGTCAATTTCTACAAAAAAAAAGTCTAAGATTTTGCTTCAGAGTACATGAAATACAGAGTTCAATGTGGGGAGAACTGACATTTAATAATACTGACTATGTCTATCTATGAACAGTGTATTTCTTCATATGTTGAGGTCTTCATTGGATTCTTTCATCAATGTTTTATGTATTCAAGCACACAAATCTTGTATATATTTTGTTTTATTAATCCCTAAGTATTTCATACTTCACATTGGTAAAGTGTATATCATTATTATAATCTCAACTTACAACTCCTCCTTGTTATTGTAGAGAAGTATAATTTATTTCTGTAATTTGCCTTTGAATCTTGTAATACTCAACTCGTTTATTTGTCATACTAACTTTATTATAGGTTCTTTGGGATTTTCTTTTTTTTTATTACTTATTTATTTATTTATTTATTTTTATTAAATTTTATTTTTTATAAACTCTTTGGGATTTTCTACATTGAAAAATAAGTCCTATATGAATAAATACAGCTTCTTTCTTTACAATCTCTGTTTTTTATACCTTTATTTCTTGTTCTGATTAAGTCTGAAAACCAAATGTTGAAAAAATCTAATTAGAGTAGATAGATATACTTGCTCTGTTTATTGTCTTCATGGGAAAGAGTGTACTGCGAATGCATTTAGTGTTTTAGCATTAGTTTCCTAGTAGATGTTCTGTGTTAGATGGAGAAGCATAGATTCCTTCTATCTACACTAAGTAAAAATTCTTTTAAATAATGAATGTTAAATTTTGACTAATAGTCTTTCTACATGTATTGAGACAATCATTTTACTTCTCTTTTATAATATTTTTATATGGTAGATGATATCCATTGATTTTTAAATGCTGAATCAAACTTTTATATTTCTGAAAAATTTGGTCATGATATATTGTCATTTTTATATATTGCCAGATACCAATTCATATAATTTTGTAAAAGATTGTGCCCTCCACAGCCTGGCCTGCTGGTGGGTATTATGGAGAGCTAATTTATTCTTACCTGTTATGATGCAAGCCAAGTCTTCCTTCCATGAGTTGTCAGAGGTGAAATGGCTCATGTGCCTTTTCTCTTCTCACAGGAATATGTCATTTTTGGGGGGAATTCAATTCCATTGATTGCCTTCAACTTTTGATGGACTCAATAAAAGTCATGGTTTTGTGGACTATCCAACTTTTACTCATTTGTTAAAAAAGTAGTGAGGGTCTTTCTCAGTTTTCTACCTCCCAAGCAGGGGAGAAGATCTGCAAAGGCAATCTGGGAAAAACAAACAAACAAACAAACAAACAAACCCACAGTTGAAGGATATGATGGATGGCAAATATAAAGACTTACAAATACAAAAGTGACAGCTTGGCATGAGGGCAGGCAAAGAGAACAATAGGACAGAATGTGGAGTTAAGAAATGAATGCGTAAATTAATGTCACTGGTTCATGAAGAAAAGGTCAAAGACAAATGTATGAGGGCCAGTTGGGTCAGTCACAGAACATGTGATTCTTGATCTCTGGGGACAGGAATCCAAGTCCCCCGCTGGCCATAGAGCTTACTTAAAGCATACAAACAAAAATAATAATATAGAGACATAAAAAGTGAAAGGATAGTAAAGATATGATATACAAAGTAAAAAGAACAGATGTAGTTATATCACTAGAGATACAATAGGTTGTAGGTAAAAGCTTATTTGAGATACAGATGAATGCCTCATTAATAGAAGTTCAATTCACTAAGAATAAAAGGTATTATATATCAGTGAGATAAAATATAAAAAAGAAAATAAATGACATAAATATATGAGAAACAGATAAATCAACAATAATAGTTACTTAGTAACTTAAAAAATAAAAAGGCCGAAGTTACAAAGGACATGGAAGTAATTGAAAGACTGTAATTAACAAACATCCTAGTAGACATGTACAGAACACTATTACCTATGATTGTGGCATCTGTACATTTTTAAAAAAGCCTTCATAAAACATTTATAAATACTGACCATATAATGACTCATACCAACAAGCGTCAACAAATTTCAATATTGAAGTTATAGAAAATTTTCTCTATCTACAAGGCAACTAACAAAAAATTAACAACTAAAAGATAACTAGAATGTTCCTGTGTCTCTGGAAATTGGGAAGTCACTTACAAACACCACTGGGTCAAAAGAAAATTACTAACATATTAAGAAAATATTTAGGACTTAATTATAACAACAATATGACATGACAAATGTTGTGAAATGCCACTAAAACAGTGTTTGAGAGCAAAAATCAAAGCTTTAAGTGCTTCTATTGGAATGAAAGAGGACAAAATTAATGAGCTAAAATAAAAAGTAGAAAGGGAACAACATAATAAATACAGATAGATAAAAAGTAGATGAGATAAGAGAGGAATTAATACAACATATGATAGAGAGTATTAACAAAGCTTTAATTATTTCTATAAAAATGATATATTTTTTTAAAACCTGCCTCACAACTGATCATGAAAAGGGGAAAGAAGTTAACAGTCAATTTCAAAGTATTGCAGGCCATGAAATGATAATAATAATATTATGGAAATTTTTATGCCAATAAACTAGTAATCTACATAAATGGAGAAACACCTTGAAAAATTATCATTACTAGCTGAAGAATAAATATTTTTTCTTGTCATCAACTTCTCCATTTCTTCTGCCTCCTCGCAAACTATTTCTTTATTTTCCTGCTCTCTGTTTATGACTCTGACTTATTTTTAATTTTTTTTTTAAGTTTCCACAAATAAATCATACTGTGCAGTACTTGTCTTTCTCTGTCTGGCTTGTTTCACTTAGCATAATGCCTTTCAAGTTCCTCCATGTAGTTGTCGCAAATGACAAGAATTCCTTCTTTTTTAAGAACGAATAATAGTCCCTTCAATATACATTTTAAATATATAAATACAAATACGTAGCCCACATTTTCTTAATCCATTCATCTGTCAGTGGACACTGGACACTTAATTGGTTTCTCTCCCTTGGCTATTGGGAATAATACTGTAATAAACATGGGAACACGGGTATCTCTTCAAGATAATTTTGTTCCCTTTGGATATATACCAGGAAATGGGATTTCTAGGTCATATGAAGTTCTATTTTTAATTTCTTTTTTTTTTAAGATTTTATTTATTTATTTAAGAGAGAGACAGAGAGAGCATGAACAGGGGAAGAGAGAGACAGAGAGAGCATGAACAGGGGGAAGGGGGCGAGAGAGAAAGAGACTCCCTGCAGAGCAGGGAGCCCCATTCAGGGTTTGATCCCAGGACTCTGAGGTTATGACTTGAGCCAAAGGCAGATGCTTAAACCTGAGCCACCCAAGAGTCCCTCTATTTTTAATTTCTTAAGAAGCCTTCATACTGTTTGCCATAGGGGCTACACCAATTTTTATTCCTATCAAAAGTACATATCTTCATCAACATTTGTTTTCTCCACTTTTTAAATAACAGACATCCTAATAAATATGAATCAATATCTCACTGTGGTTTGGATTTGTGTTTCCCTAATGATAAGTGATCTTGGGCACCTTTTCACATTTACACTGACTAACTGTATGCCTTCTGAAAAAATTGCTTTTTATGCCCTTGTCCATTCTTAACTGGGCTATTTTTTTTTTTTTCAATTGAGTTGTAGGAGTTCCTTAAATATTTTGGATATTAACCCCTTCTCGAATACATGTTTTTCTTTTTGTTTGTTTGTTTTTAGGATTTTATTTATTTATTTGACAGAGAGAGAGATCACAAGTAGGCATTGAAGCAGGCAAAGAGGGAGAAGCAGGCTCTCTGCCAAGCAGAGAGCCTGATGTGGGACTCGCACCCAGGACCCTGAGACCATGACCCGAGCCGAAGGCAGAGGCTTAATCCACTAAGCCACCCAGGTGCCCCTCGAATACATGTTTTTCAAATGTTTTCCCCCATTCCATAGGTTATTTCTCATTTTTAAAAATTGTACTTTTTTTTTCCTGTGCAGAAGTTTAATACACTTTATTTTTGCTTTTGTTACCTTTGCTTATGTTATCAAATCCAAAGAAGTCATTGCCAAAGCGTATGTCAAAGTGCGTACTGCCCAAATTTTCCTCTAGCTTTATAGTTTTCTCAAGGTCATTTTGTGTATGCTGTAAATAGTGATCCAGTTTCTTCTTCTCCTTCTTCTTCTTCTCCTCCTCCTTCTTCTTCTTCTTCTTCTTCTTCTTCTCCTTCTTCTTCTTCTTCTTCTTCTTCTTCTTCTTCTTCTTCTTCTTCTTCTTCTTCATCTGGCTATCCAATTTTCTTCACATGCATATTGAACAGACTCTCCTTTTCCCATTGTGTATTCTTGGCTACTCTGTCATAAAGTAATTGACCATATATGTTTGGTTTCATTTCTGGGCTCCCTATTCTGTCCATTTGATCCATGTGCCTGTTTTTATGCCAAGAATAAAAGTCTTAAAAATGAATTTACCTATAACATTTTAAAGAATTTAATCAATAGTTTAAAATCTTTCAAAGTGAAAACAAGTGACAGTTTAAACAAAAATAAAGCAGTGACTTGACAGGACTTACATTTAAATTATCACCCTATCTGCTATGCTGAGAAGGCACTGATATAAATGGGATGAGAAGCAGGAGAAAAGTTGAGAGGGTATAGCATTAATCTGGTGTGATATCAAGACCAAGGTTATGACAGTGGAGATAACAGCTGTCAGACTGTGGAAATGTTTTGAAGATAGGGTTGACTGGATTTCCTGATAGACTGAGTGTGAACTGTCAGAGGAGGAAGTTGCCAAGGATAAATCCATGGTTCGGGGTTGGCCAACTAAAAGGATAGCATTCTTATCAGTTGAGATGGAGAATACAATTGAAGAAGGAGGTTTAGGAGTAATATCAGAAATTCTTTGGGTTTAAAATGTCAGCTAAATTTCAGGATAAAAGGAAATGGTTTAATCAAGAAGCAAAGGCACCACTCATGAAGGAGAGGCCTGAGAAAGAGAACTATATTAAAAGTAAGAATAATACAGAGTGAAAATTTAAGTCTTGAATGGAACATTATTTGCAAGTGTGCAAAGAATTAGTATTTATAAGGATGGGGTATGGATTCTATTCAAAATGTTTACTAACGTCACTTGTGGTTTACTTATGGACCCATGTGCATAAGTGTATCATTTAATTTTAAATTTGGAAAAATTTCCCAGAGATCTTTCTTTTGTGTATTTCCAGTTTAAATTTATTGTAGTCAGACACAAAATAGGAGTTTAGAAAATTAAATATTCCTGGTTTTATTTTTAGTCAGGCACTTTATCTCTAAGGGGAGCCCAACTTTCTTCTTTGTTCCCTTTTTTCTCACTCTTTGTTCTATTTTTCTCACTCTTATTTTGTCTTTAATTATTTTCCAATGAGTAACTGATTAATTCTTACACTGTTAAAGTTAACAAATGCTAGACGCCAAACTAGTGGTCCTATTTAATTTATAGTCTCCTAATTTCTTCTGTTACCAAATTCTTTAAAATGTGCATATTAAAATATACCATATAACAAATATACAACAAATTTAAATATTTTAAAGGGGAAAAGTGAACATACAAATACCAAGTTTTAAGAAATAGAGTATTATCTATCCTTCGAGGGGCCCGATATGCCTCTCCTGAGCCTAGTTATGTGAAAAGAAGCATGAGAGGTTGAAGTAGACTGTTCTCCAAAAAGCATTTGTCTAGAAAAATTCTTGTACATAGGGTCTTGCTCTCTCTATGGCACATGAAAAATTTAGATGAGCATGTCAACAGGCCTCATATGATTTTCTGGAAAATGAAAAAAGCAAAACAAAACAAAACAAACAAAAAAACACCACAGGGATAAGATCTTTAGTTCTTCACTAATCAACCTTCAAACTCATAAGCAGTGTTGTCCTAGATTGTCCCATTGGCCAGGTGCCTACAGACACAAGAACTAGTCAAGCAGAGATTAGATAAATTGGTCCATAAGAGAAGAATCACAAAGCAATAACCCTGAACAACAATAGCAATAATGTCACTAAGTTTTAGGGAGGTTTGTTGCAGAGCCAAATTCAATTTATGCAAAGGATCACAACACCAAAGGATAGAAGACAGTAAGGTGATCGGAAGAGACTTAAAGAAAAGTTAGTCAGATCTCTGACAGCAAGGAAGCTTCCAGAACAAACAAATAATATCAAGGGAACAAAAAATGTAATGACTGCTACAGGAAGCCAACCTCCAGTTAATATTAAAGAAGAAGTGACAACAACCTGGAAGTGCTCAGCAAACTGGGTAAATTAAAGTCAGTCAAGTTAGAGGAGAGTATACCTGCTTCTTATTCATACCATCTCCATTCCATCACCAAGGGACAGATGCAAAAAGAAAGACCATAATACCCATCACTCCTGCAATACCACAGCTCCATCTCTCAATTGGCATTTGGGTTTGAGAAAAGAAGGAAAGTATTTTGAATCAACAATAAGATCGAACAGTTTGCATTGGTAACTCTCTCAGTAGAATGTGCATTTAATTGAAGGAGGGGGATAAAGTCATCAGCTGGAAGGTCCTCTCAAGACTTTTGAATGTAAAGGAATGTGTATTGTTTGTGAAAATGTCTTGGAATTTGTTTCTTTTCATGGCCGTGAAAATAGGTTCATCAAAACCAAAAGAATTAATGCAATTGGAGCTTTGATATTTTTTCTATAAATGAGATGGTAATCTTAGTTAATAATGGCTGACAGAACAGATTGTGTGTAGAAAAGTTTTGAACTAAATACAATTTGCTTATAACCCTTGAGTTAATTAGTAACATATGTCCTTAGATGGATAGAAAATCCAGTGTTATGGAAACTAGATTTATTTGCATAAATAGATTACATAGTACCATCTTTCTGTTCCTTCTTTCTCTCTTCTTCCTAGCGCCTCCTAAAAAGATTTCCAGAAAGTAACAAAGGAAGAAAAGGGAAATCCCTCAGGTAGACATAAACTCACACAAAATAAAACCATTTCTGATACACCATGAGGGCTGTACCATTTTTCCAATTTTTCATGTTTTTATCATTGAGTTAGAAGAGCTAGAAGTACATAAATATGTTTCATGAATCCTAAAGTTGAAAAAAACTTGATGATTCCATTTCTCTGCCTCAATTTTAACACCCCAGGTAAATGGTACCATCCTCTTGTGGCAAGTGCAAGGGCAACTGCATTTCACTTGTGTCGTATTTGATACTTTTAAACTGATCAAGAGCCTGAACATTTTACACACACGAGTATATATTTTCTGTGAGGATATGGACCACTACTGTATTTCTTCACTCATACAATGAACAAATACTTCACTGACAATCTGCTAAATTATGTCCTGAGAATTAAAAAAAAAAAAAATTATGACACTGGAACTCAAAATCTGGTGGAAGACACAAATAAACATTATACAATTTAAAACTGTCTTAATAGACATGGATTTGAGAAGTAAAGGGGTAGAGGATGACAAGTAAGGTAGTACAGCATTGCCAGGATCAAGGTAACACTCATGAGAGGTGCAGAAAACTTTGTAATAGTAAAATTCACTCAAGGCTTATAAAATTGTTCGATGGCTAAAGTACTCTGAGTAGTAAGTGAAGAATGGACTTTTAGGGCGTGTTATGGGGTCGCTGTAAACAAATCCATCACACTTCCCTGATTTAATTATGGTAAGCATTTGTTAAATGATTTTAAAAATATGGACAACTTGAATGGTAGAGTAATGACAGGATCGACACTTACTTTGTAGACATGAGCATCTGATGTGATTTGAAGAGTCAACTAGAGGGGTGCCTAGGAGGCTCAGTCGGTTAAGCATCTGCCTCCAGCTCAGGGCATGATCTCAGGGTCTTAGGATCAAGCTCAGCAATGGGCTCCCTACTCAGTGTGGAGCCTGTTTCTCCCTCTCCCTCTGCCGCCCCCACCCCACTCGTGCTCTCTCTCTGTGTCAAATAAGTAAATGAGATCTTAAAAAAAAGAAGTAAAAATGAAAAAAAAATCAACTAGGATTTTTGCATTATATGTAGTCTCCCATCTGTCATCCAGAATTGGGCACTGTTAAGTATCACTACACAGTTACTCGCAACTAATACCCAATATTACAGTATAAGAAAATGGTACGGCAACACTGGCATTTATTTTATAACTGATCATCACATGCTTAACTCTATTGATGAAAGGAATATTTTGGACCACGTTATGAGTTTCCCTTCAATCTATTTTAGCATTAGGTAAATGTCAGGTTTGGTTAGTCTATCTGGGAGATTGAAATGATGGGCTATGAGAGCAAAGATTGTGCAATGATTACACAACATTGGCTGAAACAGACGCCATGCCTGCTCGCTCTTCTGGCAAAGTTTCTTTAACTGCACACAGATTGTAGACAGGCTACAACCAGACTCTTCCTTGTGTAACTTACCAAGGGCACCTGTCTCTTGGCATAAAAAGTCCTGGCAAGTGTTTGTGAGAAAACACTTCAGTGGAATTCAAATGAAGTGACATAAAACCTTCAGATGTTCCGTTCCATTACCAAGCAAGGTATTACACATTTGCAGAAGCCTATTGTGATATATCCTCATTGGAGACATTAGATAGAGCTATGGGTTCATGTAGATTGTCACAGGGACATGGCAGGACAGGCATTTTAGAGACTAAAGACATGAATCCAAAAGCCCAAGGACTTAGATCTAAATCCTACCTTGTCTCCTTATTTGCGCAGTGAAATTGGACAAGTTGTTCAGTGACTGTGAGCTCCCATTTTCTTAATTATAAAATGATGTTAATTAAGGGTTGTCATGGAGATTAAATGAATCAACATTTCTTAGGGCTCTTGGAATAGGGCCTGGCACAGCGTAACCACCATGTGAGCTGTATTACTTTTATGTGATATTACTACAAATATAGTGGATTAAAATTAAAATAATATAATAATGTTAAAATATACATTTATTATCTTATTGTATATTATTATCTAAATTTATATTTATTATACATTTATTATCTTATAGTTTTATGGATCAGAATTCTAGGCAGAGCTCAGTTAGGTTCTCATCAAGGTGACCATCGAGGTGTCCTTTTGGTTTGCCATCTCGTGTCAAGGTTTGCCTGGGGAAGGATCTGCTTCAAATCTCACATGGTTCTTTTTTTTTTTTTTTTTAAAGATTTTATTTATTTATTTGACAGAAAGAGATCACAAGCAGGCAGAGAGGCAGGCAGAGAGAGAGGAGGAAGCAGGCTCCCCGCTGAGCAGAGAGCCCTATGCGGGCCTCGATCCCAGGACCCTGAGATCATGACCTGAGCCAAAGGCAGCGGCTTAACCCACTGAGCCACCCAGGCGCCCCTCACATGGTTCTTGGCAGAATCTGCTTCTCTGTGGCCCGTGGGGCTAAGGACACAGGTTTGTCTCAGTTCTTTGCCTGGTGGGCTTCTTAACACTGCTGTTGGCTTTGCCTAATCCAGTAAGAGAGAAATCTGCAAATGGGCATTATAATCTTACACAACATGATCGTGGACGTGGCACACTTGTGGAATATCCTATTGGTTAAAAGCGAATCACAGTTTTTGGCCACAACCAGAGGGGAGAGGCTTATACAAGGGAGTAAACACTGTGATGTGAGGATAATTGAGGATCATTTTAGAGTCCCTGTTTACATAAGTGTTAAACAAACAAAAATGTTCCCTAGAGGATGATGTATGTAAAAGAATTGCTTTCTGTTGAATCTGGGCAGCTTAAATGACAGGATGTCCAGCTCACGCCTGCTGGGGAGCCAATCCGGTATCTCTTTCTAACTTCAAGTTCAGCAGCCATAATCTCGTTAAATTAACATCAGCCACTGCTGGTATATTTAGACCACTCAAACTGGCAAATGCTACACATCACAGCTATTTTTCCAATTAGAAGCCCCCCAGTAGTTAAACATTTACCATTATAAACATTTTGCATATTGTAGATCTTCCTTGGATTCTTTAACTTTATCTACTAAGATAGTTACTAGGATTCTTTAGCTCTATCTACTTGGAAATATCTTAATAAACATCTCAAACAATAACCCAGAAAGACTAGGTAATATCCTGGCCTTGAATTTGCCAATTCTTTCACCTTGATTAACATTTAATATGAAACAAGATGACTTCAAAGTGTGGTCAAATCTCATTTAAAAAACTGTGTATATGTTTCCTTCGTGTTGAACTTATTTTAAACAACTAAATGCCACATTACAAAGACATAATGGATACTTTGGTTGATTATGGTAACTATGTATATGGATGACTTCTATAGCACAGCTCTCTTTATTTGCTAGATACCTTAAAACTTTAGGCCAGCTTTGCCTGCAACAACTGTTGGTTATATTACCTTAAAATAGGTTCCTCAGAAAGAATATTTCTCAAAATATCTTACAGAAGAAGCAAGCATGTGGTAGGTCCAATGACTCTATTTCTGATGGATACATATTCTATCACTGAGAAAACTAGCACATCATAAACATTTTACAGCAGTCCATCCATTTCTCATGTTTAAATATCATAAACTAGTATATAATCACTAAAATATCTCATTTTTGTTCGTGCGGTCAATTCTCAAGGTAACTTAGTGTCAATTGTAGCATAACAGTAATAACTTATTATTAGTTAATATTATTGATTTCATTATTATATAATTATTTGATTTCAGTTACTTTTTTATCATCCTACACTCTGTATTATTACTGAACAAGCCAAATCTCTGATATCAGGGGTGGGGTGGGAACTGGAAGGTAATTATCCTCTAATATTTATTTTCTAGAATGGACATACTGCGATTCATTTATAACTCAGGCAACAGATTGCTGCTACCAAGTCTTAAAACTTTGCTGATCAAGGGAAGATTCTGCATCCTTTTTAATGCTTTACTCTAAAGTTTCAATAAATACATGTGAAACCAAGAGTATCTAAAGCCTCTCTCTGAAGGGAAAAAAATGACAGATTTTATCAGAAATAGCCACTCCTGTGTTCTGCCTCCAAATGGACATTTAATGATCCTGTATGGGCATGAATTCAAGGCAGACTCCCAAAGTGTCACAACAAATTGAAAAGTTTCTCTCTGTTACATCTGGCATAAGGATCTATCTTAAATAAACAATAGAGAATACTGTCATAGACAGCAGGTATAAAATAATCTGACCACAGACTGACTGTAATCTAGCACTTTCTGAGAGCTCACTTTAAACTTTTGTATTACAGGGAGTTAAAGAGGGAATCTAAAGTAATGTTTCCAAATGTGACTGTGAATCAGAAATAATGAAAGCTTATTAAAAATATGAACTTCTATATCCTAGACTAGACATAGAAAATCAAAATCTTGAAGAAAAGGACAAAAATCTATTTGTCTGAAGACTCATAAGAGATTTAGAAGAGATTACCAGTTTGGAGACATCTTGTTTATAGAAGCACACCTTTAAACTCTAAAAAAATCTGCATTTAAGGAAATAGAAAACAAAACACCTGAATAATTTCTTCTCTCATCCTCGTGGAAAAAAATTCCCAAAAGCATGATTTATGCCCATGCCCTTTGCATCTTAGGAAATAGCTATTTGAAGAATGTTTGTTTTCCATAGTCACATATATTACTACAGTCCATAGTCACATATATTTGTAATCCATAGTCACATATATTACTATAGTTGGCCCTTGAATAGCATGAGTTTACATGAGTGGGTCCAATTTTACATGGATTATTTTCTAATAAATACAGTAGAGTACTATCAATGTATTATCTCTTCTGTAATGATACATTAAGAATCAATGTATGATCTCTTTGTAGCATTTTCTTTTCTCTAGCTTACTCTTATGAGAATACATTATATGATACTTGTACAAAATATATATTAATTGACTGTTTATGTTATTGGCAAGATTTCTGGTTATCAGTAGTTAAATTTTGGGGAGTCAAAATTATACACAGATTTTCAACTATGCAGGGGATTGGTATGCCAACCTTCGTGCTGGTCAAAGTCAAGCGTAATTATGCTTTCGAATTTCTCTTCAGATTCCTTTTATAATGTAACAGCCAATATTGGTGTTTCAATATGTAGCAAATATATGTAGTAAGTATAGGCAATATACAAACACATTCTACGTAACCAAGGAAAATCTCTGTCCAATAGTGAGTTTAGAAGCCAGAGTTCTATAACCATGACTGAGAAGGAAATAGACAAAATATTCGGAGGCTAGCAATTTTGCATGAATTGTGTTTATGTGCATGTGCTTTTACAGTATCTGATCCTAAATATCTAGGACTAATTTGTGGTCTCACCTTAGAAGTATGGAAAGAAACAACAATGGCTTTCAATGAATATAGAATAATTATAGCCAACAAAATGAGATGCCTGTAGAGAAATGAGCTATCTGAAAGTACATTCTACTTTATACCAGTGCTTTATTTCTGGCCTTAAGTATGAATTTTAAAATTCAGGTTAATCACTTTTGACATGAAGTTGTATTTATACATAGCATGGTATGTAATATTTAAAAACAGGCCATTAATGTGGTTTGGATTTAGGTAGAGTATTTGATCTTTTAGAAAGACAATACACTGGACTCTTAAAGTAATCCATGCAATGACATAAACTAGTAAAAATTGTTGAAATTAACTCTGTCTTCCCTATGAAAAGCTCTGAGTTAGTATGCAGCATGACCAGTCACATTCTGAAGCCCATTCCATAGTGATTCATACTTAAACCTGAGAACCACACAGACGATAAATCTGTGTAAGAACCTTAGCCAATGTCAAAGTCTCAAGGAAGAATATCGTGTGTCCAGTTTCTTTTTCTTTCTCTTTTTAAAAAAGTTTTTATTTATTTGACAGGGAGATAGAGAGCATAAATAGGCAGAGAGGCAGGCAGATGGAGAGGGAGAAGCAGGCTCTCTGCTGAGCAGGAAGTCTAATGCAGGGCTCCATGCAGGACCCCAGGTTCATGACCCCAGCTGAAGGCAGCCACCCAACTGACTGAGCCACACAGGTGCCCCTCATGTGTCCAGGTTTCTAAAGAACAACTCATTAAACCATAATCAAGTGACTTCTTAATATTTGATGAGAAAAAAATAATAACATTATTTTCCAAGTAAATCAGTCAAGTAATATTAATCAAGTTCTCCTCCTGAAAAGTTTTCTGTTTCCATTATACCTTCAGTTTCTTTTGGACAATGATATGTATTTAAGTATTTCAATCTGTGATATAGTATCTAATTCTTCTCCCGTGTGTGATCAATACAATCTGCCATAGTGGTGTCTTATGATCAACCAAAGTGTTCATTATGTCTTTGCAAAGTGGCATTTAGTTGTATACAGTAAGTTCACACAAAGGAAAGAGGATCCAATAGAGACAATATAAACTTCATTTCACTTTTTCCAGCTTTGTTGAGACATAACTGACCTATAATATTTGTAAATTTAAGGCATACAATCTGATGATTTGAGATACATATGCGTCGTTATGTGATTACCTCAAAAACTTAATACATCCATCACCTCCCATGAATAAAATGTTTTGGTGGGGTGAGAACATTCAAGATATATACCCTTATCTACAATCAAGTATAAAATATAGTATCATTAACCAGAGTCAACATGGTAAATATGAGATCCCCAGATATTACTAATTTTATGTCTGGATATTTATACTTATTTTGTTGTTGTTGGATCCTGTTGGCTAGGTCCTTTTTTTTTTTAATTTTTTATTTTTTATAAACATGTATTTTTATCCCCAGGGGTACAGGTCTGTGAATCGCCAGGATTACACACTTCACAGTACTCACCAAAGCACATACCCTCCCCAATGTCCATAACCCCACCCCGCCTTCTCCCAATCCCCCTCCCCCCAGCAACCCTCAGTTTGTTTTGTGAGACTAAGAGTCACTCATGGTTGGTCTCCCTCCCAATCCCATCTTGTTTCATTGATTCTTCTCCTACCCACTTAAGCCCCCATGTTGCATCACCACTTCCTCATATCAGGGAGATCATATGTTAGTTGTCTTTCTCTGCTTGACTTATTTCACTAAGCATAATATGCCCTAGTTCCATCCATGTTGTCGCAAATGGCAAGATTTCATTTCTTTTGATGGCTGCATAGTATTCCATTGTGTATATATATACCACATCTTCTTGATCCATTCATCTGTTGATGGACATCTAGGTTCTTTCCATAGTTTGGCTATTGTGGACATTGCTGCTATAAACATTCGGGTGCACGTGCCCCTTTGGATCACTACGTTTGTATCTTTAGGGTAAATACCCAGTAGTGCAATTGCTGGGTCGTAGGGCAGTTCTATTTTCAGCATTTTGAGGAACCTCCATGCTATATTCCAAAGTGGCTGCACCAGCTTGCATTCCCACCAACAGTGTAGGAGGGTTCCCCTTTCTCCACATCCTCGCCAGCATCTGTCATTTCTTGACTTGTTGATTTTAGCCATTCTAACTGGTGTGAGGTGATATCTCATTGTGGTTTTGATTTGTATTTCCCTGATGCCGAATGATATGGAGCACTTTTTCATGTGTCTGTTGGCCATCTGGATGTCTTCTTTGCAGAAATGTCTGTTCATGTCCTCTGCCCATTACTTGATTGGATTATTTGTTCTTTGGGTGTTGAGTTTGCTAAGTTCTTTATAGATTCTGGACACTAGTCCTTTATCTGATATGTCATTTGCAAATATCTTCTCCCATTCTGTCAGTTGTCTTTTGATTTTGTTAACTGTTTCCTTTGCTGTTCAAAAGCTTTTGATCTTGATGAAATCCCAATAGTTCATTTTTGCCCTTGCTTCCCTTGCCTTTGGCGATGTTCCTAGGAAGATGTTGCTGCGGTTGAGGTCCAAGAGGATGCTGCCTGTGTTCTCCTCAAGTATTTTGGTGGATTCCTTTGTCACATTGAGGTCCTTCATCCATTTTGAGTCTATTTTTGTGTGTGGTGTAAGGAAATGGTCCAATTTCATTTTTCTGCATGTGGCTGTCCAATTTTCCCAACACCATTTATTGAAGAGGCTGTCTTTTTTCCATTGGACATTCTTTCCTGCTTTGTCGAAGATTAGTTGACCGTAGAGTTGAGGGTCTATTTCTGGGCTCTCTATTCTGTTCCATTGATCTATGTGTCTGTTCTTAATGATGACAGCTTTGTAATAGAGCTTGAAGTCCGGAATTGTGATGCCACCAACGTTGGCTATCCTTTTCAATATCCCTTTGGCTATTCGAGGTCTTTTCTGATTCCATATCAATTTTAGAATTATTTGTTCCATTTATTTGAAAAAGATGGATGGTACTTTGATAGGAATTGCATTAAATGTGTAGATTGCTTTAGGTGGCATAGACATTTTCACAATATTTATTCTTCCAATCCAGGAGCATGGAACATTTTTCCATTTCTTTGTGTCTTCCTCAATTTCTTTCATGAGTACTTTATAGTTTTCTGAGTATAGATTCTGTGTCTCTTTGGTTAGGTTTATTCCTAGGTATCTTATAGTTTTGGGTGCAATTGTAAATGGGATTGACTCCTTAATTTCTCTTTCTTCTGTCTTGTTGTTGGTGTAGAGAAATGCAACTGATTTCTGTGCATTGATTTTATATCCTGACACTTTACTGAATTCCTGTACAAGTTCTAGCAGTTTTGGAGTGGAGTCTTTTGGGTTTTCCACATATAGTATCATATCATCTGCGAAGAGTGATAATTTGACTTCTTCTTTGCCGATTTGGATGCCTTTAATTTCCTTTTGTTGTCTGATTGCTGAGGCTAGGACCTCTAGTACTATGTTGAATAGCAGTGGTGATAATGGACATCCCTGCCGTGTTCCTGACCTTAGCGGAAAAGCTTTCAGTTTTTCTCCATTGAGAATGATATTTGCGGTGGGTTTTTCATAGATGGCTTTGATGATATTGAGGTATGTGCCCTCTATCCCTACACTTTGAAGAGTTTTGATCAGGAAGGGCTGCTGTACTGTGTAAAATGTTTTTTCAGCAACTATTGAGAGTATCATATGGTTCTTGTTCTTTCTTTTATTGATGTGTTGTATCACATTGACTGATTTGCGGATGTTGAACCAACCTTGCAGCCCTGGAATAAATCCCACTTGGTCGTGGTGAATAATCCTTTTAATGTACTGTTGAATCCTATTGGCTAGTATTTTGGTGAGAATTTTCGCATCTGTGTTCATCAAGGATATTGGTCTGTAGCTCTCTTTTTTGATGGGATCCTTGTCTGGTTTGGGGATCAAGGTGATGCTGGCCTCATAAAATGAGTTTGGAAGCTTTCCTTCCATTTCTATTTTTTGGAACAGTTTCAGGAGAATAGGAATTAGTTCCTTTAAATGTTTGGTAGAATTCCCCCGGGAAGCTGTCTGGCCCTGGGCTTTTGTTTGTTTGGAGATTTTTAATGACTGTTTCAATCTCCTTGCTGGTTATGGGTCTGTTCAGGCTTTCTATTTCTTCCTGGTTCAGTTGTGGTAGTTTATATATTTCTAGGAATGCATCCATTTCTTCCAGATTGTCAAATTTGTTGGCGTAGATTTGCTCATAGTATGTTTTTATAAAAGTTTGTATTTCTTTGGTGTTAGTTGTGATCTCTCCTCTTTCATTCATGATTTTATTTATTGGGGTCCTTTCTCTTTTCTTTTTCATAAGTCGGGCCAGGGGTTTATCAATTTAATTAATTCTTTCAAAGTACCAGCTCCTAGTTTCATTGATTTGTTCTATTGTTTTTTTGGTTTCTATTTCATTGATTTCTGCTCTGATGTTTATGATTTGTCTTCTCCTGCTGGGCTTAGGGTTTCTTTCTTGTTCTTTCTCCAGTTCCTTTAGGTGTAGGGTTAGGTTGTATACCTGAGACCTTTCTTGTTTCTTGAGAAAGGCTTGTACCGCTATATATTTTCCTCCCAGGACTGCCTTTGTTGAGTCCCACAGATTTTGATTTGTTTCATTATCATTTGTTTCCATGATTTTTTTTCAATTCTTCTTTAATTTCCTGGTTGACCCATTCATTCTTTAGAAGGATGCTGTTTAGTCTCATGTATTTGGTTTCTTTCCAAACTTCCTTTTGTGGTTGAGTTCTAGCTTTAGAGCTTTGTGGTCTGAAAATATGCAGGGAATGATCCCAATCTTTTGATACCGGTTGAGTCCTGATTTAGGACCCAGGATGTGATCTATTCTGGATAACGTTCCATGTGCACTAGAGAAGAATGTGTATTCTGTTGCTTTGGGATGAAATGTTCTGAATATATCTGTGATTTCCATCTGGTCCAGTGTGTCGTTTAAGGCCTTTATTTCCTTGCTGATCTTTTGCTTGGATGATCTGTCCATTTCAGTGAGAGGAGTGTTAAAGTCCCCTACTATTATTGTATTATTATTGATGTGTTTCTTTGATTTTGTTATTAATTGGTTTATATAGTTGGCTGCTCCCACGTTGGGGGCATAGATATTTAAAATTGTTAGATCTTCCTGTTGGACAGACCCTTGAGTATGATATAGTGTCCTTCCTCATTTCTTATTATAGTCTTTGGCTTAAAATCTAATTGATCTGATGTAAGGATTGCCACTCCTGCTTTCTTCTGATGTCCATTAGCATGGTAAATTCTTTTCCACCCACTCACTTTAAATCTGGAGGTGTCCTTGGGCTTAAAATGAGTTTCTTGGAGGCAACATATAGATGGGTTTTGTTTTTTTATCCATTCTGATACCCTGTGTCTTTTGACAGGGGCATTTAGCCCATTAACATTCAGGGTAACCATTGAGAGATATGAATTTAGTGCCATTGTATTGCCTGTAAGGTGACTTTTACTGTATATGGTCTCTGTTCCATTCTGATCTACCACTTTTAGGCTCTCTCTTTGCTTAGAGGCCCCCTTTCAGTATTTCCTGTAGAGCTGGTTTGGCGTTTGCAAATTCTTTCAGTTTTTGTTTGTCTTGGAAGCTTTTAATCTCTCCTTTTATTTTCAATGATAGCCTAGCTGGATATAGTATTCTTGGCTGCATGTTTTTCTCGTTTAGTGCTCTGAATATATCATGCCAACTCTTTCTGGCTTGCCAGGTCTCTGTGGATAAGTCTGCTGCCAATCTAATATTTTTACCATTGTATGTTACAGACTTCTTTTCCCGGGCTGCTTTCAGGATTTTCTCTTTGTCACTGAGACTTGTAAATTTAACTATTAGGTGATGGCGTGTGGGCCTATTCTTATTGATTTTGAGGGGCATTCTCTGAACCTCCTGAATTTTGATGCTCGTTCCCTTTGCCATATTGGGGAAATTCTCCCCAATAATTCTCTCTAGTATACCTTCTGCTCCCCTCTCTCCTTATTCTGGAATCCCAATTATTCTAATGTTGTTTTGTCTTATGGTGTCACTTATCTCTCGAATTCTCTTCTCGTGGTCCAGTAGCTGTTTGTCCCTCTTTTGCTCAGCTTCTTTATTCTCTGTCATTTGGTCTTCTATATCACTAATTCTTTCTTCTGCCTCATTTATCCTAGCAGTGAGAGCCTCCATTTTTTATTGCACCTCATTAATAGCCTTTTTGATTTCAACTTGGTTAGATTTTAGTTCTTTTATTTCTCCAGAAAGGGCTTTTTATCTCCCGAGAGGGTTTCTCTAATATCTTCCATGCCCTTTTCAAGCCCGGCTAGAAACTTGTGAATTGTCATTCTGAACTCTAGATCTGACATATTACCAATAACTGTATTGATTAGGTCACTAGCCTTCAGTACTGCCTCTTGTTCTTTTTTTTGTGTGTTGAATTTTTTCCGTCTTGTCATTTTGTCCAACTAAGAGTATATGAAGGAGCAAGTAAAATACTAAAAGTGTGGCAACAAGCCCAGGAAAATATGCTTTATCTAAATCAGAAGAGATCCAAAATCGTGAGGGGGGAGAAAGGGGATAAAAAGAGGTTCAAAAAGGAAGAAAGAAAAAGAAAGAAAAAAAAGAAAGAAAAGAATTAAAAAAAAACAAATAAAGAAAAATATGAAAAAGAAAATATATATATATTAGATAAACTAGTTAAAAAACGTTAAAAAAGAAATGGGTAAAAGTTAAAAAAAAATTTACCAGAAGGTGAGAAAAAAAAAATGAAAAAGAAAAAAATTAGATTAACTGCGAGACTAAAAAAAATCACAGGGAGAAATCCATGAGTTCCGTGCTTTGCTTTCTCCTCCTCTGGAATTCTGCTTCTCTCCTTGGTATTGAAACTGCACTCCTTGGTAGGTGAACTTGGTCTTGGCTGGATTTCTTGTTGATCTTCTGGGGGAGGGGCCTGTTTTAGTGATTCTCAAGTGTCTTTACCAGGGGCCGGCTGAGTAATCCACTTGGGTTTGCTTTCAGGAGCTTTTGTTCCCTGAGCGCTTTCTGTAGAGTTCCTGAGGATGGGAATACAAATGGCGGCCTCCTGGTCTCCGGCCCAGAGGAGATGAGAGCCCGGGGCCCCACTCCTCAGTGTGCCCTCAGAGAACAGCGCCCAGTTACTCCTGTCTGCCTGACCTCCGGCCGCGCTCCGAGCTCACCGAGCCTGCGGCTGTTTCAAGGTAACACCGAGCTCTGAGCTTACTGTCGGCTCTGTCTCTGTAGCTGGCTTTCCCGTTCCAATACCCACAAGCTCTATGACACTCAGAAACCCCCGATCCTTCTGTGACGCTGCGGGACCTGAGGCCACGCTGACCTCGCGTGGGCTTCGCCCCGCTTTAGCCTCTGGAACGATGTCCCTCAGTGGAACAGACTTTTAAAAGTCCTGATTTTGTGCGCCGTTACTCCGCCGCTTGTCGGGACCCGGCCCCTCCCCCCGGGGTCTATCTTCCTGTCGCTTTGGATTCACGTCTCCGCCAGTCCTACCTTTCAGAAAGTGGTTGTTTTTCTGTTTCCAGAATTGCTGTTCTTCTTCTCTTTGATCTGCCGATGGATTTGCAGGTGTTTGCAATCTTTAGATAAGCTATCTAGCTGATCTCCTGCTAGCTGAAGTAGTCTCAGCCTGCTACTTCTCTGCCATCTTGACTCCTCCCCTACTGCTCAAATATTTGATGTCATAGACAAACTTTGACTGACTGCCAAAGTCAATATCAGAATTATTTTCTCTGTTTTCTTTTAGGTATCTACAGGTTTAGGCACTACATTTAAATTTTCAATCCATTTCAAGTTTTTTTTTGTGAATAGTGTAAATCAGAGTCTAATTTTATCCTTTTACGTGTGACTATCCCATGAGGGATATCCCACAAGCTCCTGTGCTTCGTTTCAAGGGGGTCACAGTTAACCACACAATGTAGACAGAAGACCACCCGATACAGGCAGAAAATTAAAAATAAAAACTATACTTCCTTCTACTCCTCTCAAGGCTGTATTATAATCTGCTTGGAAGCTTAGAAGAAAGCACTGCTGCCATTTATAGTTTATTTGAAGATTTAGTATTTCCACTTACTTTATCATAAAGTTGTGCCTCCATATCATTATTAGGACCTCTTATACTAAATTCAGGAGAGTTGGGCTTAGCTACAAAGAAATTAATTATGTTTGGATTCCCCCTTAACAAATTAAAGTGGAATTAATTACCTATGAAAATAAAATCAACTATAATAAATTTCTATTATATATTTATATATTAATCCATAATAAAATTAATAACATATTCTTAATATATAATTAATATATATGATATAATATACTATTAGTAATGTTATAGATATATTATTCATATGATTAAATGATATATTACATATAACATTAGTAATATACTGATCATATATAATAAATAATACAATAATATATTATTGATAATATATAATATTTATAAAGTAGAAATTTGTGCATAATGAATACACTGATGACAGTGAGGGGATATACATTTTAAAATGATTTCCCTGATTGTTGGTTCATTTTTGCCATAGCCGTACATTTTCATCTTTTTTGTCCTTGACCAGCATGCCAAGGAAGGTGACTAATACTAGTGTGCATAGAGACTTCACTGGCTCCGATGTGTTATCTAAGTACTAGATTTCCCTGAAGGCAGTGACAATGTCATTTTTAAAGAGTCTGGGACTTCTGGGTGAGTAAGGTAGATAAAATACCTTTTGCTAATATAAGCCAATCAATTAGATTTCTAAACTAAAACGTCTAAAATAATAAAATCTTACTGGTTATGAGGTCTTATCTAACCAACTGACTTGATAAGAATGACAGAATACAACATACAGGTAAGACCTACCTGCAATGTTATAAAGCAAGGCCACGTGGAGAAGAGCTGAGCTGTTTATGATAAAGATGACTGAGTGTCCTACAGAACAATTCATATTTGCCCCAGGATTTTATTTCTCAGACCAAGATCCTTCAAACTTCATCACTGTCGGGGTACCTGGATGGCTCAGTGGATTAAGCCTCTGCCTTCGGCTCAGGTCATGATCCCAGGGTCCTGGGATGGAGCCCCACATCAGGCTTTCTGCTCAGCGGGGAGCCTGCTTCCCGCTCTGCCTCTCTGCCTACTTGTGATCTCTGTCTGTCAAATAAATAAATAAATAAATCTTAAAAAAAAAAAAAGAACCTCATCACTGTGTAAGTTTGCGGCCTTGTAGTCTTATAGGAAACATTTGCCTCATACTAACTGTACGTTTTGCACAAGCTGCCTATGCTGTGATTTGATACCAGTCACCTTAAGGCTATCTTCTATTCAAGACTTTGACAAGGGCAGATCCAACTGGACAGCTAGGGACTGTCACTGTGGGAATCAAAGGCAAAGTTAATCTTCATCTCAATTGCGAACTCGATGATGTGATAGCCAAAATAATTCCTCCTCTGTATCAAGGATGTCCATGTTCAACTCCCCCAAATTTGTGAATATGTTACTTTACATTGTGAAAGGGACTTTGCAAATGCCATTAGGTTAAGAAGAGATTATCCTGGATTATCTAGATGGGCCTAATGTAATGATAACCATCTTTCTAAGAGAAAGAGGGGTTTAAGAGTGTCAGTGAGAAAGATTTCAGATGCAATGATGCTGGTTTCAAGAGGAGGTAAGAAACCCCAAACTAAGGAACAAGGGAGACTCCAAGAAGATAGAAAATATAAGAAAAAGGCCATGTCCTTAACCAAAAAATGACCAAAATAAAAATCTGTTCCAAATATTGTATTTAACATTAGCATTTTCATTTTATTTTCATTAAAGTCAAGAATAAGGAAAAGATATTTTCCAGATCTAGTTATCTATTGTTACATAACAAACCTCTCTCAACAATTGATGATGGGAAATATTTTATTATGCACAAGATCTGTGACTTAGAAATTAGGAGCAGACATAAGAGGGATGATATTATCTGCTTTATTATGTATGGACCTCCTTGAGGAAACTCAAATTTCTGGGAGCTAAAATCACCTAGTGGCCTCTTCACTCACATATTTGGTAAGTCATCTGGAGTGCCAATACAAAGCCACTTTCTGTGGTATGGGATTCCTCACAGTACGATGATACTAAAATTTGTTACATTAACAGTTGAGGAAAACCAGTCTTCCAATGAACAAGTCAAAAGCTGATGGTCTCTTAGAGTATAGCCTAGGAAACCATACAGTATCATTTCTGTTATACATTACTGCTAAAGAAAAAAAAAAAGAAAGAAAGAAAGAAAAAAAAAGTCACACATCTCATCAAAGTTTAAGGGGAAGAGACACAGACTCCTACCTTTTCATAGAGGCAGTGTTCTATCAATTATTTTGCAGCAGTATTTAAAAAATAAAGTCACTAATTTTCAACAATGTTTTAGACATCTAAACGTATAAGACAAGAATACAAAATAAAAATTAAGAAATTTTGCAAGGAATGAAAAAAAAATAAACGAATATTGTTTTATACAAAGAGAATTATATAGGAAATAGGTCAATATTACAAAATATAAAACAACTCAGTGAGGCAGTTCGATTAAAAATTAAACTTGACACATAAAACAATTTTATCTATATGTATCTCTTAAAAACTATAAAAATAATAGAAAATGGCCCCATTTACCATAGCAAGAAAATGATATCTACATTGTCAACATAAAATAAAATGAGATCACCACTTCCCAGCACATAGAAATATTAATTCAATGTGAATTAAAGAGGTAAAACCAAAGGGAAATTAAAAAAAAACCCAACAAAATGGAGAATACTTTAAACATGTTCTAATGGGGAAGGAATTTTTTCTGATGAGGCACAAAAAAACAAGGACATTTTAAGAGTAAAATATTCACAACTTTGATGTATATATCCATAAGCTATAAAGAATACAAAGAAATTTATGAGAACAAAGTGGCAAGTAAATTAAAAAATGAGCAAAGACCATGAAGGGCAATTCACTGGAAAAGAGCCACGGTGACCAACACTCATATGAAAGGAGGTTTCATGTCATTAGTAATCAGAGAATTGCAAATTAACTCCACAATTAGATACTCTCTCATCACCACTAGTCTGGCATAAATACATACATGTAGCAATATCATAACTATCTAAGTATTAATGTACCTGTGCAACAACAAAATTCTTACTTGTTTTTATAGTAGCTAAATATACCAATCAAGTAAATAGAAGATTTTTTCCAAAGATATTCCAAGGAAGGAATATAAATAATATACTGTAGCACGAGTATATCAGGAATTATTTCATTCCTTAGGTTGTGATAAAGGGAGGCACAAATAAGAATAGTTTACAACACAACACTTTGATTTATCTCACGTAATAGGAACTCTGGAAGCAGATGTTTCTGGACTCGGTACAGCTCATCAATAAGGTCAAAGATCCAGCACTCTGCCTTTCTGCTTTACAGGATAAAGCAGTATACAGGCTTTTCATTCTTAAATGTTATTAAACATTTAAGGTCACATCCACCACAGGGAAAAAGAAAAAGAAAGAAAATAAAAGAACTGTAGGTAAAGGACTTCTCTTCAGATTTACTCTTTTTATTCAGCAAGAAACATTTTCCCAGAAAGCAGCAAATCTCACTGATGATTCACTGGGCAAAACCCAACTGGGGGACCCTGGCAAACAAATATCCTAGTGCAGGAGAAAGGCATTGGGATAATTACTTTATAGACAGCCACCCACAATGTCTGCTTCCTATGGTACAAGGTAGAGATTAAATCACCTATGGTGGGAATAACATAATGTATAAATGTGTTGAAATACTATCTTGTACACCCAAAACTAATATGATGTGTGTGTCATCACTAAGAAAAAAAATAATTAAAAAATTATCTAGGAAGGAAGATGGCAAAATATTATCATAGTAAGACAATTTATGAAAAGTGGCTGAGAGGGGCACCTGGGTGGCTCAGTATGTTAAAGCCTCTGCCTTCAGCTCAGGTCACAATCTCAGGGTCCTGGGATCGAGCCCCGCATTGGGCTCTCTGCTCAGCAGGGAGTCTCCTCTCTCTCTGCCTGCCTCTCCTCCTACTTGTGATCTCTGTCTGTCAAATAAATAAATAAAATCTTTTTTTAAAAATCTGGAATATAGGGAGCGCAATGTGAACACTCCTCCCATCCCCTTTACTACATATTCTTGATATCAAATGCAGGTGCTCCAACATTTGTGATGTTTTTCGTGATCTCTCAGAAGTCCAAATCCTCTCTCTTTATTCTATTAACTTAAACTTTGACTGGAATCAATAGACACGAGAAGACTTAGGATCATTTAAGGTGAATTTAAAGCAAATTCTGTACAAACTTCAATCACAACTGAAACCCATTATGGAATTATATTCTGAGACTGGAGAAAAACATTACATGATATAGAAAAAAATATATATATATACACATATATACAATATATGCATATATAGTATAAATAATGATCAATGTGGCATAGAAATATCAATTTAAGGAAAAATTGATAATCTATGGTTAAAAAAAGCTGCTTTATTGGAACATGTGAGCTAATGTGCTTATATGGACTCTTAATTTCTCACAACATTCTAAATATTAGGAAACTATGAGATCGAATATTTTGAGGATAGAAAGTTTAATAAGAGAGGTTCTCTATTTAATCAGATCCACTGTTTCCTTATTTATTTATTTACTTTTGGTCAGTACTTGCACTGCTCAACTTGACTTTGTGACTTCTTTGAAGCACCAGAGTTCACTTTCTCAAGACTAAACACAGAGAATCTTGTTTTGTTTATGTATTTCTGTAAGTTTTAATGCAATAAAGAAATCTCACCTTTATTCATAGTACTTGGGGAAAATGAGAACTTCCTCAAAAGGTACAATTAAAAACTCAATTATTTTTGATTGATTCTCTCTGTTCCTTGGAACCCCAGCTTCTGTATTAAGAATGGGAGGTTGGGGGGCATGTGGGTGGCTCAGTGGGTTAAAGCCTCTGCCTTTAGCTCAGGTCATGATCCCGGAGTCCTGGGATCGAGCCCCACATTGGGCTCTCTGCTCAGCAGGGAGCCTGCTTCCAATTCCCTCTCTCTGCCTGCCTCTCTACCTACTTGTGATCTCTCTCTCTCTGTCAAATAAATGGATAAAATCTGTAAAAAAAGAAAAAAAGGATGGGAGGTTGGGGAAACCAGGTGGTGGATATTAGAGAGGGCACGGATTGCATGGAGCACTGGGTGTGATGAATACTGTTACGCTGAAAATAAATTTAAAAAAAAAAAGAAGAAGAAGGTGGTACTCCAAATGCTTTTATTGAAAGGCCTTTAGACAGTGTCTACTCCCATATGGGAGTAGACACTGTCTGTGTGACCGGATGAGGCCAACATTTCATGACCTATAAAATAAGGGGATTCTACTACACCACTCACCAAATTTCCAGCTCCAGAACAGGATTTTAGGTTATCAGCTACTATCTAAATACAGTGTTGCCATGGCATCTCTTCCATTCCGTTGGTGTGACTATATATTGCTACAACACTTTAGAAATCGATTTGGCATTGCCTCATAAAGTTGAAGACACACATACACTATGACTCAGCAATCTGATGTCTAGAAAAACTCCTCTAAATGGGAATCTGGAGACTCCTATCAGAATGCTCAGATCAGTGACATGTTACAACCCGAAGCTAAAAGCAACCCAGTTCTCCCTAAGGAGTGTAACAGATCAAGAGTTTTCATAGAGGACTGAAAGCTAACCAGTCACACTTGGATACATCAATATGACCCAACTGCAAAACATAATATTTAAAGAAGTGGGCATCTGGGTGGCTCAGTCGTTAAGCAGCTGCCTTCAGCTCAGGTCATGATCCCAGAGTCCTGGTATCTCTGCTAGGTTCCCCCCGCTTGTGTTCCCTCTCTCTGTCTCTCTCTGTCAAATAAATAAATAAACTCTTAAAAAAAAAAAAAAAAAGGAAAGACACAAGTCAGGTAACAGCCTGATCTTATGTCACTAAAGACAGAAAAATAAGTATTATTTGGGCACATACATATGTGATAAACCATAACCAAAACCAAAGAATATACTAACACAATTTTTTAAAAATGTAATTCTAGGTGGAGAGAAGGGGATGTGACTGATGATGAATACACGGGGGGCTTCTAACTTTTAATTCTTAAGCTGGCTAACAAGTACAGAGGCCAGCATTATATTATCCATTAAATCATACCTAAATGTCATATACACACTCTTGAATGTAATTATGAATGCATTATTTTTTTAAGCTTAAGAAATATCTCTAAGATGGCTAAATCATTGCTGTTGTTTATGCTGAAGGTAGAGATCCTGGGAAAACACAGGACTAAGAGGCGCCTGGGTGGCTCAGAGGGTGAAGCATCTGCCTTCAGCTCAGGTCATGATATCAGAGTCCTGGGATTGAGTCCCATGTCAGGCCCCCTGCTCAACAGGGAGTCTGCTTCTCCCTCTCCCTCTGTCCCTTCCCACTACTCATTCTCTCTCTCTCTCTAATAAATAAGTTAATCTTAAAAAAAAGTAAAGAAAACAGAAGTAAGTCCAATTCTTTGTCCAACCTTTTGTGACTGTTTCATTTTTCCTGTATCCCTTTCTGAAATGACTACATATGACTGGTATTTGCAGAATCATCTTTCTCCCATAAATAATGAGGACAGTCACCTCCTATGTTCATTCTGTCCAGGTGGCCATAGATTCACAATCCTTTCCCGTGACTTAATTTTTGCCTTTGGCCCTGGTGGCCATTAGAAGGACACTCCATCTCCTCACCACTGGTTTCAAGGGCTTTTAAGTCCACATTCCTAATCATCACCCTTGTTTGTTTACCTAAAGTGCTTACCTGCCGGTGACAGCAAAGTAATTCTCATTTCAGCAGTTCAACCACCGAGAGGCCCAGCCACTGGCCTGCTCTGCTACCCAGCTGGCCTCCCTCTGCCGGTGGCCACGTGAGCAGGTCAGTCAGGCTTTCAGTTCCCTTATTAATCCATACCCAGTGTCACTGAAAAATCCCAGTTCTAACTCTCAAACAATGTTCATCATCTGGAAGATAATTTTGAAAGTCTTACTGCGAGGCAGCGAGAGGCTAGAAATGGTGACAAAGGCCTTCATTCTGAGTGACATTTGAACACCCCCTTTGCTCCATATCTTGCTGCTCTGGTGAGGTGCCCCAGGCAATTAGTGATAGCCCGAGAACAGATCATGGGAGGAAGCTTGTAACAAGAAATCTGAGCTAACAATTCATTATGAGTTCGAGAAAAGCCCTGCAAGCTAAGAAACCTTTTTTCCCTCCACAGATACCATGTCAGACTTAATACTGTGTCAGAACTGTTGTCCTTAAGGACTGAACAAATCTTGCTCTCACACAAAGGAGGTTACCATTAGCAACACTGTTATGAAGGGTAGTTAAAAGAAATATTAAGACACAAGCACAAAAAGATCAGGGGTAGGTAGAAAGTGTGAGTTAGCTCTTATATTCAAACCATAATAAAAATCTAAAATATATGTATTACATTTTTACACCAATAGGGATTTTGCTTTTCAGGAAGGCAAAGTTTTGATGCTTTCTATGATTGGGGAAAATACAAATATTACAACGAATCTAGAGCAGGGTCATTCAAAAAGGCTTAAGCGAGCAGTGATCAGGCAACACGGAGTCTCTTGCCTTGATGAGACATGAGGCCAGAGAGATGCGTCAGACAGAACGAGGCGGCAGAAATCCGCAAGGGACACAGAAACAGGGAATTCCAGGAAGAAGCAGAAAAAGGAGGAAATGTACCATTAGATAGGTCTCTAATTTCCTTTACTTTAATTTGTGAAGACTGGTTTCAGCCAGACAAATACTCTCCTTGAGAAAGATGATTAAAGGAGACAAAAAGGGCAAATGGGATTTCATTCAGGCTAATGCAGTAGAGGGAACACTCATTAATGAAGAAGGTTTGAAAGAAAAGGAAGGGAGCCTGGGTTTCACAGAGGCAGGTCAACAAGACAGTCCTCAAGGAGTCTGACGGGAGTCGTGAGAAAGGAGGGGAAGGGGCTTAGCAGGGAAAAGGCAGGGTTGGAGGAGATTTCAGAATTGTAGCTGCTTCCCGGGACCACAGGGCTCAGATCAAGTTCAGCAACGCCCATGGTGACAACAACATAATGTTGAAGATGTTTGAATCCTCACTCTGAAGGGAGAGCTACAACCTAGCAAGCCCATGGTTTGTTCTGCACCGTAAATATGTAAAACGTGCTCCGTGCTTCTGCTCCTCTTCACCGGGTCACATCCTGTCTTAATGCCTGTGACCAGACCTCTCTCAGGGGCCCGAGTCACACGAGTGCTGCTCCTGAAGTTTGCCTCCCAGAAGCCAAAAACGCACCGGGCAGAACCAACCCAGCCCTCGACTGACACTTGCTGTGGATCGGAATACGTGTGCTGCTGGGAGTCACTAAGGTGCACGGGCGGGTTAGAACCATAAAAACAAGCCAAGGGAAGCCAGTGCCTCAGCTCTTATCCTAGCAGCTTGTGCCTAGTGGCCTGAATATTGCCTGGATCCCACAGGGGATCCAGGGGTCTACACGCGCAGGGTCCCCAGAGCATGACCCGCCTAAATAAGCCCTTCTGGCAGCTCTCTTCAGGCAGGGTTTTCCCTAAGCAATTGAGCTGCATGTCTTTCGCAGAACATTCTTCAAATTGATATGCTTACTCTTTTATTGGTCCATCATTGGAAACAGAACAGAGAGGTTAAAGGCTGAAATGGCTTAGCTGACTTCTCTCAACATAACTGTATCTTGAAGAAGGCCATTCACCTTTTTTTTTAACTATGTGAAAGCAACTTTATTATGTTTTTAAGATTTTATTTACTTATTTGACAGAGAGGGAGTATAAGTGGGTGGAGGAGGGGCAGAGGGAGAGGGAGATGCAGATTTCCCACTGAGCAGGGAGCCTGATGTGGGGATGGATCTCATGACATGAGCAGAAGGCACACACCTAGCTGAACCAGGTGCCCCAAGAAGGCCTTCATCTATTAGAAAAGAGTGAATATGTGGGCAAGCAGGTGTTCAAACAAAGGAAAATTTACTGCGAGTGGATCCTTTGGGACCTTCAGATTATTCATTTGAGTCAAATACATCCAATGTGTGCAGGTTAAATCCATTTGCCAAGAAAAATGTTTAAAAATAAAATAAAAAATTAAAACATAGTGCTGATTTAAAAGTGAGCATTATAGTAAAAGAAAGAGTAACAGTAATATTCTTCTGGTCTCATTTTAAGAAATATCAACAATCACAATCATCAAGCAAAAATCCTTTATTTTGGGTTAGGCTGTAACAATGCCACTGTATTTTTCAGTGCATGCAAGTTTAAAAGAAGAAAGTCTTTTTATCCTCAAATTCCTTAGTCTCTGAGACCCAAGGTAACCAAGGTACACATCTCATGTGTACACGACATGCATTCCCCTTTGTGGATGTCTTCAGGCTCACATCAAAAAGAATTCTTATTTCTTTCCTGATTGTTCTACACGGGATACTTTTCCGATTATTAGCACAGTTTAACTTCAGACCAATTGATTCATTCTTCTGACACACTCACAGAGGTTCTGTCCATCTAGAAAGCTTAGTCCTAAAAAGAACAAGTCAATGGCTCAAATCACACTGAAACTTCCACCATCCATGGTCAAGTTCTTATTGATTTCCTGGGTATTATTTTTTCTCCCCAGAGAGGTGTCAGGTAGGTGGCAGCCAACAGTTGGCAAAGCACAAAAGACTTTGAGTTACCCAATCAAAAATGACCTAATTATTCTTGACAGTGTCAGAAAATTTCTTTCATAATGCTCTTAAACAGTGAAGTTTATGTTAAAATACATGTAAGGCAAATCACTTTCCACTCATGTATTAATATACAAATCTTATCATGACTGTGAAAATATTTGACAAAATGCCATTGAGCAGTGCTTCGCATTTTAAATTTTCTGAGTGTGCTCCTGAATAGGGCTGCAGGTCTAATGCCCTTTCTTGATGCCAGATCTTTAAAATGTGTGATTTAATTTTAAATCCCTATCTTTAGATTATTTTTTAATTTTTTATAAACATATAATATATTTTTAACCCCGGGGTACAGGTCTGTGAATCGCCAGGATTACACACTTCACAGCACTCACCATAGCACATACCCTCCCCAATGTCCATAACCTCACTCCCCTTCTCCCAAAACCCCTCCCCCCAGCAACCCACAGTTTGTTTTGTGAGATTAAGAGTCACTTATGGTTTGTCTCCCTCCTAAACCCATCTTGTTTCATTTATTCTTCTCCTAGCCCCTTAACCCCCCTGTTGCATCACCACTTCGTCATATCAGGGAGATCATATGATAGTTGTCTTTCTCTGATTGACTTATTTCGCTAAGCATGATATGCTCTAGTTCCATCCACATCGTTGCAAATGGCAAAATTTCATTTCTTTTGATGGCTGCATAGTATTCCATTGTGTATATATAACACCTCTTCTTTATCCATTCATCTGTTGAGGGACATCTAGGTTTTTCCATAGTTTGGCAATGGTGGACATTGCTACTATAAACATTCGGGTGCACGTGCCCAATCGCATCACTACGTTTGTATCTTTAGGGTAAATATCCAATAGTGCAATTGCTGGATCACAGGGTAGTTCAATTTTCAACATTTTGAGGAACCTCCATGCTGTTTTCCAAACTGGTTGCACCAGCCTGCATTCCCACCAACAGTGTAGGAGGGTTCCCCTTTCTCCGCATCCTCTCCAGCATCTGTCATTTCCTGACTTGTTAATTTTACCATTCTGACTGGTGTGAGGTGGTATCTCATTGTGGTTTTGATTTGTATTTCCCTGATGCTGAGTGATATGGAACACTTTTTCATGTGTCTGTTGGCCATCTGGATGTCTTCTTTGCAGAAATGTCAGTTCATGTCCTCTGCCCATTTCTTGATTGGATTATTTGCTCTTTGGGTGTTGACTTTGCTAAGTTCTTTATAGATTTTGGACACTAACTAGTCCTTTATCTGATATGTTGTTTGCAAATATCTTCTCCCATTCTGTCCGTTGTCTTTTGGTTTTAATAACTGTTTCCTTTGCTGTGCAAAAGCTTTTGATCTTGCTAAAATCCCAATAGATGATTTTTGCCCTTGCTTCCTTTGCCTTTGGCGATGTTCCTAGGAAGATGCTGCTGCAGCTGAGGTCGAAGAGGTTGCTGCCTGTGTTCTCCTCAAGGATTCTGATGGATTCCTTTCTCACATGGAGGTCCTTCATCCATTTTGAGTCTATTTTTGTGTGTGGTGTAAGGAAATGGTCCAATTTCATTTTTCTGCATGTGGCTGTCCAATTTTCCCAACACCATTTATTGAAGAGGCTGTCTTTTTTCCATTGGACATTCTTTCCTGCTTTGTCGAAGATTAGTTGACTGTAGAGTTGAGGGTCTATTTCTGGGCTCTCTATTCTGTTCCATTGATCTATGTGTCTGTTTTTGTGCCAGTTCCATGCTGTCTTGATGATGACAGCTTTGTAATTGAGCTTGAAGTCTGGAATTGTGATGCCACCAACTTTGGCTTTCTTTTTCCATATTCCTTTGGCTATTCTAGGTCTTTTCTGGTTCCATATAAATTTTAGGATTATTTGTTCCATTTCTTTGAAAAAGATGGATGGTACTTTGATAGGAATCGCATTAAATATGTAGATTGCTTTAGGTAGCATAGACATTTTCACAATATTTGTTCTTCCAATCCAGGAGCATGGAACATTTTTCCATTTCTCTGTGTCTTCCTCAATTTCTTTCATGAGTACTTTATAGTTTTCTGAGTAATAGATTCTGTGCCTCTTTGGTTAGGTTTATTCCTAACCAAAGAGGTTTGGGTGCAATTGTAAATGGGATTGACTCCTTAATTTCTCTTTCTTCTGTCTTGCTGTTGGTGTAGAGAAATGCAACTGATTTCTGTGCATTGATTTTATATCCTGACACTTTACTGAATTCCTGTATGAGTTCTAGAAGGTTTGGAGTGGAGTCTTTGGGTTTTCCACATATAGTATCATATCATCTGCAAAGAGTGATATTTTGACTTCTTCTTTGCCGATTTGGATGCCTTTAATTTCCTTTTGTTGTCTGACTGCTAGGACTTCCAGTACTATGTTGAATAGTAGTGGTGATAATGGATATCCCTGCCGTGTTCCTGACTTTAGTGGAAAAGCTTTCAGATTTTCTCCATTGAGAATTTTTCATAAATGGCTTTGATAATATTGAAGTATGGGCCCTCTCTCCATACACTTTGAAGAGTTTTGATCAGGAAGGGATGCTGTACTTTGTCAAATGCTTTTTCAGCATCTATTGAGAGTATCATATGTTACTTGTTCTTTCTTTTATTGATGTGTTGTATCACATGGATTGATTTGTGGATGTTGAACCAACCTTGCAGCCCTGGAATAAATCCCACTTGGTCGTGGTGAATAATCCTTTTAATGTACTGTTGAATCCTATTGGCTAGTATTTTGGTGAGAATTTTCGCATCTGTGTTCATCAAGGATATTGGTCTATAGCTCTCTTTTTTGATGGGATCCTTGTCTGGTTTGGGGATCAAGGTGATGCTGGCCTTATAAAATGAGTTTAGAAGTTTTCCTTCCATTTCTATTTTTTTGGAACACTCTCAGGAAAATAGAAATTAGTTCTTCTTTAAATGTTTGGTAGAATTCCCCCGGGAAGCTGTCTGGCCCTGGGCTTTTGTTTGTTTGGAGATTTTTGATGACTGTTTCAATCTCCTTGCTGGTTATGGGTCTGTTCAGGCTTTCTATTTCTTCCTGGTTCAGTTGTGGTAGTTTATATGTTTCCAGGAATGCATCCATTTCTTCCAGATTGTCAAATTTGTTGGCGTAGAGTTGCTCATAGTATGTTCTTATAATTGTTTGTATTTCTTTGGTGTTAGTTTTGATGTCTCCTCTTTCATTCATGATTTTATTTATTGGGGTCCTTTCTCTTTTCTTTTTGATAAGTCTGGCCAGGGGTTTATCAATCTTATTAATTCTTTCAAAGAACCAGCTCCTAGTTTCATTGATTTGTTCTATTGGTTTTTTTTGTTTGTTTGTTTGTTTCTATTTCATTGATTTCTGCTCTGATCTTTATGATTTCTCTTCTCCTGCTGGGTTTAGGGTTTCTTTCTTGTTCTTTCTCCAGCTCCTTTAGGTGTAGGGTTAGGTTGTGTACCTGAGACCTTTCTTGTTTCTTGAGAAAGGCTTGTACCGCTATATATTTTCCTCTCAGGACTGCCTTTGTTGTGTCCCAGAGATTTTGAACTGTTGTGTTTTCTTTATCAATTGTTTCCATGACTTTTTTCAATTCTTCTTTAATTTCCTGGTTGTCCCATTCATTCTTTAGAAGGATGCTGTTTAGTCCCCATGTATTTGGGTTCTTTCCAAATTTCCTCTTGTGGTTGAGTTCTAGTTCTAGCTTCAGTCCTCTTGTGGTTGAGTTCTAGTTCTAGAGCATTGTGGTCTGAAAATGTGCAGGGGATGATCCCAATCTTTTGATACCAGTTGTGTCCTGATTTAGGACCGAGGATGTGATCTATTCTGGAGACTGTTCCATGTGCACTAGAGAAGAATGTGTATTCTGTTGCTTTGGGATGAAATGTTCTGAATATATCTGTGATGTCCGTCTGTTCCAGTGTGTCATTTAAGGCCTTTATTTCCTTGTTTATCTTTTGCTTGAATGATCTGTCCTTTGCAGTGAGGGGAGTGTTAACGTCCCCTACTATTATTATATTATTGTTGATGTGTTTCTTTTATTTTGTATTAATTGCTTTATATAGTTGGCTGCTCCCATATTAGGGTCATAGATACTTAAAACTGTAGGTTTTCTTGTTGGACAGACCCTTTGAGTATGATATAGTGTCCTTCCTCATCTCTTATTATAGTGTTTGTCTTAAAATGTAGTTGATCTGATATAAGGATTGTCACTCCTGCTTTATTCTGATGTCCATTAGCATGGTAAATTCTTTTCCACCCCCTCATTTTAAATATGGAGGTGTTTTCGGGTGTAAAATGAGTTTCTTGTAGGCAACACATAGATTTTTTTTTTTTATCCATTCTGATACCCTGTGTCTTTTGATGGGGTATTTAGCCCATTAACATTCAGGGTAACTAGTAAGAGATATGAATTTAATGCCATTGTATTGCCTGTAAGGTGTCTATTACTATATATTGTCTCTGTTCCTTTCTGATCTACTACTTTTAGCTTTTTCTTTGCTTAGAGGATCCCTGTCAATATTTTCTGTAGCTCTGGTTTGGTGATTGCAAATTCTTTCAGTTATTGTTTGTCCTGGAAGCTTTTTATCTCTTTATTATCTATTATCTTTTTATCATCTCTATTTTCAATGATAGCCTAGCTGGATATAGTATTCTTGGCTGCATGTTTTTCTCATTTAGTGCTCTGAATATATCATGCCAGCTCTTTCTGGCCTGCCAGGTATCTGTGGATAAGTCTGTTGCCAATCTGATATTTTTACCATTGTATGTTACAGACTTCTTTTCCTGGGCTGCTTTCAGGATTTTCTCTTTGTCACTAAGACTTGTAAATTTTACTATTAGGTGATGGGGTGTGGACCTATTCTTATTGATTTTGAGGGGCATTCTCTGCACCTCCTGGATTTTGATGCTTGTTCCCTTTGCCATATTGGGGAGCTTCTCTCCAATAATTCTCTGCAGTATACCTTCTGCTCCCCTCTTTCTTCTTCTTCTGGAATCCCAATTATTCTAATGTTGTTTTGTCTTATGGTGTCACTTATCTCTCGAATTCTCCCCTCATGGTCCAGTAGCTGTTTTTCCCTCTTTTTCTCAGCTTCTTTATTCACTGTCATTTGGTCTTCTTTATCACTAATTCTTTCTTCTGCCCCATTCATTCTAGCAGTGAGAGTATCCATTTTTTATTGCACCTCATTAAGAGCTTTTTTGATTTCAACTTGCTTAGATTTTAGTTCTTTTATTTCTCCAGAATGGGCTTTTATATCACCCAAGAGGGTTTCTCTAATATCTTCCATGCCTTTTTTGAGCCTGGCTAGAACCTTGAGAATCATTATTCTGAACTCTAGATCTCACATATTACCAATGTCTGTACTGATTAGGTCCCTAGCCTTCGGTACTGCCTCTTGTTCTTTTTTTTGTGGTGATTTTTTCCACCTTGTCATTTTGTCCAGATAAGAGTATATGAAGGAACAAGTAAAATTCTAAAAGGGTGGCAACAACCCCAGGAAAAATATGCTTTAACCTAATCAGAAGAGATCCCAACTCGTGAGGGGGGAGAAGGGGGATAAAAAGAGGTTCAGAAAGAAGAGAGAAAAAAAAGCAAAGAAACAACTAAAAAAAGAAAACGAATAAAGAAAAAGTATAAAAAAGAAAAATATATATATATATAAATTAGATAAACTAATTAAAAAACATTAAAAAATAAAAAGTAAAAGTTAAAAAAAATTTAGCGGAAGAAGAAAAAAAAATTTTAAAAAGAAAAACATTTTAAATTAACTCCAAGACTAAAGAATCATGGGGAGAAAGCCATGAGTTCCGCACTTTGCTTTCTCCTCCTCTGGAATTCTGCCTCTCTCCTTGGTATTGAAACCGCAGTCCTTGGTAGGTGAACTTGTTCCTGGCTGGATTTCTGGTTGATCTTCCTGGGGAGGGGCCTGTTGTAGTGATTCTCAAGTGTATTTGCCCCAGGCGGAATTGCACCGCCCTTACCAGGGGCCAGGCTGAGTAAACCGATCGGGTTTGCTTTCAGGAGCTTTTGTTCCCTAAGCACTTTCCGTATAGTTTTGGAGGACGGGAATACAAATGGCGGCCTCCTGGTCTCCGGCCTGGAGGAGCCGAGAGCCTGGGGCCCCACTCCTCAGTGTGCCCTCAGAGAACAGCGCCCAGTAACTCCCGTCTGTCTGACCCCCCAGCTATGCTCCAAGCTTACTGAGCCTGGGACCGGTTCAAGGTAACCCTGAACTGTGAGCTCATTCTGTCTCTGTAGCCGGCTTCCCCGTTCGTTCTAATACCTGCAAGCTCTGAGACACTCAGACACCCCCATCCTTCTGTGGCCCTGCGGGACCTGAGGCCCTGCTGACCCCGCGTGGACTTCACCCCAGTTTAGCTTCTGGATTGATGTCCCTCAGTGGAGCAGACTTTTAAAAGTCCTGATTTTGTGCTCCGTTGCTCTGCCGCTTGCCGGGAGCCGGCCCCTCCCCCCGGGGTCTATCTTCCCGTTGCCTTGGATTACTTCTCCACCAGTCCTACCTTTCAGAAAGTGGTTGATTTTCTGTTTCTAGAATTGCTGTTCTTCTTCTTTTCGATCTGCCAATGGATTTGTAGGTTTTTGCAACCTTTAGTAAGCTATCTAGTTGATCTCCTGCTAGCTGAAATAGTCTCAGCCTGCTACTTCTCCACCATCTTGACTCGTCCTTTAGATTGTTTTTTATACAGTATGATAATTCTAACTGACAAATTCCTCTAAAGCACAGAAACGCAGAAGAAAGTTAAAAATCACAAAATGTAATCCTTTGCAATAATTTATAACACTGTAACTTTTTATTTTGAAATGATTCTCAACCTACAGAAAACCATAAACACATTACAAAAAAAAAATTCCCATGGATCCCTTACCCTGATGCCTGAAATGACAACATTTTATCACATTACCACATTTGTTTTGTTTTGTTTCATATTTACTTATTTCCTTTTAGAGCGAGAGAAAGACAGAGACCACAGTGGGGAGGGGCAGAGAGGAAGAGAGAGAGGGAAGCAGACTCCCTGCTTAGTGTGGAGCTCAAGGCGGGGGTGGGGGATCCCATGACTCCTTGATAATGACCTGAGCCAAACCAACAAGAGTCAGACACTTGAACTTTGTTACCCTTGGGGCCCTCCACATTTGCTTTCTCATTTTCTTTCCCATCTATTTCCTTCTTTCCCTCTTTCTTTCCTTCTTCTTTCCTTCCCTCCTTCCTTTCTTCCTCTCTCTGTCCCTCATAATCATTCCCGAAATTAATTAGCCATTTTTTCATTAATTAATTAGCCTTCTTTTCATTAATCTTTTCAAAGGAACTAAAGCTTTGGCACTATTATGGCTCTGT
>NC_081568.1:138159031-138168165 GCF_022355385.1 Mustela nigripes
AGTTCCCTTAAAATCTGACGGCTTGTGCCTGGATTTCAGTTACTAAAAATTGCTTCTTATACTTTCTTTTTTCTTCTGCTCTACCATTCTCTACTATTGAACATTTGAGTAATCTCTGAGCCCAATTCTACTGACTTTTGTATCTCTTGACAGTGAGTTGTTTGCTGTGTGTACATCTCCTAATTTTTTATTAAGCTATGGATATAATATATAGTAAGAATGGATAGAGAGAAATGAGATCTAGGACTGGAAATGTGTAGGTGTCTTCTGCTGTGTCCTTAGTATAAGGTGTTCGGTCTATGTAGTCAGGAGGTGAGCTGAATTTGGAATTCTTCGCTATATTTACTCTTGATGCAAGTCCAGGGTCAAATTGCTCTATTGTTTCCTTGCATTTATGTTGAATATGGTATGCTGGAGAGATTTTATTTCTTTCTTTTTAAAATTTTATTTATTAATTTATTCATTTGAGACAGAGAGACACAGAGAGAACATGAGCAGGGGAGAGAAGCAGAGGGAGAAGGAGAAGTAGACTCTCTGCTGAGCCAGGAACCTGACACAGGGCTCAATCCCAGGACCCAGAGATCATGACCTGAGCCCAAAGCAGATGCTTAACCATCTGAACCACCGAGGCACCCCTAGTTTTTCTTGAGATTTTCTTGTACCCTGGGCTTCATTTTTTCTTGTGCCATGGCGTGAGTATGTCTTCACATTTTTTCCTCTCCTCCAGAAATGTTATTGCCTGTCTGGCTATTTTTAGCCTGCTGGTGTTGTGTCTTGTCCTGATCCAGCCTTAGTCTTAAGTGGGCTGCATGTCCCTGGCTCTCAAGGGTGGAGTTTCCTCTGTGATCCTGCTCCTTGTCCCTGTGCCAGCCAGCCTCTGCCTTGTATATTTTGCAGGTTTTGTGCTGGAACAGTTTTTCTGCCTTTCCTCATGAGTACATATGGGATTGGTATGGGATGCTACTGAATGGAATTCTGGATGCAGTAATGTGTGTTGCCCCCCATCAGGAGTAGGATTTTCTCTTTTACTTTTTTAGCCATGATGAAAAGTCCCCAGGGTAGTAGAACTTCCTTTGATGTTTAAGGTGTTTTAGAATTTTATTTCATCAAGACTTTTAGGCTTGGAGCTTTAGGATTTTCTCATCATGATCATCTCTTTATTCCTATAGACCTGCCCACCAAGGAAGGATCTCCTCAGCCTTCCACTTTGCCCCTGGTCTTGTTCATGAGCACCAAAGGAGGTCACTGGAAGAGAGTAGGAACAAAATTGCCTGTGCTTGCTTCCCAGGGTTCTGTTCTCTCCTGCTAACCCACATTCAGGCTTCAGCTATCATGATGGGTAATTGTTTTTTAAAATTTACTTGATAGAGAGATCACAAGTAGGCAGAGAGGCAGGCAGAGAAAGAGGGAGAGGCAGACTCCCAGCTAAGCAGAGAGCCCAATATGGGGCTCGATCCCAGGACCCTGAGATCATGACCTGAGCCAAAGACAAAGGCTTAACCCACTGAGCCATCCAGGTGCCCCATCAGGATGGGTAATTTTATATGTCAACTTTTCTGAGCCAGTGCCCACATATGTGGTCAAGTGTTCCTCTGGATGTTTCTGTGAGAGTGTTTTTGGTTAAGATTCACATTTAAATGGGTGAACTATGTGTAAGGCCAGTTGTCTTCCACTGTATGGCTTGGCCTCATCCAATCCGTGGAAGGCCCGAATAAAACAAAAGTCTGACCTCTTCTGAACCTACAGAGTTCTGCCATCAGAGGCCTTTGTAGTGACCTAAAATATCAGTTCTTCCCTGTGTTTCCATCTGGCTGGTTTATCCTATAGATTCCAGACTTGACAGCCTCTGTAAATGTGTGAGCCAAGTACTTAAATTTTCTCTCTGTCTTTTCTCCTTCTCACTTGCCGATTACTTCTGATTCTCTGGAGGATGCTGACTGATAGAACAATTAAAATAAATTTACCTGGATTCTTATAATCTTACATACATACTTACATACTTGTATCTTACATACAAGATACTTGTAACAAGTATCTTGGATGATACTTCAATTTCTTCCTCCCTTGTTGTGCTACAAGTGAGTCAAAGATTACATCCCATCACTCTGAGGAAGGATCTGTCTTCCCTTTAATTTTAGGCTATAGGAATACCTTGCAAATTCATCGTTCTGACAGGTTTGAGAAAAATTAGAATTTTTAAAAAAGTTATTCACCACTTTTTTGTTATTTATTTATTTATTTATTTATTTATTTATCTATTTATTGTTTTGAGGAACACAATATTCATTCCAGCTGTCTAAATCCTAGACAGAAGACTTTTCAGTGATAATCTTCTTTAATCTCTGTTAGCCTAAAAGTAGTTTTTTAAAAGATTTATTTTATTTTATTTCTTTTCAGCATAACAGTATTCATTGATTTGCACCACTCCCAGTGCTCCATGCAATCCATGCCCTCTATAATACCCACCACCTGGTTCCCCCAACCTCCTATCCCCCACCCCTTCAAAATCCCCAGATTGTTTTTCAGAGTCCATAGTCTCTCATGGTCCACCTCCCCTTCCAATTTCCCTCAACTCCCTTCTCCTCTCCATCTCCCTATGTCCTCCATGTTATTTGTTATGCTCCACAAATAAGTGAAAACATATGATAATTGATTCTCTCTGCTTGACTTATTTCACTCAGCATAATCTCTTCCAGTCTCATCCATGTTGCTACAAAAGTCGGGTATTCATCCTTTCTGATGGAGGCATAATACTCCATAGTGTATATGGACCACATCTTCCTTATCCATTCATCCGCTGAAGGGCATCTTGGTTCTTTCCACAGTTTGGCGACCATGGCCATGGCTGCTATAAACATTGGGTACAGATGGCCCTTCTTTTCACTACATCTGTATCTTTGGAGTAAATACCCAATAGTGCAATTGCACGATCATAGGGAAACTCTATTTTTAATTTCTTGAGGAATCTTCACACTGTTTTCCAAAGTGGCTGTAATAACTTGCATTCCCAGCAACAGTGTAAGAGGGTTCCCTTTTCTCCACATCCTCTCCAACACATGTTGTTTCCCGTCTTGCTAATTTTGGCCATCCTAACTGGTGTAAAGTGGTATCTCAATGTGGTTTTAATTTGAATCTCCCTGATGGCTAGTGATGATGAACATTTTTTCATGTGTCTGATAGCCATTTGTATGTCTTCATTGGAGAAGTGACTGTTCATATCTTCAGCCCATTTTTTTATATGATTATCTGTTTTGTGTGTGTTGAGTTTGAGGAGTTCTTTATAGATCCTGGATATCAGTGTATCAGTACCTTGTCTGTACTGTCATTTGCAAATATTTTCTCCCATTCCATGGGTTGCCTCTTTGTTTTGTTGACTGTTTCCTTTGCTTTGCAGAAGCTTTTGATCTTGATGAAGTCCCAAAAGTTCATTTTTGCTTTTGTTTCCTTTGCCTTTCGAGACATATCTTGAAAGAAGTTGCTGTAGCTGATATTGAAGAGGTTACTGCCTATGTTCTCCTCTAGGATTCTGATGGATTCCTATCTCACGTTGAGGTCTTTTATCCCATTTTGAGTTTATCTTTGTGTACGGTGTAAGAGAATGGTCGAGTTTCATTCTTCTACATATAGCTGTCCAGTTTTCCCAGCACCATTTATTGAAGAGACGGTATTTTTTCCACTGTATATTTTTTCCTGTTTTGTCAAAGATTATTTGCCCATAGAGTTGAGGATCCATATCTGGGCTCTCTACTCTGTTCCTATGGTCTATGTGTGTCTGTTTTTATGCCAGTACCATGCTGTCTTGGTGATCACAGCTTTTTAGTAAAGCTTGAAATCAGGTAACGTGATGCCGCCAGTTTTATTTTCTTTTTTCAACATTTCCTTAGCAATTCAGGGTATCTTCTGATTCCATACATATTCTAGGATTATTTTCTCCAGCTCTTTGAAAATTACCTGTAGAATTTTGATCGGAATGGCATTAAAAGTATAGATTGCTCTAGGCAGTATAGACATTTTAACAATGTTTATTCTTCCAATCCAAGAGCATGCAATGGTCTTCCATCTTTCTGTGTCGTCTTCATTTCTTTCATGAGTATTCTGTAGTTCCTCGAGTACAGTTCCTTTACCTCTTTGGTTAGGTTTATTCCCAGGTATCTTATGGTTCTTGGTGCTATAGTAAATGGAATTGATTATCTAATTTCCCTTTCTGTATTTTCATTGTTAGTATATAAGAAAGTCACTGATTTCTGTACATTTACTTTGTATCCTGCCATGTTGCTGTATTGCTGTATGAGTTCTAGTAGTTTGACAGTGGAGTCTTTTGGATTTTCCATATAAAGAATCATGTCATCTGCAAAGAGAGAGTTTGACTTCTTCATTGCCAATTTGGATACCTTTTATTTCTCTTTGTTGTCTGATTGCTCTTGCGAGGACTTCTAATACTATGTTGAACAAGAGTGGTGAGAGTAGGCATCCTTGTCATGTTCCTGATCTCAACGGGAAGGCTGCAAGCTTTTTCCCATTGAGGATGATATTTGCTGTGGGTCTTTCATAGACAAATTTTATGAAGTTCAGGAATGTTCCTTCTATCCCTATACTTTGAAGCATTTTAATCAAGAATGGATGCTGGATTTTGTCAAATGCTTTTTCTGCATCAATCGAGAGGACCATGTGGTTCTTCTCTCCTCTCTTATTAATTTGTTCTACCACATTGATTGATTTGTGAATGTTGAACCATCCTTGTAGCCCAGAGATGAATCCCACCTGGTCATGATGGATAATCTTTTTAATGTGCTGTTGGATCCTGTTTGCTAGGATCTTGTTGAGAATCTTAGCATCCATATTCATCAGTGATACTGGTCTGAAATTCTCCTTTTTGGTAGGGTCTTTGCCTGGTTTCAGGGTGTGGGTAATGCTGGCTTCATAGAAAGAGTCTGGAAGTTTTCCTTCTACTTCAATTTTTTGAAACAGCTTAAGGAGAATAGAGATAGCACTTTGCTTTGTGCACTTAACAGCCTTTTCTGTTGATTCCAATTATTTCCAGTCAGATATTATAAATGAAGAGCAGAAAAAGTATTTAATAATCAATGCAAACTATTTTTTTTTTGCAAGTTTTATCATATGGAGACAGGCTTCATAAAACAGGATGAAGTACTAAAACGCTGATGGCTTGCTTTTCTAAAGATTATTGTAGGAATGATGCATATTTGAATTTAAATTACTAGGACTCTGAAGTATTATCATGGCCGTGCCTTTGGAAGGCCTATAGGTAACCCTAACCATTTACATCTTGGTTAAGGATAGGAAAAATAGTGCTTCCCCTGAAGAATTTGAGGAAAATTGATTGTGTGGGTCACATGACTGAAATCACATGGAATGGCCAAGATTTCAGAGAACTTTCAAGTCAGAATAAACCTCAGAGATTATTTTCTCAATCCTCTAATTAGAGAACAAGCTAATTCCCAGAGAATATGAGATTTTACTAAAGGATACACACAATATATTGCCAGATTCACCATTAGTATTCTGGTCTCTTTAATCCCTGGGCTCTGCTCTCAGTGTCTTCTGCCATTAGACATGGTCACATATGATCGCAAGTTGAAACCATGCAGTTGTATGAAAACAAATTCTCAGGGTCAGAATTCAGATACTTCCAGTGAGTGTTTGCAATGTTTCATGCATAGCTAGTTTCATGAGATTAGAAAGTTGGTATTTCCACTTATAACTTCCTTTCTTAGTTTTAATTTCTTTAACCCAGTAGGCTAGATAGGTTAAAATGTCTAGGACCAAAATCTCAGGTGAGTTGAATTTCCTGGAAACCATCTTGATTTACAGTTGAATGGGTGAGTAGATGTTTGGCAGTCAGCCTGTTAATGTTAAAACACTCAACTGAAGTAGATGGTGTTGTATTTTCATATCTTGGTTCCTCTTTTTGGTGTCACCTCATATGGACATGCTTTACTCTCCACACCTTTTTCATGGCTAGAATTAGTGTGAGACACCTCGGACACACAAGTCAAGAAGACTGGCCAGAATTCCCAAAGGAAGCACCTCTTTGGATTTTGTAGCTTGGGAGTCTCTCACCCACCATGTTCTTGGCCCTTCCTTTGGCCGTTGATCTCTTCTCTGACAGCGTATGGAGAGAATGACAGGCAGTTTTGTCTGCAAGGAAGTTTTAGCTCCAGAGAAGAGACGTTTGGCAGTAATATCATATAGTATTGATAATATTTTAGTCAGAATGTCTTGCAACTAAAATATTCAAATTGTGAGAATTAAGTAGATTAGGTATAATGTGTAGTTCAGATAACATTCTCCTGGTTATGTAACATAGATTAGCAAATAACCAATGGTATCCTCAGAAGGATATCACCATGGGAGGAGTCTCCTGATCTTTTTTTTTTAATAGTTTGTTTATTTATTTGACAGGCAGAGATCACAAGTAGGCAGAGAGAGGCAGGTGAGGGTGCGGGAGGAAGCAGAGAGCCTGATGCGGGGCTTGATCCCAGGACCCTGAGATCGTGACCTGAGCCAAGGGCAGAGGATTAACCCACTGAGCCACCCAGGCACCCCAAGTCTCCTGATCTTAACATATTGAGTCACAGAGTTTTAGCCAGGCTCTCTGTGATGTTCTGTATTCCCTGTTTTTATTCAGGTGCCTCATCAATTTCATATTCTTATTTTCTTTTCTTAGTTTTACTCTTCTTCCTGTTTAATATACTGTGCCCACTGAAGAGAAAGGGTGGAAGGAAAGAAACATTTATTGAGCTCTCTGCTGGGGAAGCCCCTTGTTAGATTCTGTCCATCTGATAATCTCGTGTATTTACTTACTGTATTCCTAAAATGTCACAATATATTTATTTTTTTTTCTGTGAAAGATTTCTTAAGAGTCCTAGAGTTCATGACTCACTATAATAAAGGCTTTATTTCTCCCTCTTGTACAGATTTCAATAACATATTTGTTATAGTTATTTATGTATAGGTATAAAACTTACATATCACTGAGCAAATCTGGCATTGATTTAATCTAGCTTTAGCTCAAGAATAATGGGACTCTCTCTTTTCATCCTTAGGAGTTAAGCACAGGTTTCTTACTTAATTCAAAGATGTAGACATAGGTAGATAGATAGATAGATAGAAATAGGTAAATAGTCCATTGTTGAGGTAAATAAAGTGAAAACCACTTAAGCACAGCATCTGTGTTGCAGCCACAGTTACTCTTCTTGGCTGGAGATGATTGATGTGAATTGACTCAAAGCAAGAATGGTCTGCATATGTTGAATCTTGTTCCCTTGTCACCTAGTAGGCCACATTACAATGAGTTTACCCTTGTACATATTTACCTGTCAAGAGAAATGGTTGAGTGTTTTCTCATGTATATATCAGAACAACCCAGTAATGAATGAATGAGCACACACACACACACACACACACACTTCCTTCCCACTGAAGGCTAGAGAGGCCAAGGATATAGTCAGTAAGTAATGAAACATTCAAACTCAACCCTATTTGACTCTAAAGATCAGTCTTAAATCTATTCATGAGCTAAATACCATTATTATGTCTTTGTTTTTGGTGCTCCTTGAATGAAAAAAAATTTAGTAAAATACATGCCACATAAAATATACCATCTTAACCACTGTTAAGTGTACACTTCCGTGCCATTAAGTATGTTAACATTGTTAGGCTGCTATCGCTATCATCCATCCATAAAAGTCCTTACATCTTGCAAAACTGAAACTCTACCCAATAAACAATAACTACTCATCTTCCTTTCCTCCAGCCCCTGGCAACTACTACCCTACTCTCTGTCTCTGGTTCAACTACTCTTGTATATATTGTTGGGTCCATTATCAAAGGAACGAGACTGAGAAAAGTTATGCAAAGCCTTATTCTATGCCAAGCATTAGAAGTTAGACTGACCGGCCAGGGAAATGAGGCTGAGACAAAGGGAAAGTTATGTAAAGCTTTATTCTATGCCAAGCATTAGAAGTCAGACTGACCGGCCAGGGCTGCCTCCGAAGAGAGCGATGCCCCTTGGTCTTACAGGCTAGTTTTTATAGGGCACAATCACAGACATTTTAAAGCACATGCTTACATAGGATTACGGATAGAACAAAATATAGAAACTGGTTTTTCTGGTCTGGCAAAGAGAAAACCATTTATATTCTCTCCTTAACAGTTGATCAATTAATCTAAGAAAACTTTGTGTTTCTTTTTTCTTGTGAATTCATCCATCAAAACTGATCTAATATGCTTAAATTTCCAACATATTTCATTGTCCTCTTTCAAACCTATAAACCAAGGCAAATAAAGTCACTTTCCCCAAGCCTTTTATGACTTACAACATACCCTCAAGTTTAGTTTTTATTTCTTTTCATGTTCTGAGGCAACCAGATATTTTTATTTTAAGACAAAACTATTTACTCTCTAAAGCCCTCCTTTTTTGTGTGTACAATTTTTCTAAACTTACTATCAGTCATCAGTCAACTGCCTTTCCTCTGTTTTTTTTTAGACAACATTAAAACTTTTAATAAAAACCTTAATGGCATTTTTCTTTTGGTAATCTAGAATACATGGAGTCATTTTATTTGATTTATTATTCTGATGTGCTACATTTAAAAATTCATTTTAATTTTAGTCTGTCCTGATCATACCTAAAATTTTTTTGAAGATTTTTCTTCACAAACCTTTTACAATTTTTTTGTATCTAGGTTCTGTCCCAAGCCATTTTTTAAAATAATTATCTCATTTAGGACAAAATTACCTTTTATATTTAACAAAATGTATTTTTATTCCCTTTTTTTGGTATCTCCTAACTTATGTATAGGGTTTTTTCCTTACTTTCTTCAGTCTTAGTTACAGTTAGTAGAATTTTTATTCTTAGAAACACTTTAGTCTCTAATGATGACTAAGTATTAACCAATTGTGAACAGTTACAACAGAATTCTTTAGATGGAAAATTTATGAATCAGTTAAACACAAAACTTGTTTACCAACAGATTTACATATTTTTAGTTTCTTTGCAGTAAGAAGTTAAAAGCACAAACCTGCTTCCAGTAATTAATGCTTTAGTATTTTTATCCCATTTGGTTAAGACCTAGATGTCCAACAAATTTAATTCCATTTGTCATCCAAGT
>NC_081568.1:138171165-138173083 GCF_022355385.1 Mustela nigripes
AAGCTATCTAGCTGATCTCCGGCTAGCTGAAGCAGTCTCAGCTTGCTATTTCTCCGCCATCTTCTACCCAAAACCCAGGGGGTGCTCTTTTTGTTTCTTGACAGTGAAGAGAGAAGGAGCCATGGTGCAGGAAGCACCGAGGATGGTCTAGAAGCCAGTTATGCAGGCTGCACCCAAGTTGGTGCAGAAACAGAAGGAGGAGACAGAACAAAGTTCTGCCAGAAGGCACTGCCAGCAAGGGAGAGGGGCTAGGCAGGTGAGGTCGGGCCAGAGAAGGCAAGGAACTTCCCCTAAACAAAGGGACCTTTGGCAGCTGCTTGGGAATATTCCTTAAAGTCTCTGTCTCGAGTTAGACCAACCACAGTCAGCTCCAGTTATAGCAATTAACATAAGAAATGAGCAAGGGAGAAGTCCCACATCTATTAGGAGGAACGGAGAGATGAAAGTCAGAGTCCCCTTCCTCTCTGCTTGTCCCATTTTTTTCAAACACTACAAACAACATAACAGACAACAAAAAGACAAGATACAGACAACCACAGACACAGCGGCCCTTACTTAAAACCTGCTGCTGGTGGGGATTTTCTAAGTCCCCTATAAACATTCGCTAGTGGGGATTTTCTTGGTCCCCTAGAAATGAGTAACAAAACAGACAACAAAAAGACAAGACAAAGACACAGACCCAGCGGACCTCACCCGTCGGTGGGGGTTTTCCCTGCCCCCTACAGATGGGGGTTACCTGGCCCCCTACAGACCCAGATGACTGCCTAGGGAGGCTTAGACCCCCAGACGATCTACCAGAAGAGGGATGGGGCGTCCCCACATCCACTCCAGCCTTGGAGAGCCTGGCTGCGTCCAGCTTCTCCCCCATGGGCCATACCCTGGAGCTCCACAACCAAACAGATCAGATCTCACAGAATATGGAGATCTTACCTCTGGAGGCTTTTCCCGGAAATTCTCCCATCCAAGTACTAACCAGGCCCGACCCTGCTTAGCTTCCGAGATCAGACGACATCGGGCGCGTTCAGGGTGGTATGGCCGTAGACATTTTCCCGGAAATTCTGATGCTGGCTCAGTTCTTGTCATTTGATCCCGGACGAGCCCCCATATGTTGGGTCCGTTATCAAAGGAACGAGACTGAGAAAAGTTATGCAAAGCCTTATTCTATGCCAAGCATTAGAAGTTAGACTGAACAGCCAGGGAAATGAGGCTGAGACAAAGGGAAAGTTATGTAAAGCTTTATTCTATGCCAAGCATTAGAAGTCAGACTGACCGGCCAGGGCCGCCTCCGAAGAGAGCGATGCCCCTTAGTCTTACAGGCTAGTTTTTATAGGGCACAAGCGCAGACATCTGCATATGTGGCTTTGGCTGATTGGATGTCTCCTACCTGTGTGTTTTAGTAACGGTTACCAATGGCCTTGTTTTAGGTATGCATTTTAGTAATAGTTACCTGGAATTGGCCTTATTTTAGGTGTGTGTTTTAGTAACAGTTACCTTGTTTTAGGTGTTGTGTTTTAGTAACAGTTACCTGGAACCGAGAGCAGTAACTTTTCTAGACAACAAAATGTCTACCTAGGCAACATGGAGTCACTATGGCTAAGTAGGCCCAGGCAGGCCCTAGGGGGTTAACATGTTTTAATGTGGAATCGACCCCAACATATATAAATACATAAATGAAATATATAAATATATATAAATGTACATATAAAGGTCATATAAATAGAATCATAACAGTATTTGTCTTCTTGAAACTGGCTTATTTCACTTAGTGTAATGTCTTCAAGGGTCATCTATCTTACAGCATATGTCAGAATTTCCTTCCTTTTTGAAATTTAGTATTCATAGTTGTGTATACCACATTTTGTTTTCCATTCATCCATCAGTGGACGCTTAGGTTGCTTTCAGCTTTTCACCTTATTTA
>NC_081568.1:138173093-138181588 GCF_022355385.1 Mustela nigripes
TTTATGTGAACCCTCCATAGGTTCTTTGCTGTGCATACTTTTAAATTAACATTCTAAATAACAGATCCTTAATCCTAACAGAGAATGAAATTATGAGTTGATTTCCTTCCTTTTTGAAATTTAGTATTCATAGTTGTGTATACCACATTTTGTTTTCCATTCATCCATCAGTGGACACTTAGGTTGCTTTCAGCTTTTCACCTTATTTTTATGTGAACCCTCCATAGGTTCTTTGCTGTGCATACTTTTAAATTAACATTCTAAATAACAGATCCTTAATCCTAACAGAGAATGAAATTATGAGTTGATCCTAAGACAGCTGTGGAATTATTTTGTGTGTTACAAGTAAATGGTAGAGAGTTTTTGAGAGTCAATTTTAATATTTAGGAAAAGAAAATAAAGAGCATGGATTCATTTGCTCTGTGTGAAGGAAAGCAGCACATGCTTCAATTTTACCACAAAAACAAAAATGATTATGTCTCCCTGGAGCAGCATTTCAAAGACTTTTGGAGATTTGGGTCATGAAACATGTAAATTCTTATCTTCCCCCCACTCCTTCTGGTAAGTATAAGTAAACACATTATATAAGTAGCCTTAAGGACAATTCACTGGGGAAGAATCAAGTAAATTCCAGAGGAAAAAAATTTTTAAAGACTTTTATTTTACTTATCTGACAGAACACAAGTAGGGGGTGTGGGAGGGGGAGAAACGGGCTCTCCACTGAACTCAGGGCACATGACACCTGATGGCTAGATCTCAGGACCCTGGGTTCATGACCTGAGCCACAGGCAGATGCTTAACCTACTGAGCCACCCCATCGCACCTGGAAGAACATTTTAAATCAAAACATATGCAACAAATATTTTCTGATAATCACTTTGATATGAAGTCATTGAAGTTATTGAAGCCATTTTTTTCTTTTTTCTTTGTTTTTTTAAGATTTTATTTATTTCAAAGAGATCACAAGTAGGCAGAGAGGCAGGCAGAGAGAGAGAGAGAGGAGGAAGCAGGCTCCCTGCCGAGCAGGCAGCCTGATGCAGGGCTCGATCCCAGGACCCCGGGATCATGACCTGAGCCAAAGGTAGAGGCTTTAGCCCACTGAGCCACCCAGGTGTCCCAAAGCCATTTTTTTCTTAAATAAAATTACTTTTTTATTTATACAGTTGTGTGTATAACATGCCTGTTGAGTGTATATCTTCTTAGCTTAAAATTTTGAGTCTTGGGTTTATACCACAAGCTCAGCTTAAAGGGTTAGAACCCAAATTATTACAGTTTTATACTCAGAATGAGTAGAGTGCTGATAAAAAATAATTTTTATTAAATGCCTTTAAATCTGCATAATAGTGACATATTTTAAAATTGACATTTAAAGAAAAATTATTTTTTGGTTGAAGATAATTCTAGAATGTCAATGTTAAATTTTATAACATTTTGCTTTATTAATTCATATTATACTAAAAGGTATTTGGAATACATTTAATGCTCTTTTCATGAGTTTATCTAATATTCAGAATTAACTTGACTACTCTGAAAGAATTGTTTTACTTATGAGCATTTCATATTTTAGGTTAAGAAAGTAGTTATGAAAATAAGAAGCCAAATGATGATTATTTTATTTTTTCATTGGAAATATTCAGTGAGGAATCATTTAATTCTTTATTTTAGTTTTAAACACATGTAAAATACTTTGACCTACACACCTTGAAATTTATGAATTACATGAACACTGATTATCTTACATTTTTATTTTCCTTATTTTCTGTGCATTTTCAATATTTTAACTATCTCTTAAGACATGTTTTATTGAAGAAGTGTCTGTCCATATCTTCTGCCCGTTTTTTGATATGATTGTCTGTTTTGTATGTGTTGAGTTTGAGGAGTTCATTATAGATCCTGGATATCAAACTTTTGTCTGTACTGTAATTTGCAAATATCTTCTCCCATTCCATGGGTTGTCTCTTTGTTTTCTTGACTGTTTCCTTTGCTGTGCAGAAGCTTTTGATTTTGATGAAGTCCCAAACGTTCATCTTTGCTTTTGTTTCCTTTGCCTTTGGAGGCATATCTTGAAAGAATTTGCTGTGACTGATATCGAAGAGATTACTGCCTATGTTCTCCTCTAGGATTCTGATGGATTCCTGTCTCAATAAAGACATACAAATGGCTATCAGACACATGAAAAAATGTTCATCATCACTAGCCATCAGGGAGATTCAAATTAAAACTACATTGAGATATCACCTTACACCAGTTAGAATGGCCAAAATTAGCAAGACAGGAAACAACATGTGTTGGAGAGGATGTAGAGAAAGGGAGCCCTCTTACACTGTTGGTGGGAATGCAAGTTGGTGCAGCCTCTTTGGAGAACAGTGTGGAGATTCCTCAAGAAATTAAAAATAGAACTTCCGTATGACCCTGCCATTGCACTACTGGGTATTTACCCCAAAGATACAGATGTAGCGAAAAGAAGGGCCATCTGTACCCCAATGTTTATAGCAGCAATGGCCATGGTCGCCAAACTGTGGAAAGAACCAAGATGCCCTTCAGCAGATGAATGGATAAGGAAGATGTGGTCCATATACACTATGGAGTATTATGCCTCCATCAGAAAGGATGAATACCCGACTTTTGTAGCAACATGGATGAGACTGGAAGAGATTATGCTGAGTGAAATAAGTCAAGCAGAGAGAGTCAATTATCATATGGTTTCACTTATTTGTGGAGCATGACAAATAGCATGGAGGACATGGGGAGTTAGAGTGGAGAAGGGAGTTGGGGGAAATTGGAAGGGGAGGTGGACCATGAGAGACTATGGACTCTGAAAAACAATCTGAGGGTTTTGAAGGGACAGGGGGGTGGGAGGTCAGGGTACCAAGTGCTGGGTATTATAGAGGGCATGGATTGCATGGAGCACTGGGTGTGGTGCAAAAATAATGAATACTGTTATGCTGAAAATAAAAAAATAAATTAAAAAAATAATAAAATTAAAAAAAAGAAGACATGTTTTAATTTTACTTACTTAAATTTGTTAAAATTGTCAAAGCACTCCATTTCCTTATTAACCCTGTAGTACCATATTATATTATTTCTTTAATTTTTTAACATTACACTTTTAAATCAAATTTATAATTTTTTTCTAATATCATCTTAAGACTATTTTTAATTGAGTTTCCTACCAAATTACCAAAGTAACCAGTCAATTTAGTTGAAGTAGCTCATTTCCTTGAGTGGAAGATATCACTGACAATTACTATTTAGTGTTTTTACCTCTAAAATGATCAAATGATAGACTGAGATTTTCATTTTTCTACTTATTAATAGTTATTAATTAACAAATAATTTCCACTATTTTATTTTTTAGGCACAGACTAGATAATAAATTTTTATTTGCAATTTCTAATGCATGTAAGTGTATATTAGTTTTTGGAATATGTTTCTCATTTCCAAGGATCTATTAATGTAATAGAAGAGATGAGTTGGGTAATAGAAAATCATTCAAACAAAACAAAGCAATCATAGTAACTATAGGAGTGAATCAAAGTGTCTTATAGGAACTTGGGATTTGGTACACTTTGCATCCTAAAAGACTCTGGGCATATAAAGTCTGAGAATATAAATGCATCCTGAGTTTAGTCATAGAAAGTTATGTGTTCTAAGAATGTGTACTCTAAGGAGGTCAATAGCTGAGAGACTATTTCCATTGGTCTCTATGCCAGAATCCTGTGGCCCATCTCAGTTCAATTATATAGGTACAGATTCTGAATTTTTTAAAAATTGCTGATGGCAGTTGTTACTTCATTTGTTACTCAACTGTTCTCTCAATGGCTCTGGAATCCTTTGCTCTTAATACTCTACATCTGCCCTATGAAGTTCAGGGCAGCTGAAACTAAATTTCACTATGAAAATTCAACAAATTGATAAAATGTGAAGAAATTGACTGGGATAATTTCCCACATATTACATTAGAAATTAATAGTAGTTTTCAGGAAAAGAAATAGTAATAAATAAATAGTAAGGCCTTTGCTTGCATGTGGAGGAGAACTGGCTTGTTGGATTGAGCTTGAGCATGAAGTTCAGGATGGAGATGCAAAAGAGAGGAGGGATTACACAAGATATATTTCTTTTTTTTTTTTAAGATTTTATTTATTTATTTGTCAGAGAGAGAGAGAGCGAGAGTGAGCACAGGCAGACAGAGTGGAAGGCAGAGTCAGAGGGAGAAACAGGCTCCCTGTGGAGCAAGGAGCCTGATGTGGGACTCGATCCCAGGACGCTGGGATCATGACCTGAGCCGAAGGCAGCTGCTTAACCAACTGAGCCACCCAGGCATCCCACACAAGATATATTTCCTTGGAAAAGTAATCATTCATAAATGCTTGCTTCTGGGGGTATTTGGAAGTCAGAACCCTTGGGATGAATGAAAGGAAAAGACCATTATAACTTGCATAAAATCACAAAAGTAAGAAAAGTTAATTGGTGATATTCATATTCTATAATTTTTAAAAGATTTATTTATTTGAGAGAGAGAGAGAATGCATAGGGGGTGAGGAGGGCCAGAGCAAGAGAGAGGAGCTCAAGCTGACTCCACGCTGAACATGGAGCCCTACAGGGGGCTTGATATTACTACCCTGAGATCATGACCTGAGCCAAAGCCAAGAGTCTGACATTCAAATTACTGAGCTACCCAGGCCCCAGTGTTCATCTTATATTTAAATCCATGAAAGGGATAGTACTAATTAAAAACATACACTAATTATTCTAGAAAAAAATGGAATTTATTCATGGTTTCTTTGACCCAAGTTGGTATATTCTTTATTTTAAAAATTTGAACTCAGTCCACTAAATTTATTATTGTGCCAAAATTAGAAATAATTAGATTATTCTCTTATTTTGAATTCTTCCACAGGGAGCAAGGTTTTACCAGAAAATGGATTTGTAGTTGGTAAAGTTATTTTTATTATTCAGTTTGTTTGATCCATATTAAATTCCCACCACAAGATACGCATTTTGTTTTATTTTCCAAGGAAACTGTCCTATGGAATGTATGTTTGTTTGAATCAACATTTAAAACATATGTCAACTGCCTTAGAAGAAAAACTAGCTTGTCAGATTTGAACACAGTACTGATACAGAATTGAGGAAAATGTTTGCTTTACTTCACATAGTAACAGGCTGCTCTGTGTTCCTGACTTCTGTTTCCTTCTTTCCCTTTGCCTTTCACACATTTTGTATAGCTAAACAAACCTTCAAATCTCATGCAAGGAAGGAAGAAAGGAAAAAAGAAAAGGAAAAAACTATGTGCACTAAGTTTTTTTTTCCTTTGTCACAAGAATTACATTTGCCTAAATAATGCTTCATTCAGAATTATATATGCCTTTCAATATATGCAATAATACCCAGTTTTACTGACAGTTGTACAATAGGTTTCTAGCATTGCATTCAGCATCATTAGGATCAAAATTCCTAGATAGGGCTTGTCTGATGATGCTGCCCACAGGATCAGTCATTCTAGTTCCTGTGATAAAACATACATATATATTAAAACACCCATTATTCATAAGCATTTCATATTGGTTTTCTAATCTACAAAATGTTGACTTACCAGCAGAACAGAATAGAGTAAAATATAATTTTTTTTAAATTGTGGATTGACAATAAGGGGAAATTCAGCAAAGAAAAGAATAGAATTGATGCCATCAAGGAAACTTTATTTAGGCATCTGGACTTGAGCCAGACTTTAAAGAATTGGAGAAACATGCCTAAAAAGAGAGGAAGGAAATATTTCAGCAAATTCTAGTGTATTGGTTGCCATAGACCAAGTGGAATTCCATTAACCTGTTAGCCTTATTATCATCTCTCTCATATTAGTGGGCCTTTATTTTCCTTTTCCATTGCCCCAGGCAGTTGAATCCCCAGAAAGGATTTCATATCTGCTTGTCATATAAATGTCAGCTCTGGTCTAGTGAGGATTAAAGTCTCCCTGAGATCCTGACTGAGCAGCATTTCTCCCAGTTTATTTGACATAGCATTCCGTCACGGTATCGCTGACTCCTTCCCCACTCCCCATGTGTGGTAAATCCTCTTCACACCGCAAGGTCAGCTGGGTATTAGATGCAGATTCCTGTCAAAGGTGCTGACAGCTCCATCTTTCTGAGGGAAAGGGAGTTCTGGGTCCTCAAATTCTGTTGTAGTCCCGGCCCAAGAATCAAAAAGATTTTTATCTTGAAGGATGTGATGATTATTATAGACTGTATCCTTAAATCTCTTCCTAGACATGCATCTTGTATTGTTCCTTCTTAAAGTTTTTGGAAATGCTAGGAGAGAGAAGAAGCTTAAATTGAAATGGGCAGGTGTGGCAAGAGGAAAAGAAGTCCAGAAAGTCATGCAAAATTACATGTATTTTCTAAGTATCCAGAAGTTGTGTTATTCATTTTTCTTTAGCCCATGAAAGGAGATTTGTTTTAAGAATACCAACTCCTGGGGCACCTGGGTGTCTCAGTGGGTTAAAGCCTCTGCTTTTGGCTCAGGTCAGGAGGAATGAGCCCACCCAAACATGCAGCCAGAGAAGACAGGTGCAGTGAAGCCCAAGTGAAGTATGAAAAGTCACCTGTGTATTATTATTGTTGAGTTATCATTCCTGGGGTTTCTGTTTGACCTAGAAATTGTTGGTGGTGGAAGAGGATGCCAGAGGGACATGAATAATTAGATGATTTTTTTGGATGGGAGATTTATCAAAAGAGATCTATTCTTACTTACCAGAAGGAAATACAGTCTCATATCCCACCACCAGTGTTGTAGGAAGAACCCAGTACAGGACATTTAAATTTCAGTGAATAGAGCAGAACCCACAGTTTTCCAGTATTTGGCTATAGCTGAGATTTGTTGGTAATACCCAGTTATCATACCCAGTTATCATACTCCAGCTCATAGGGAAACACAGATTCCCAGTGAATTTCCCCTAGTCTGACTACAAATTAGCTGAAGGTAGTGGTGAAACTAGCCCCCTTAAATGAATGGACCTGTATACTGACATATAGATTTATAAATTGTGAAGATGTAAGTTTTAATGCTCTTCCATTGATAGGGTGGTGAAGGAAGCCATCCTTTTCTAGTCAAATTAAGAGTCTATAGGGTTACAGATTCTCAACATTCCAGGGAATGCAGAACAACTACAAAACAGGAAGTGGGGGGGCACCTGGGTGACTCAGTGGGTTAAGCCTCTGCCTTCTGCTCAGGTTATCACCTCAGGATCCTGGGGTCCGGCCCCTCATCTGGCTCTCTGCTCAGTGGGGAGCCTGCTTCTCCTGCCTCTCTCTGCCTGCCTCTCTGCCTACTTGTGATCTCTCTTTGTCAAATAAATAAACAAAATCTTAAAAAAAAAAAAAGAAAGAAAGAAAAAAGAAAAGAAAACAGGAAGTGGGAGGTAGTGTTCTGAAAATCCTTAAGTCACCAAAGAAATGGATGCTTCTGTTTGGAGAGGAAAAGTACTTTCATCAGAGAATTTCAGCAGCTGTACCAGTACCAATATGAACTAATCTCATAGACACTTCACTTAGTTTCTTGGCAAAGATGTCATTGGGACACATCTTGGGGAACTGAGTTCAGTTACAACTCTTAACTGAGTGTGGCTAGGCATTTTGGGATTGGACAGTCTTGGCCTTGGTATCTTCTCAAACCTGGTAAAATATTAAACTAAAATAAGTTGGTCTTTTACTTCAGATATATTAGTGGTGCTTAAAGTCAATTGCTAGGAGTATTATCAAGTTGCCTCAATCACTTTTCAGCCCTAAACTACTTTGCATCAGTCTAATGACTTAAAAAAAAAAAATCTGAGTAGAAATGCATTGAGACTTCTATTTCCTCCAAATATGGTGAACTAACATGGACCTGCATTTTTCCTTGTACAATCACTGTTGTGGACATGGTACCTTAAGGAGGCTGATTGGTTTGTTAAACTATGATAAAAAATAAGAAACACTAAGGGTGAGAAATACAAGTGGATGGGTAAAATCCAAGAGTGGGATAACATCCAAGAGTGGGATATAGAAAAATATTGCATATATGAATATGAGTGAGGAAGAGGTTTTTATTTTATTTTTTTAAAAGATTTTATTTATTTCTTTGACAGAGAGAAACACAACAAGAGAGTGTACACAAGCAGGGAGAGTGGGAGAGCGAGAAGCAGGCTTTCTGCCCATCAGGGAGCCTGATGCGGGGACTTGATCCCAGGACCCCAGGACCATGACCTGAGCCAAAGGCAGATGCTTAACTGACTGAGCCACCCAGGAGCCCCAGAGGAAGAGGTTTTTAAGTATGATCTGGTCTTCCTATCACTACCTTTTGTGGGTCAGTGCCATGATATTTGTTTCCTAAAGCAGAAAATAAAAACAAACAAACAAAAAAATCTAGCACTGGGCTAACCAGGACTGGTGAGGTAACATCAGAATTATTCTAAGATGCCCCAGTTGAAGATGGGAGTAAGTAACAACATAACACAAGGG
>NC_081568.1:138184588-138227288 GCF_022355385.1 Mustela nigripes
TCTCCAGGAAAATATGAAATCAGAGAGAAAACATTAAAGGCTGTTTTCACAGAACAACCATTAGTGAAAAAAAAAAAACCACAATAAAACAGATTATTTTGGGGGCACCTGGGTGGCTCAGTTGGTTAAGTGTCTTCTTCTGTCTCAGGTCATGAACTCAGGATCCTGGGATTGAGGTCTGAATTGGGCTCCCTGCTCAGTGGGGTGTCTGGCTCTCCCTCCGCCTCTGCCTGCTGCTCTAACCCTAACCCTAACTCTCCCTGTCAAATAAATAAAAAGTTTTAAAAAATGTACCATTTTAACAGGTGAAAATCAATTTATAGGAAGAGGCAGAATAAATACAGGGGATGATAACAGAAACATTAAGCAAGAAAAATAAGACATTAGAAATCGTCACTGGAAATACTGAGTCTGAAAAATAATTGATGAAATAGTTGATGAAAAAACCAACTCAAGAAATAAGTTGAATTGCAGAATGGATACAACCCAGGAAGAAATACGTCAACTAAGAAAAAAGGCAAAGTAACTCTCCCATAGCACAGACAGTACATTATGACCAGGGTAGAATTTATTCCAAGAACATGGGTATTTGATATTAAGAAATATAGTAGAAATATTCATTATATGCTTAAAGATAAGTCCCCTATGATAAATCTCCATAGATGAGGAAAAAGCATCTCATAATTTAACAGCTGTTCTTGATTTTCAGATGATTAGTGGTTACTATTTACCTAACATGACAAAAATATTTATTGTGACTTAAAATCCAACAACTTAGGAGGAAAAAATGGCATATTCCTTATATAATAATAAAAAAAAAGTATATCGGGGAGCCTGGGTGGCTCAGTGGGTTAAAGCCTCTGCCTTCAGCTCAAGTCATGATCTTAGGGTCCTGGGATCGAGCCCCACATCAGCAGGAAGCCTGCTTCCCCTTCCCTGCCTGCCTCTCTGCCTACTTATGGTCTCTGTCATATAAATAAATAAAATCTTTTTTTAAAAAAGTATAAAAATGATCACTATTACCATTACTACTATTACTATTTGAAGTATTAGTGACCACAGCTAGCCAAGTTAATTAGAACAAAATTGTGGGTTAAGATAAACAAAATTAATGTATAAATCAATAATCTTTACATGTAAAAGCATTTTGATACACAACATGTTGAGGAGTATATCCTCTTTAAAACAGCAAAGTAAAATAAAATTATTTATTATTATTATTATTATTTTATTTATTATTTATTATTATAATTTTATTTATTATAATAATAAATTATTCATTTTTTATTTTTAAAGATTTATTTGTTTTAGAGAGAGAGAAATCATGAACATGGTGCAAAGGGGCAGAAAGAGAGGGAGAGAGAATCTAAGGCAAGCTTCTTGCTGAGTGTGGAGCTTAACTTGGAGCCTAACAGTCTCGTGATTCTGAGATCAGATCTGAACTTAAACCAAGAGTTGCATGCTTAACCAATTGGGCCACCCAGGCACCCCATAAAATACCTTTAAATACCCTTAAGTAGCAGTAAGCTAGATGTGAAAAAGTGTTTCTGAAGAAACCAAAAACCTAAAGGAGACTTGAAAAAATGAAAATGCTTTCAATATTTTTTTTAAAGATTTTATTTATTTATTTGACAGATCACAAATAGGCAGAGAGGCAGGCAGAGACAGAGAGAGGAGAAAGCAGGCTCCCTGCTGAGCAGAAAGCCCGATGCGGGGCTCAATTCCAGGACCCTGAGATCATGACCTGAGCCAAAGGCAGAGGCTTAACCCACTGATCCACCCAGGTACCCCTGCTTTCAATATTTTGAAATATGTAGGATTTAACACCAAAAAGATATCAGTTATCCATAAATTTATTTATAAATATAATATCAACTTGATAAATACCAACAGAATTCTCTCATTCCTCACCCACCCCATTTGGCATGATTGAGGCTGAAGAGACACTGGGTAGGGGAGAAAACAGTGTCCACTTGGTAGGCCATTGGAGAGTAGTGTCATCAAGGTGGTGGACAGGGAATGCCCTGAGAGGAAGTTGGAGCAGCATAGGGAGTTGTTGTCAGTGGGGCAGTCCTGAAGACACAGTGAAAGGGATTTTAGGAAATAAGGAATTTGGGCCAGAAAGAAGTCAAATAGGGACTAGTATAAGGATTTGATGAATGGTGTACAGTAGAGAGCTTTCTGATGATAGAAGACTCTTATGGATATAATCTTCTCCTGGAGATGTGTAATAGCCTTCTCAAGTTGAGGGTTATTCTAGATACAGTATGATTGTCAAGAAGAAGGTGGAGAAGGAGGAAATGCCCATCACTTACCTAAGCACGTATGGTAACCTTACCTGCATCAGTGTGGAGTACTATGTGCTCAAGGGCAATCACTTTAAAAAATGCTCTGAGTGGGTTCTGGTCACAGAGCTGCTGAGCTCTCAGTAATTGTACTGATGAGAACAGGGAAGGTATGATGGAGAAACATTGTCATGAGGTAAAATAATACCTCATGAATTAAAAGGAAAGTCTGGTTTTGTTTTGGCAGTGTTCAAGTTTACTGATTTCTATACTCCTGGAAAACAGCAATGATTAAGAAATCCCCCTACATTTTGCATTCTGTGAAACAGCTTGATGCAAAGAATCACCCTTCTCTGTATGATGTAAGTTTTGCAGTGTTCCCCTTGACAAGTCTAGACACAGCAATTCTAAATCCCCATTCTTTGCCTCAGGAAGGATTAACCGCCCTTTTTGTTCTCACTGATGGACCTGAACAAAATGCCCAGGCATGTGACTTCACTAAAATTTAGTTGGACTCTTCTCCTCCCCTCTGATCTCTGGCTTGCTCCTGAGGTTCTCCAAGGCAGTGGAACATAGAACAGCTCTTCTTTTATGGCCCCTCCCTAGAATGAGTACCAAAGAGAAAGCTTACAGACACACATAAAAATATTCCTTGCTCAACTGTCTGATCATGCCACCTGCTCATTCCCCCACACCTGGTTGGTTGTGGTCTTATTTATTCCTCCCTAAAAATGTCCTTTCTGTCTGACCTTTAAGGCACTTAGGGATCAGATGGCCAGTGCATTCTCTAATTGCAGTAGTCTCCCCACCCCCATAACATTTTCCTTCCTGATGCCTGGATTTCAATGTGTTTTTTTTGATACTTTGTAACTCTTGTTTTCTTTTGCTGTCTGACATCTGCATGTTGCTTGTTCACCCAAAGTGATATCTGAAGAGTGGCTAAAGCCAGAATAGGGCTGCAGATACACACTGGAGACCTCTCTTCATGGAGGTGGGAGGTGACAACCGGCAGCTTGAAGTAATGAAGTAAAAGAATTTTCAGAAGAGTTCAGAAAGAGAGCATAGACTTGGGGTTAGAGCCTTCAGGCATATTAAATATTTGAGGAAAATCAAGAAATCCTAGTGCTGGTGACATTCAGACAATACAAGCGTTGGCACACCAACCCCTTCTTCATAGTGGAAAATACATGTACAACTTGACTGCCCCAAAACTTACCTATGAGTTGCCCACTGTTGACTAGAAGCCCTATCAATAACATGAACAGTTGGTTAACACAGATTTTGTATGTTAGATGTAAAGTGAGGTAGAGAAAAGTAAATGTTATTGAAGTTATAAGGAAGAGAAAACACATTTACATACTGTACTCTTTTAATAAAAAAAATCTGTGTGAAAGTAGACCTTTGGAGTTCAAACTCATGTTTTTCAAGGGTCAACTACAGAGGGAAAGCAATAAAGTAAGAAATCTTTCCTCTTCCTGCTCTTCCTCCTCCTCCTCTACCTCCTCCTTTCTTTTCTTTATTCTTTTTTAAATGATTAACTCCATGAATAATTAGACAATCATATGTTTTTCACTTATTTGTGGAGCATAACAAATAGCATGGAGGACATTGGGAGTTAGAGGGGAGAAGGGAGTTGGGGGAAATTGGAAGGAGAGGTGGATCATGAGAGAACATGGGCTCTGAAAATCAATCTGAGGGGTTTGAAGTGGCGGGGGGGTGGGAGGTCGGGGTACCAGGTGGTGGGTATTATAGAGGGCACAGATTGCATGGAGCACTGGGTGTGGTGCAAAAATAATGAATACTGTTATGCTGAAAATAAAAAATAAATTAAAAAAATAAAGGAATCTTTAAGCAGCAGTTATGATACAGTGGAAGGAGCATTGAAAATGAAGATATTTGGAATCTTCTCCTACTTTAACAATAGTTACCACTTTGACACTAACAGTAATTTTATGTATTTGACTGTTAAATAAAGGGAGTAGAATTGATATTGTTAACAGAAGCATCTAAAATGAAGTAAAAATGTCAAGAGGCCATATATTAAAGCCGGGGGACCCTGGGCAGGTTAGGCTTAGGCTCAGTCGCACTTGGATAGAACATGAACTTTTTAGACTGCCAACCACAAATAGCATATCCTGTTGGAATTCTCAGAATGAGATTTATTTTGCCATACTCCAGCCTAGCAGTTAGCATAGTAACCTGGCCTATCTAGATCAGTGTTAATTATTTTTACCTATGTCCATCATAATTTTTTTCAAAACAACTTATACAAGCATTTGGTTTTGCCTTTATAAACTATTTCTCCTCCCTCCTTGGAGCACATTTCGTTTTCCTTCTGAATCGCTGACTAACCAATTCAAATTCCTAAACACCCCAAATAAACTTTAGGTTTGCTTTATTGCCTGAGTTCTTTCTTCTTCAAGGTATTATCTGTCTAAAAATCTAAAAATCCTAGTTCTGTTATGTCTTCAGCAGGATTCACTGGCTTTCATAAAACATGAAAATGCTGCTGTCAGAGCTTTCAAAGATGCAATGCAGAATGTTATTGAAGTCAAGTCCTTAAAGAAAGCTTTGGAAGAAAACTATTCTAAGGACAAGAAACATAATGACTATGATTATGATTATGATACAAGTAAATGATGGTGTGAAGTAATTATCTGAAGTGAGAAAACATGAAAATAAGCCAAAATATTGACAAACCAATAAATCATTTTAAAGAAAAAAACAACCAAGATGGAACTTGGGCCCAAATGAGTGCCCATTTCAAATTTTCCATCACTGCCTTCTGAAAAAGACTTTGTAGTTCCCCCTGAACTCTAGACGACACCAGCTGACCCCAACATAAAAACATTAAGTGAACAAAAAAAAAAAAAAAAAAAAAAAAAAAAAAAAAAAAAAAAAAAAAAAAGAGAGAGAGAGAGAGAGAAAGAAAAAGTCTGAAAGCCCTGTTAGCAGTAGGAGTGATGGGGAAGAAAGATAAGAAGAAGAAAAGTTTTACCATCTTCCCTGTCTGAGGTTAGTGATTTGACGGTGATGATGGCTTCTTCATTGGGAAAATTATTGTTCATATTGAAAGAGGGAAAGTGGTTGCCATTCTTCAGTTAAGGAACAGAGAAGCCCCAAAAAGCATTACCCTAAAAAGACATCCTTGAAGCCTATAGAGTTAGAGGAAATTGCAAAAACTGTTCAAGGATTGAAGACAGGAAGTCTGAATCCATGCTTTCCTGTTCTTTCTCAGAATCCAAGAGCTCTGGAAAGAAATTATGGGGGGAAAACTGCTCTGAATTGCAAAATGGCAGTTTCTCCTCAAAATAAACTTGAGATCAAGAATCTGTCTCTTTATGGGCACCTGGGTGGCTCAGTGGGTTAAAGCCTCTGCCTTCAGCTCAGGTCATGATCCCAGGGTCCTGGGGTAGAGCCCCATATAGGGCTCTCTGCCCATCAGAGAGCCTCCTTTCTCCTCTTTCTCTGCCTGTCTCCCTGCTTACTTGTGATTTATGTCTGTCAAATAAATAAATAAAATCTTAAAAAAAAATCTGTCTCTTTAAAAATAAACAATTGCAGCTACTTCCTCATGGTTTATGGGAAGCAAGCAAGAGTTGCTGTTCTTTCGAATAACAAATTAAAATTGTTTTAATCAATGCACATTTGATGAGTGATCAGTGAATTCTCTGTGGACATTTCCATCTAAATTTTTCTTCTTTTTTTTTACTAGCCTATTATTTAATTTACTTTTTATTGTTTATTAACAGAAATGTATTATTAGCCCCAGGGGTACAGGTCTGTGAATCATCAGGCTTACACATTTCACAGAACTCACCATAGCACATACCCTCCCCAGTGTCCATAACCCAGCCACCCTCTCCCTACTCCCCTTCCCCCAGCAACCCTCAGTTTGTTTTGTGAGATTATGAGTCTCTTATGGTTTGTCTCCCTCCTGATCCCATCTTGTTTCATTTTTTCCTTCTCTACCCTCCCCCCACATTGCCTCTCAAGTTCTTCCCATCAGGGAGATCATTGCAAATGGCAAGATTTCATTTGTTTTGATCTAGCCTATTAATTAAACATATATTTTACTCAACCTCTTTGGAGTAGTCCTGGAAATAAGTTTGTTTTTGTCTCTGTTTTTCTTTTTTAAGTGTGTTCAAGTTACGTTTATGTAAGCCTTTCACAAACTAAGTATATATTTAAACTCATTTTCAGTAATGTGCTCCAGAATGTTTGCTCTATGAAATGATTTTGGATTTATAATTGTCTCCTATTTTCCATTTGTGCTTATCATGAAATACATTTCACTGGTTCAACTCTAGTGTTTTTGCCTTGAAAATAAATGTCAAGATAAATTTAAAGTAATAATAGAAAATTATTTGGAGGAAATTATAGCAATTGAAAACAGATCATTTTTGGGGCCCCTGGGTAGTTAATTAGGTTAAGCATCTACCTTTAACTTAGGTCATGATCCCAGGGTCCTGGGATGGAGCCTCTCACTGGGCTCTCTGCTCAGCGGGGTGTCTGCCTCTCTCTCTCTCTCCTCCCTTTGCCTCTCCCCACTGCTTGTTCTCTCTGTCTCTCTCAAACAAAATATTTTAAAAAAATAGAAAATAGATCACCTTTGTTAAGTTATGCCTGTTAGCCAAACTAAGATAAACTTTTATTATGGAAAAAAAACCCTTTTATTATGGGTATAAAGGTAATAAACTATACCAATAAAAATTATTTTTAAATGTAGTTTAAAAAATAAAATAAATAAAATAAAATAAATCCCTCAAGAAATCTCAAATTTTGGCACCAGGCATTTAGCACTGATGCCTCTGTGAAAAGATTTATGTTTGCAAACCATCTGTCAGTGAGTAAGTACTTTCTCCTGGGGTGATTGGGTTAGTTTATTAAAAGCTTGTAGAACATTACTTTTTCCTTTTATGCAAACTCCCATAAAGAAACTTAACTACAGGTAATTTGACAACTGAAATGTTAAATATCCTTTCATCATCATAAGAAAAAATGTTTTTATCACCACAGGTAGTAAAAGACAGCCCTTGCCAGAAAACATATAACTTTTGCATCTAATCAGTCAGAACACACATTTTAAAGTGCATTTAAATGAAAATGGAAACATATTCATCAAAGCAGCACCAAACCAATTTTCAGGAGAATTTTACAAAAGCAGCGCTTTCATCAGATTATCAAAGGCAAATGAGAATTGCCATTTTGGACTTATAAAGGAGAACAGAGAAGGGAAATTGACTTAAATGACTAGAATCATTAAAATTAAGTAGGATGTGAAAGTATTTACACAGAGTAAGTGCTGTAAGTAAGTTAGCTATTTCAAATGTCTTCAGTTTGCACTGGCCCAAATCTCAGTGCTAAATCCTGACATTTGACTTAAATTTATAATTTTTTATACCCATCTTGTACGAAAACAGCATACAGACAACTCTTGATGCATATTTATTGAGTGTTAACAATCATCCAGGAAGTGTATTAAGACTTTTATTACTTAATCTTCAACTCCATAAGATGGCCACCATATTAAGAGGAAGAAATTGGGGCACTGAAGGTTCAACTCACTTACCCAATCTCCAACAAGTACTAAGTGACAGATTTGGGATTCACACTGTGAGCTCAACCTCAAGCCTGTGCTCTTAAACTGCCCTGCCTCATAGTCATAAATCTGGAAATTTTAGGAAAGACCATTACAGAAATTAACCTCACTTGTCCCTTTTCCTTCCAGCTACATATTCAATATGAAGTGGCAGAATTCAAAGGAGAGGACTGGAGGAAGGTTAGGGATATCAGCTCTCCCTCACAATTTTCTTGCTTACTCAATCCTCATTCTACTTTCCACCAGTGGTCAGAGACAGAAAATAAGCAGAGAAAGATTGGGAAGGCTGGCTTTCAGGCTTCTTTTTCTTTCTTTTTCCCTCGTACTCTCCCTTGTACTTCTCCTTGGATAGCTTTGCATCAGTAGGGAGATTTGTTAACAGGAGGGTGTGACATTTATTATTTAAATTTCCCCTTGATAGCTGGCATCAGGCAAGTGCCATTCTACTCTATATTCTTGACCTATAAAATCTCCTTTTGGGGAATGTTAAAAAGGTAAGCATTGTTGGGGCGCCTGCGTGGCTCAGTGGGTTAAAGCCTCTGCCTTCAGCCTGGATCACTATCCCGGTGTGCTGGGATGGAGCCCCACGTCAGGCTCTCTGCTTGGCAGAGAACCTGCTTCCTACTGTCTCTCTGCCTGTCTCTCTGCCTACTTGTGTTCTCTGTCAAATAAATAAATAAAATATTGAAAAAGAAATAAAAAGAAGCATTGTTAAAAAATCCCATAGCCTGTTCCTTAAGTCAAAACCAACCACTCACCAGCTGTGTCCCAAAACACACTTGCAACTCCACAAGACACACCACACCCTCATGCCAACATAGCTAGACCATGTACACACCTCAAAGCATAGCACTCAGACTCTTGCTCTGTGAGAGCAAATGTCATGTGTGGTAATGTTGTCTAACTTAGAGTGTTTACTCAGTGTGGCTCTTTTGAAAGGATACAGACTGTAGAAGATGCCGCATCTCAATATATTGTTTTATTTTTATTCCATTCACCAGAATTCAAGACGACCCAAGAGGATGCAGCCCATCCTAAGTCCTCTGCCGTGGTCCCTCCTGGTGGTGAGGCAGCAGAACAACAATCCTCTGCCTCACAGTACTTCTCCTGTTTCTCATCCTTATCTGAGATCATTCCTGCTAATGAGGATGGTAAGGGAAATACACAGGTGGGGTCTGAGCATGGATGGGAGGTACAACTGAGCTGCTCAGCCCAAGCCCTCTTATTTAAGTCCCCACTTAAAAATCTGAAGAGGGCTTCAGGGCAGAGGCACTAAGACTGAAGGCTCTGCAGAGGGACAAATGGGAATGTGCCTCCAGGGTTAGGACCCAGTTACTCGTGAGAGTGCTGGGACAGCTGGGGGCCAGGAAGAGCACTGTGCTGGTGTGGGCCTTTCATCATAGTCTTCCCCCTCAGGTGATCATAGACTCCTCACACACACTCCTGCATCTGTCTGCCTTCCTACAGTTATGGTCCCATTTCTCCTTCCCTTTGCTTTTAGACATGCCTTCATTCTTCATCAATCTTCCCATTCTCTTGTATGTGAGGGCACAGCTATGCCCTCATACCCTCACTCCTTCACACAATCAGACTCACCCATTTACACACTAATGCCATACGGAATTTACATCCCCTCACACCAATTACCTGGTTTAACTACCTCACACTAAGCCAAATTGTGGAAAATTGGTACACCCTGAGAGGGGTGCACCTTCATAGAGAGCCTTACTCATCCATGTGCCACTTCATGCACGAAGACATTGACACTTCACAGATCTGCATGTTCAGGGAGCTCAGGTCACTTCTGGTAACACCCTAAGTCCTGTTGTCTCATGACAAGAAACGGCACCAGTCCTGCACTTGTTCATATGCTCTGCCCCACTGTGGAATACGCATGCACACACTCATCCGCCATCACCTTGCACCATCATCAGAAACACTCATCAGGGTCTCCTGGGTGGCTCAGTCATCTGGGCAGCCAACGCTTGGTTTTGGCTCAGGTCATGATCTCAGGGTCATGTGATTGAGCCCTGCGTCAAGCTCCATGCTCAGCAGAGAGTCTTCTTGTCCCTCTCCTTCCACACCTCCTGTCTCTCTCAAATAAACAAAACACTGAAGAAAAAAAAAAAAAACAAAAAACAAAAAGAAAGAAAAAAAACCAACCACTCACCAGCTGTGTCCCAAAACACACTTGCAACTCCACAAGACACACCACACCCTCATAGCCCACATAGCTAGACCATGTGCACACCTCAAAGCATAGCACTCAGAGAATTCTGAAATATCACATGTGTATATACCTAGGCTCCACATGTCTGCATAGGAATAGTCTCATGGGCATCTCGCCTCTTCCAGATACTGCGGACTTACTCTATTTGTCTTACACTTGAAATTTTATTTCCTAGGAGCTCCTCAAACAGACCAGCTTGTTTCTTGTTCCAAGAAATGTGAGACTTCCTCACCCTTTCTATATAGCTTCTTACTTTGCAACTGGCTGATGATCCTAAGCCTTCTGTGTCCTCAGCAAACACAGAAGAGGAAACATTCATGAATGTCTACTATATGAATGTAAGAACAAAAAGGAGGGTGGCTGCCTTCAATGATGAACAGGAAAGCCTGGAGCCTCCCACCAAAAAACAAAAAAGAAAAAAAGACCTTTTCTGATCTCCAGGGAGCAGTCACCCCCTCTTGCACTACTAAGGAGCCACCAACTTGCAGTGCATCCAGGCAGACAATAGAAGAGCAGGAGAAACTGAAGGAGGCTGACAGTCCACCAGTACCTCCAGCTGCCGAGGAATATCCCAGGGCCAAGACGCCTGAATGGCTCGTGGCCCTGGATAGTGGCTTCAGTTGCATGGCCTGCTGCCGGGTCTTTCCCAGCTTGGAGGTCCTCCAGGAACATGTGAAGCATGGAGTCTGTGAGGGCTTCAGCTGCCATACTTTCCATCTGACCTTGACTTTGCTGAAGAGAAAGAAAAGGGTAGAGAAGGAAAAGAGTAGGCAGACAAAGAATACTAAGAATACTGGCATATAGATGCCAGAAAGAGAAAAATTTTGGCTTGAAGTTGTCTTCATACAAATAAACAGAACTCTTTCTAGCCCCTCCAGGAGAAGCAGTAGAGTAGGCCAGACTCTACTGAGAGGGGCTTCATCTTCTCTAAGAAGCCCTAGGACCCATTTTTGTTTATGCACATCCACCACCACCACCACTCCCAGCACACCACCACCAGGAGCAGACAACCCCTTTCAACTATCTCCACTGCTCTCCCAAGAAGGAGGGAGAAGAAGGCAGTTCACACCATGCAGAACTGCAAGATGGTCTCATACAAACTAAAGAGCAATGACCACTCACATATCATCTCTACCTGAAAAAAGGAGACTGACTGAAGTGGAAACTGCTGGGGGCCGGATTGTAGAAGAGGTGAGGGCCCTAGGAGTAAGAGAAGGTCTCAAGTGTTCTTGGGATTAGGGTTTCTGCTGGAGATGCCTCCCAAGGTACCAGGACAAAGGTGTTGAATAATTTCCTTCAGAGGAATACATACTTGGAAGTAGAATGCTTGCTTGATGACAGATTAAGGAGATTTCTTCCTTTTTATGCCCTTTGAGGAGACAGGAGTAAAGACCTGACTAGCAGTTAAGCAGGGCTGGGAAGCCTGGGCTCACCATTCCTAGATTAACCAAATGTCATGGGAGTCACATCCCTTGGCCTTCCTCCCTTTCTGAGGGGTGCAGAGCAAAGCAGAGACAAACTTTGCTGGAGGATTGGTTGGCAGGCTAGATGTAGTCCTGCCCTTTTCCTGGGTGAGAGTGAGATCTCAGATGTCATGTTCTAAGTTTCATACCTAGAAGACATGCTGAAGAGTTATAATCAGAGGATTCCTTTTCTTCCCCCCTTGATATGTACTTGGAGCCAGTAGTTCTGGCTGCTTCCTTTAAAGTGTCAGAAGCAACTGGAAAGAAATAGGGATAGAGGTTACCCTTCTGTCATGGACCATTTCTGGCAACATTTTTTTTTTTTTTTAAAGAGCAAGAGCAAATAGGTGAAGAGAGTAGAGGGAGAGAAAAAGTCTTCAACAGGCTCCCCACCCAGTGCAGAGCCAGACTTGGGGCTCAATCTCATGACCCTGAGATAATGACCTGAGCTGAAATCAAGAGTTGGATGCTTAACCAACTGAGTCACCCAGGCGTCCCAGTTTCTGGCAATTCTGAATGTGTTGCTTTCTTGAGGATCCCCATGTTCTTTTATGAAAGTTCATGATTCCTGCATCTTCTTCTTTATTTTTGTTATAGCATCAAGTGCCTTGTTCTAAGGGATCAGTAGAGGGATTAAACAGATGAGACTGCAGACTAGCAAAACCAGCTTTGTACCACAATGAATGAGAGTATATCTTAAAAAGAAGGGCTCTTCTTTTAGGATTCAAGAGTCATAATGGAACCTGGGAATTGCCCTAAATTTTTTGAATCACATAGAGTGAATGAATGTATATCAGTAAAATAAGAAAAGCTGCCTTCCTCATTGAAACGATCTCCTTCCCTGTTTTGGTTTTCTTGTAGCAACACAGACCCATTGGCCCAAAGATTTCAAATGATGGTGTCCAGCACATCCCTGCAGTCTGATGGGAGCACAGAAGTTCTCCTAAGTCCCCCTAGCATCAAGGGATGGCTGGCTGAAGATAGATATATCTGATACTCTGCAGCTTTTCCCGGTTAACCTGGTAAAATGAGGTGCCCAGCTCTACAGAAAATATCCGCCTAGAGCCGTGAGCAGTCCAAGGAATGCTGGGAATTACTGGGCACTCAGGAGCCCCTTGGAATAACTCCTGCTGACCCTCCCCACCCTGCCAGGAGGCAGGCACCACTGAAAATCTCTGCAGGATTGCCTTGTTGGGAAGAGGGCAGTATAGGTAGAGAGATGTTAGTACTGTGATCAGGCCATGTCACCTTCCTAGAGCTTTGGCTGGTGGAATAAGAAGATTGATGACAGCTTGGCAGAACTCAAGGGAGGAGACTGTTAGCTTGACAGAGGATCTAAAAGGATATTGCTGATCCCTTTCCTCCATTTGTCTTCGACTTGTAGCTTCTCAAGTCCCTCGATTTACTGTAGGTTTGAAGACCTGGGTTATAGTCTTACTCTCTAGCCCCACCCTTACTTTTCACTCCTCCACGTCTTCTCTCTATGAATATGTGCCTGAACACTCCAAATATCAATGGTCCAGATTGTAATCCATATTATTCCTCCCCTGCACTTGCACCCATACATTTGCTCCACTGTAGTCTCTGTTAACTTATACTTACTTTTCTATATCCTTTTCTTTATATGAACATACACCTTTCTCCTTATCTTTTTCTAACATACTCACTTGCACAGTTATCTGGCTGACAGATAGACATTCTTATTATTGAGAGAGAAAAAGCTATTTCACAAATGAAACAAAAGCAAAGAAAACCCCCCACTTGGCTTCTCTGAGCTTGTGCACACATAGGTGTACAAATATTTCTTATACAGTCACAGGAGAGAGGATGGAACATGTAACAAATCATCATGGATGATCAAATATGTGTACACAGGGTGTCATAGAAGTCATAATGCAGCCTTAAGCTTAATTTTAGAAGCATAAAAGACACCAAGTTTTGAAAAATATAATTTACATGTTCAATTATTTGCAAGTCACTTAACTTCAATTGTGCATTTTCAAAGATAAATTTTTAATTTTTCTTTTGTCATTCTGCCATCATCAATCAGAGGGGCAGAAAAGGGAAATTTTCAAGTGTTCTTTATAGTTGGCAAATAATATAAGGAAAATTAAAATAGTTCAACTTTGAAATGGGATCATTTATAATTTTTAGCTTTGCACTTTCAGAAGTGCATGTTTCAGAAGTTCATGAGTGCTATATGGCGTTTGGGACATACATATTTACATAGGTATATACAGGTTTGTATAACAGTTTATATATGTATATATATACAAACCTGTATATACCTATGCATATACATTTATTACTATATATATATATATATATATATATATATATATATATATCTCAGATACAGTAAAGCTGTCCCCATGGATATGTGTATATAAGAAGTTTATGTGCACCTGTGTGTCATTGAAGCCAAGAGAAGAATTATAATTGTTTTTGCTTTCATCTGCCTAGTTCTTTATCCTTCTTCCTGTGATAGAGTCTTCACTTTCTGGCCAAATATATGGGCAAGCAAGTCAGACTAGCCAAGTGAAGTCCTTACTTCACGACTTGGCTCCCATAGAATACCTAGGTGTAGGAACTGTGTTGGTACAGTCTGTACTGATAGCTTAGACAATTGAAACAGGAGCTAGAGACTGGGCAGTTTCCTGGTGAGTGATCTTTTGTCTGCAACCCAAATTAAAGTCTGTGAGCCTGCACTGCACTGCTTCAGTTCCTCTTTTTTGGATAACCTGGCTATTTCAGTTAGTACTTTAGTATGCTAAGCATCCCCACCAACCCTTAAATAAATTCTTGTTTTGTTTCCATTAACCTGAGTCATTTACTGTTGTTTGAAACCTAATGTCTCTTAATTTGGATCCCTTAATTTAGCTTCAATATGATCATTTCTTCCGTTTATTTATTGAAACAGTATGGCCTAGAAAGAAATAATACTATATTCCTCTAACTTTATACTGAAACATTAAGGGATATACTTAAACTCAGTAGGTATACTATATCCTTGATTAATTAGGAAGGTGCAGGAAAAATGGGTGTATAAGCAAAAGATCAGACTTCAAAACAGTCAAACTGGATTTTATCTCTTACTGCCACTTAGCAAATTTGCAGACTTTCTGAGTCAATGTTCTGTCTTAAAAATGGATTTCATAATACTAAAGTAATACTAGTGGGAAGGATATTAAAATGCAAGTAAAACACATTACTTAGCTACTCAAAAGAGTTATTCATTTTTGGTATTTGCTTTCCTTACCTTTGATTATCAGTAGTTTGAGTAGGATGTGTCTGGGTAGGAATTTTTTTAAAATATTGTTTGAGATATGCTGAGATTTTTAAAAAAGTTTTTAATTTTGATAAAACTCATCAGAGAAGTCCCATGTATACCCATCACCCCCTTTTCTTCAACATAGTTATAGTTCATTACCAAACAAAGGAAATTGACTGGAACAAAACAACTAAGCACATTGCAGACCTTACTCATATGTTACTGTTTTTGGGTGTGCTCATATTTTTGTCTGTTCTTTAATTCCATGCCATCTTATGCCCTGTATAGAATTATATACATATCACTGCAGTGACAATACAGAAACGTTCTGTCACCACAAAGCACTTCTCCAAGGCTGGTCTTTATGGACACCACACCCCACTTCCCAATTGTCCTTTGCCCCAACTCCTGACCACCACATCTTTTCTCCATCTCTGTAGTGTCTTCATTTCACAAATTTTATGGAAATGTAATCATACTGTATGTCAACGTCTGAGACTGGCATTTTCCACTAAGCATAATTTTTTTAAGATCCAGCCAAATTGTTTGAATACACTGATACTTCATTACTTTATTGCTGAAGAGTATTCTATTTAACTCTGTAGAGCATTGCGCACATCCCATCTTCTAAGGTCCTTGGCCATTCATGACTAAAAAGCTGCTGTGACATTCGTGCAAAGGTTTTTATGTGGATATCAGGTTACTTCCTCCTAGAGTAATGCCTAAAGGTGTTACAGTATAAATATTAGTATAATGTATTATATATTACAAGTATTAGTATAATGTATTAATATAAGTATAGATATAAGTATTTTTAAGCCATTTTAAGAGATATGTAGTAGTTATTTGTGGTTGTTTGAATTCGTGTTTTCTTGTGACTAAGGATGTTGACTATCTCTCTTCATGTAATTGACATTTGCAAACTCCCTTTTGTGAACTGTGTGTGTAGGTCTTTTACTTCTTTTTAAATTAGGTTGCTTTATTATTTGGAGAGTGATTTGTATGTTTTAGGTATCAGTTACCTGTTGGTTATGTGGTTTGCAAATCTCTCTCTTCTGGTGGCTTGTCTTTTTGTCCTCTTAACAGGGTCTTAGGCCTAGCAAAAATTCCAATTTTTAGGAAGCCAAATATATCAACTATTTTCTATTATGGATAATACTTTTGGTGTCATGTCTGAACACTTGTTATCTAAATCTAAGTCCCAAAGATTTTCTGTGTTTCTTGCAAAATTTTTAGGCCTTTCCATTTTTCATGTACATTTATGATCTATTTGAGTTAATTCTTATACAAAGTATGAAGTTTAGATGGATAATTTATGGTCCCTGATGTCCATTTGTTCTGATACTGTTTTATAAAAAGAGCTTTTCCTTGGGGCACATGGGTGTCTCGTTTGGTTAAGTGCTTCCCTTCATCTCAAGTCATGATGCCAAGTTTCAGCTCCAGCCCCACATCCTGCCCCCTGCTCAGCAGGGAGCCTGCTTCTCACTTTCCCCTCCCCCTCCTCCTACTTGTGCTTGCTTTCTCTAAATATAATCTTTAATTTTTTTTTAAAGGGATGTTCTTCCAACACAGAATTGATTTTGTAATCTTGCCCCCAAATGATCTAATCCCATTTGTGTGGATCTTTTTCTATGTTCCCTATTTCAGGTTCCATTGATCTGTGTGTCTAGATATTGATTTGCTATTGTATTGATTGCTATAGATATTGAACAAGTCTTAAAAATGGACAGTATGGTTATTCCAGTTTGATGTTTCTTTCTGAAACTGTTTTAGCCATTTTAAGTCCTTTTGTGTTTCCACGTAAATTTTAACATACGCCAGTACATGTATACACAATAATCTTGGGTTTATATTGAATCTGTAGATCAAAGAACTGACATCTTTAATATGCTAGGCATTCTAAACCATGAATATTATATGTGTCTCCATTTATACTTATTATATTTCAGTCTTCTTTGAGCTTGTTTTTTACATTTTTCCCCACTTATTAACATATAATGTATCAGTAACCCCAAGGGTACAGGTCTGTGAATCGTAAGGCTTACACACTTCCCAGCACTCACCATAGCACATACCCTCTCCAATGTCCATAACCCAACGCCCCTCTCCCTTCCCACATCCCCCAGCAACTCTCAGTTTGTTTTGTGAGATTAAGAGTCTCTTACAGTTTGTCTCCCTCCCAATCCCATCTTGTTCATTTCTTCCTTTCACTACCCCCCAAACCCCCACTTTGCTCTCAAATTCCTCATATCAGGGAAATCATATGATAATTGTCTTTCTCTGATTGACTAACTTCACTCAGCATAATACCCTCTAGTTCCATCCATGTCATTGCAAATGGCAAGATTTCATTTATTTTAATGGCTAATTAGTATTCGATTCAATATATATACCACTATTTCTTTATCCATTCACTGTCGATGGACATCTAGGTTTTTTCCCATAATTTGGCTATTGTGGATATTGCTGCTATAAACATTCAGGTGCACGTGCCCCTTTGGATCACTACGTTTGAATCTTTAGGGTAAATACTCAGTACAATTGCTGGGTCATAGGGTAGCTCTATTTTCAACTTTTTGAGAAACCTCCATGCTGTTTTTCAGAGTGGTTGCACCAGATTGCTTTCCCAACAAGAGTTTAGGAGGCTTCCCATTTCTCTGCATCCTCACCAGCATCTGTCATTTCCTGGCTTGTTAATTTTAGCCATTTTGACTGGTGTGAAGTGGTTTCTCATTATGGTTTTGATTTGTATTTCCCTGATGCCAAGTGATGTGGAACACTTTTTCATGTGTCTGGCTGGCCATCTGGATGTCTTTGCAGAAATGTCTGTTCATGTCTTCTGCCCATTTCTTGATTGGATTATTTGTTCCTTGGGTGTTGAGTTTGATAAGTTCTTTATAGATTTTGGATACTAGCCCTTTATCTGATATGGTGTTTGCAAACATCTACTCCCATGCTCTCCGTTGTCTTTTAGTTTTCTTGACTTTCCTTTGCTGTGAAAAAGCTTTTGATCTTGAGGAAGTCCCAATAATTCCTTTTTGCTCTTGCTTGCATTGCCTTTAGCAATGTTTCTAGGAAGAAGTTGCTGTGGCTGAGATCAAAGAGGTTGCTGCCTGTGTTGTCCTCAAGGATTTTGATGGATTCCTTTCTCACACTGAGGTCTTTTCATCCATTTTGAGTCTATTTTCATGTGTGGTGTGAGGAAATGGTACAGTTTCATTCTTCTACAAGTGGCTGTCCAATTTTCCCAACACCATTTGTTGAAGAGACTGTCTTTTTTCCAATGGACATTCTTTCCTGCTTTGTCAAAGATTAGTTGACCATAGAGTTTAGGGTCCATTTCCAGGCTCTCTATTCTATTCCATTTATATATATCTGTTTTTGTGCCACTGCCATACTGTCTTGATGATGACAGCTTTGTAATAGAGCTTAAAGTCTGGAATTGTGGTGCCACCAACTTTGGCTTTCTTTTTCAACATTCCTCTGGCTATGTCAGGTCCTTTCTGGTTCCATATAAATTTTAGGATCATATGTTCCATTTCATTGAAAAAATTGATGGTATTTTGATACAGATTGCTTTAAACATGTAGATTGCTTTAGGTAGCATAGACATTTTCACAATAATTGTTCTTCCAATCCATGAGCGTGGACCATTTTCCATTTCTTTGTGTCTTCTTCAATTCCTTTCAGGAGTACTTTATAATTTACTGCATACAGATTCTTTGCCTCTTTGGTTAGGTTTATTCCTAGGTATCTTATGGTTTTGGGTACAATTGTAAAGGGGATCGACTCCTTAATTTCTCTTTCTTCTGTCTTGTCTTTGCTGTATAGAATTGCAACTGATTACTGTCCATTGATTCTATATCCTGACACTTTACTAAATTCCTGTACGAGTTCTGTCAGTTTTTTGAGTGGAGTCAAGATACTTGCTGTACTTTGTCAAATGCTTTTTCAGCATCTATTGAGAGTATCTTATGGTTCTTGTTCTTTCTTTGATTAATGTATCACATTGATTGATTTGCAGATGTTGAACCAACCTTCCAGTTCCGGGATAAATCCCGCTTGGTTGTGGTGAATAATCCTTTCAATGTACTGTTGGATCCTATTGGTTAGTATTTTGGTGAGAATTTTCATGTCATGTTCATCAGGGATATGGGTCTATAATTCTCTTTTTTGATGGGGTCTTTGTCTGGTTTTGGGATCAAGGTGATGCTGGCCTCATAAAATGAGTTTGAAAGTTTTCCTTACATTTCTATTTTTTGGAACAGTTTCAGGATAATACGAATTCATTCTTTAAATGTTTGGTAGAATTCCCCTGGGAAGCCTTCTGGCCCTGGACTCTTGTTTGTTGGGAGATTTTTGATTACTGCTTCAATCTCCTTACTGGTTATGGGTCTGTTCAGGTTTTCTATTTCTTTCTGGTTCAATTTTGGTAGTTTATACGTATCCAGGGATGCATCCATTTCTTCCAGATTGTCAGATTTGCTGGTGTAGAGTTGCTCATAATATGTTCTTATAATTGTTTGTGTTTCTTTGGTGTTGGTTGTGATCTCTTCTCTTTCATTCATGATTTTATTTGTTTGGGTCCTTTATCTTTTCATTTTGATAAGTCTGGCCAGGGGTTTATCAATCTTATTAATTCTTTCAAAGAACTAGCTCCTAGTTTTGTTGATTTGTTCTACCATTTTGTTGTTGTTTGTTTGTTTCTATTTCATTGATCTCTGCTCTGATGTTTATTACTTCTCTTCTCCTACTGGTTTTAGGCTTTTTTGGCTGTTCTTTCTCCAGCCTCTTTAGGTATAGGGTTAGGTTGTGTAATTGAGACCATTTTTGTTTCTTAGGAAAGGCTTGTCTCGCTATATATTTTCCTCTCAGGACTGCTTTTGCTGTGTCCCACAGATTTTGAACCATTGTGTTTTCATTATCATTTGTTTCCATGAACTTTTTCAATTCTTTCTTAATTTCCTGGTTGACCCACTCATTCTTTAGTAGGATGCTCTTTAGCCTCTATGTATTTGGGTCGTTTCCAATTTTCCTCTTATAATTGAGTTCTTGCTTCAGAGTATTGTGGTCTAAAATATGAAGATCTTACTGCTTAAGACCTGATTTGTGACCCAGGATGTGATCTATCCTGGACAATATACCATGTACACTAGAGAGAATGTGTATTCTGTTGCTTTGGGATGGAATGTACTGAATATATCTGTGATGTCCATCTGGTCCAATGTGCTTTTTAAGGCCTTTCTTTCCTTGTTGATCTTTTGCTTGGATAATCTGTGCATTTCAGTGAGGGGGGTGTTAAAATACCCTACTATTATCATATTATTGTCGATGTATTTCTTTGATTTTGTTATTAATTGGTTTATATAATTGGCTGCTCCCATATTAGGGGCATAGATATTTAAGATTGCTAGATCTTTTTTTTCAGTTGACACTTTGAGTATGATATAGTGTCCTTCCTTGTCTTTTATTATAGTCTTCAACTTAAAATCCAATTCATCTGATATAAGGCTTGCCACCCCAGCTTTCTTTTGATTTCCATTAGCGTGGTAAATTTTTATCCACCCCCTTACTTTAAATCTGGAGGTGACTGGGTTCTAAAATGAATTTCTTGTATTCAGCATATTGATGTTCTGTTGTTGTTGTTTTAATTTATCCCAATACCCTATGTCTTCTGATTGGGGGCATTTAGCCCATTTCAATTTAGGGTAACTATTGAAAGATATGAATTTAGTGACATTGTATTGTCTTTAAGGTGACTATTGCTGCATATTGTTTCTGTTCCTTTTTGTGCAGCTCTCTTCTCTTGTTCTTATATTTTACAAACTCTTGTTTCTCTGGATTCCTTTCACTCTCATCCATGCTTCAACTTCAGAGACTCCAGAAGATGCTCCCTAGAGATTCCCTCCCATTGCCTTGCCCTTGAAATTTCCTCTAGGATGTAGGCTGGAGCAGTTTTAGGGTTTCCTTAATTAATTTCCTGTCTGTCAAGTATCACTGATTCACACTGCCTGATATTTTAATCCCTGTTAAATATTTTGCCCCTTTATTATTGTCTTAATGAGATATCTGGCTGCTTTAATCCTTACTTTAATTGTCAATTTTATTTTTATCAAAGTAAACCATAGTAATTAAAATAACTTTATTAAAAAAAAAAAGAAAAGAAAAGGGTTGTCTGCGTGGCTCAGTCAGTTAAGCGTCCAGCTCTAGACTTCAATCACTTCCTGATCTCAGGGCTATGAGATCGAGCACCACAGTTGGGCTCTGCCACGGGTTTAATCTCAGGGCTGTGAGATCCAGCCCCAAGTGGGTTTCTGCAATGGGCATAAAGCCTGCTTAAGATTCTTTCCCTATCCCTCTCCTTCCCTTACTCCCTCTCCCCCCCTTTTTAAAAATTATTTTTATTAACACATAATGTATTCTTTGCTCTTGGGCTACAGGTCTGTGAATCGTCAGGCTTACACACTTCACATCAAAAACCATGTCACATAGATTCCCCAATGTCCATAACCCAATGACCCTCTCCCTAACCCCCCACTGCCCAGCAACCCTCAGTTTGTTTGGTAAGATTAAGAGTTTCTTATAGTTTACCTCAATGCTGATTCCATCTTGTTTCAATTTTTTTTCATACCCCACAAACCCCCACTCTACCTCTTAAATTCCTCATATCAGAGAGATCAGTTGATAATTGTCTTTCTCTGATTGACTTATTTAACTCAGCATAATACCCTCTAATTCCATATATACACACATGACTGGTTAATAGAACAGAGCCACCCATTTGATCATTTGATTCTATGTGTATTTGGTCTCTTAGAAGAAACTACATAGCAAAATTTTTAAGAAAGAAAAACTTATACATATACAAAAATAAGGGTAAACATGATGAAGAAATGAAATATGACTGTGATGATGAAAATTTTAAAAAATTCTGAAAAAGGAATTGATAAGTTGGTTGGAAAAAGAAAGAAAGAAAAAAAAAAAGAATGTGCTCAGACTGGAGACTAGAACTATGCCCTGTGCTATATTTAGGGCATATTTTGATCTACTAGAAGAAATGGTATCCCAATTTTTTATGAAGAAAAGACCCTGTATGTATACAAAAGATAAGGTTAAATATAGTGAAAGATGAAATATGCCTATCATAATGGTTTAAAAATTTTTAATAAAGGTATTGTTAAGATTGTTAAGATAAACTAGTTAAGAAATTAGAATGTATCTGATATATTTTCAGTATTACAGAGAAAGATTTTCAGTGCTATTAAATTTTTCTGGCAAATGTATTTTATAAATTTTGTGTGCAAATGCTAAGTTCAGAGTGCAAGTTTTGTATCATATGTGGGTGATGGTTTCAATGTCAGTTCAGTTTTCAAAGCTTTTGCTCTGCTCCCTCTATTCCCTCTTGTGGGACATGCACCACTTGGGTTAGGGACTTGGCACAAAATATTCAAAATATTTTTTCATTAATTTTAAATTTTTAGTACAGCTTATTTGAAGATAAATCATATGGAAATAGTGGATTTTAAAGGATTCTTAGCTGTTTAAAAATATACCATTCATATCAATCTGATCTTTGCAACCAACTGGCATATTTCTTTAGCAACTGGAACATAGCATGCATTCTGCAAAGTCATAAATATTGAAGAGCTCCATAGTAGATTTTGTTAAATGGGCAGAGAACATAAAATTTCTTGTATGGTCCCAAGTCCATTTTTGACATCTGCTATTTATTCTTATTTCCTCTGAAATGACTAATAATTCTAATATGTATTTAGATTATATCAACTTGACTTTGTCCCATTTGCCTACAAAAGTGTACATATATTTGGTTCTGATATTAAAAATCCTCCTCATGCTTATCTTTATTTCACCCCCCACTTCCAGTATACTTAATGTTAAGTACAGAACAAAATGATTTTTTTAACCTCTACTACTTTCTACAATGGCTACAACAGAGTGAGTGAAGCTTAGAAAATTTCTTTTTGGTGTAATAGGGAAAGCTCTGTAGTTTTCCTGCATGGTGAAAATTGTGTCCATTTATAAAACACTTATTTGTATTATAGTATCACATCTTTATTTTAAGTCCACACTATTTTTCACACCATGTAACTTTGCTTTATTTGGCATGGATTTTTAAAAATGTTTGCCATTGCTGATATCATGACTTAGGAAGAGTTTGCTTTATTTTTATCTTTAAAATAAAAAATCCAGGGGTGCCTGGGTGGCTCTGTGGGTTAAACCTCTACCTTTGGCTCAGGTCATGATCTCTCAGGCCATGATCATGGCTCAGGGTCCTGGAAGTTAGTCCCACATCCAGCACTCCACTCAGTGGGGAGCCTGCTTTTGCCTCTCTCTCTGCCTGCCTCTCTGCCTACTTGTGATCTCTCTCTCTCTCTTTGTAAAATAAATAAATAAAACCTTTAAAAATTTTTAAAAAGTTAAATTAAAATGCAAAGAACTCTGCTATGTCTAACTGCTGTAAATCCCATCCAGTGTATTTTTTTTTTTTTTAGGTTTTATCTCTACAGGTGTGATTTTTGAGCCTTTTTAATATCATCTATGTCTGTACTTTATTCAATATTTTGTTTAGTTTCTTGAACATATGGAATATTACTATTATAACTATTTTAATGTCCTTATCTACTAATCTACCTTCAGTGTGTTGTGATTTTGGGGTCAGTGTTGATTGATATGTGTTTTATTTTCTTGCATCGCTGCATGCCTGATAATTTTTGTTTGAAGATCAGGCATTGTAAATTTTATACATTGACTTTTGAATATTTAAATCAATATTATACATATTGTAGAATGTTTTTCCTAGGATAAGATCAGACTACCTGGAAACATTTTGATCTGTTTGGCCTAACCTTTAAACTTTGTTAGGTGGAACCAAAGCTATATTTGCTGTAGGGTTGTAGAGTTAAATTATCCCCTTCCTACTATTAAGGAAAGACAAGTTTATAGTCCAATCATTGCCCATATACTGATGAATATTCCACTGTAGCTTTTACATATAGGAATTGTTTGCAACCCTGTGTCAACTACAAACTTTCCTCCCTCTAATACTTTCAGAGCAATTTTTTTGTGTGTGATAATCTTGATTAAGTTCATCACGTATATTCCCTTATTTGTACTCAGCTCAATATTTGAATGGGACTTTCTGAATAAATCCAGACTCTGCTCTCTGTGCAGCTATCTTCTCTTGTTCTTATATTTTACAAACTCTTGGTTCACTGGATTCCTTTCACTCCCAACTCTGCCTCAACTTTAGGGACTCCAGAAGACTCTCCCTAGAGATTCCCTCCCATTGCCTTGCCCTTGAAATTTCCTCTAGGATGTAGGCTGGAGCAATTTTAGGGTTTCCTTAATTAATTTCCTGTCTGTCAAGTATCACTGATTCACACTGCCTGATATTTTAATCCCTGTTATATATTTTGCCTCTTATGTTTTAATGAGTAATCTGGCTGCTGTAATCCTTACTTTAACTGTAAATTTTATTTTTATCAAAGTAAACCATAGTAATTAAAATAACTTTCTTAAAAAAAAAAGAAAGAAAGAAAAGAAAAGGGTTGCCTGGGTGGCTCAGTCAGTTAAGCATCCAGCTCTAGATTTTGATTACTTCCTGATCTCAGGGCTATGAGATCGAGCTCCACAGTTGGGCTCTGCCACGGGGTTTGATCTCAGGGCTGTGAGATCCAGTCCCAAGTGGGTTTCTGTGATGGGCATAAAGCCTGCTTAAGAGTCTTTCCCTATCACTCTCCTTCCCTTACTCCCTCTCCTCCCCCCCCTTTTTAAAAATTTTTTATTTTTTATAAACATATATTTTTATCCCCAGGGGTACAGGTCTGTGAATCACCAGGTTTACACACTTCACAGCACTCACCAAAGCACATACCCTCCCCAATGTCCAAACCCCCTCCCCCCAGCAACCCTCAGTTTGTTTTGTGAGATTAATTATTTTTATTAACACATAATGTATTCTTTGCTCTTGGGCTACAGGTCTGTGAATCATCAAGCTTACACACTTCACATCAAACACCATGTCACATAGATTCCCCAATTTCCATAACCCAATGACCCTCTCTCTACCTCCCCACCTCCCTGAAACCCTCAGTTCGTTTGGTAAGACTGAGAGTCTCTTATAGTTTGTCTCCCTTCTGATCCCTTCTTGTTTCATTTTTTCCTTTCATACCAGACAAACCCCCACTCTGCCTCTTAAATTCCTCATATCAGAGAGATCAGTTGATAATTTTCTTTCTCTGATTGACTTATTTAACTCAGCATAATACCCTCTAATTCCATCCATGTTGTTGCAAATGGCAAGATTTCATTTCTTTTGGTAGTTGCATAGTATTCCATTGTGTATGTGTGTGTGTGTGTGTGTGTGTGTGTGTGTGTGTGTGTGTTTGTATACCACTCTTCTTTATCCTATCTTCTGATGTTGGACATTTAGGTTCTTTCCATAATTTGGCTATTGTGGACATTGCTGCCACAAACATTCAGGTGTACATGCCCCTTCGATCACTACATTTATATCTATAGAGTAAATTGGGCAATTGCTGCATCATAGGGTAGCTCTATTTTCAGCTTTTTGCGGAACCTCCATACTGTTTTCCAGAGTGACTGCGCCAGCTTGCATTCCCACCAACAGTGTAGGAGGGTTCCCCTTTCTCTGAATCTTCTCCAACATCTGCCATTTCCTGACTTGTTAATTTTAGCCATTCTAACTGGTGTGAGGTGGTATCTCATTGTGGTTTTGATTCCCTGATACCGAGTGATGAGGAGCACTTTTTCATGTGTCTGGCTGGCCATCTGGATGTCTTTGCAGAAATGCCTGTTCATGTCCTCTGCCCATTTCTTGGTTGGATTATTTGTTCTTTGGGTGTTGAGTTTGATAAGTTCTTTATCAATTTTGGATACTAGCCCTTCATATGATATGTCATTTGAAAATATCTTCTCCCATTTTTTTCTGTTGTCTTTCAATTTTCTTAACTGTTTCCTTTGCTGTGCAAAAGCTGTTGATCTCAATGAAGTCCCAATAGTTCATTTTTGCCCTTGCTTCCCTTGACTTTGGCAATGTATCTGGGAAGAAGTTGCCATGGATGAGGTCAGAGAGGTTGTTGCCTGTGTTCTTCTCAAGGATTTTGATGGATTCCTGTCTCACATTGAGGTCTTTTATATATTTTTGTGTGTGGTGTAAGGAAATGGCCCAGTTTCATTCTTCTGCATGTGGCTGTCTAATTTTCCCAATGCCATTTGTTGAAGAGACTTTCTTTTGTTCCATTGGGCATTCTTTCTTTATATGTTGAAGATAAGTTGATCATAGAGTTGAGAGTTCATTTTCAGGCTCTTTATTCTGTTCCATTGATCTATATCTCTGTTTTTGGCCAATACCATACTGTCCTGATAATTACAGCCTTGTAATAGAGCATGAAAATTGGAAGTGTGATGCCACCAACTTTGGCTTTCTTTTTCACCATTCCTCTGGCAATTTGGGGTCTTTTCCATTTCCATATAAATTGTACGATTTTATGTTCCATTTCTTTGTAGAGAATTGATGGTATTTTGATATGGATTGCATTACCAATGTCCATATTGATTAGGTCCCTAGCCTTTGGTATTTCCTCTCATTCTTTTTGTGGTGAATTTTTCTACCTTTTCATTTTATCCAGATAAGAATATAAGAATGAGAGAATAAAATACAAAAAATGTGTGGGAAAGACCCCAGAAAAATGTATGCTAACCAAATCAGAAGAGATCCCAAACTGTGGGGGAAAAAAAGGGATAAAAATAAACTAAAAAAAATTATATATATATATAATATATAAATATATAATTATATATTATATATATTTTATATTTTATATTATATATTTTATATATATAATATAATAAATATAAGAATATTATATATTTATATATGTTATACATTTATATTTATTATATTATATTATATAAATATATTATTTCATAAAATATTATATTATATTTATTATATATAATATATATAATATTTATATATATATAAAGGTCATATATATATAATATATATAATATATATATAAATATTATATATATTGTATGTGTATATATTATGTATATTATGTAAATATCATTATATTTAATATGTTATATATTTATTCATTATTAATATTATTGATAGTTATTTATATAAATTTATTATTTATTAATATAATTAATGTTTATTAATATTATAATATTTATATAGTATTATATATATTATTATACATTATATAAATATATATATATATGACTGGTGATTAGACAAGATCCACCCACTTGATCACTTGATTTTGTGTGTATTTGGGTCTTAGAGGAAGCTACATAGAAAAATTTTTAAGAAATAAAAACTTATACATGGAAAAATAAGGATAAACATGATGAAGAGATGAAATATGACTGTGATGATGAAAATTTTAAAAAATTCTGAAAAAGGAATTGATAAGTTGGTTGGAAAAAGAAAGAAAAGAAAGAAAAAAAAAAAAAGAACGTGCTCAGACTGGAGACTAGAACACTGCCCTGTGCTAGATTTAGGGCATATTTTGATCTATTAGAAGAAATGGCATCCCAATTTTTTAGGAAAAAAAAAGAAGAACCTGTATGTATACAAAAGATTAGGTTAAATATAATGAAAGATAAAATGTGCCTATAATAATGGTTTAAAAATTTTTTAATGAAGGTATTGTTAAGAAACACTAAAAGTTAAGAGTTAACATTAAGAAGTTATCATTAAAAAGTTAACATTAAAAGTTAAGAAACATTAATAGTTAAGAAACATTAAAAGAGGGAAGAGGAAAAGTTTAAAAAATTAGAATAAAAAAAATAAAATTAAAAAAATTAATGTAACTTTGCAAGATCAAATGATCATGGGGAGAAAGCCATTAATTCCATGCATTGCTTTTCCCTAGCTCTGAAGTTCCGCAGTTCTCATTAATGTGTGAACTTGATCTCTGCTGGTTGTCCTTGATGATCTTCTGGAGGAGGGGCCTGTTGCCTTGATTCTCAAATGTCTTTGCTGGAGGCAGAATTGTGCCGCCCTTCTCAGGGGCCAGGCTAAGTAATCTACTAGAGTTCACTCTCAGGAGCTTTTGCTCCCTGAACACTTTCCTTACAGCTTTGTAGGACAGGAATGAAAGTGGCAGCCTCCCAATCTCTGGCCTGGAGGAGCTGAGAGCTCAGGACCCTACTTCTCAGTATGCACTCAGAAAAAAGGCAGTAAATCCCTTCCATCTCCCTGGTCTCTGGCCCCACTCTGGGTTTACCCAACCTATGTCTGAGCATTTCTTTCTGGTGCATGGCCGCCTTTGCAGTCTCCAAACCAAGCAGATCCCTGCTATGCTGCACCTCTAGAGGAAGGTGAGTCTCCCAGGATCTGCCACTTTGCCACTTGTGGGGTTCCTGCTCAAAGAGCAGTGACCCAACTGTGGCTCAGATCATGGTTTAAGGTAACCTCAAGCTGAGAGCCCCCTCCTTGGCTCCGCCTCTGCAGCCAGCTTACCCATTCCAATACCTGGGAACTCTGCCACACTCAGACACCCCCAGTATTTCTGTGACCTACAGGTCTTGAGATCACAATGTCCCCGTGAGGGCACCACCCACACTGAGCCTCTGGAGCAATGTCCCTCAGCAGAGCTGTCTTGTAAAAGTTCCCATTTCATGTTCCACTGCTTCACTGCTTGCTGGCAGCTGGCCCCTCTCCCCACAGTCTGTCTTCCCATCCCTTCGGATTCACTTCTCCACATGTCTTACCTATCAGAAAGTGGTCAATTTTCTGTTCCTAGAATTGCTGCTCTTCTTCTCTTCTATCTCCTGTTGAGTTTGTAGGTGTTCAGAGTGGTTTGATAACTATCTAGCTGAACTCCTGCAACCTGATGTCATTTCAGTCCCCTAGTCCTCTGCCATCTTTCCTCTATGTTCCCCTCAGTCCTGCTCTTTAAAAAATAAACAATTATCTTATATAAAACTATGAAAGTAATCTTAACATTTTATCCTAAAAAAGCAATTGTTTTCAATCCTTTTAGCTTTTTTTGGTACTTGCTGCCATATGTTGGGATAATATGCTTTTGCAGATCTTTATAAAATTTTAGGTTAATAGATAAACTAACTCACCCATGTTTGATCATCCATTATTTATAATATTTGCTTAAACTTTTTATGTGTGCATATGCATGCACAAAATTCCCAGATTTCTTTTAGTTCCATTTTTGCAAACTTAAATTCTCTAATCTTTTGCTTTGAAAACTTGATTTGAAAAATCAGGATTATTTACTTTATTACAGCTCCATAATTTTTCTTCCCTAAGAAGACATGTAATTATTACAATTACATGTCTTCTGTTTACAACTTCTTTTTTCTGGCTTTTTTTTTTTTTTTCCATTTCTAGTTCAGGAATTCTTGTGTGACTATTCAACAGAACTAAAAATCTCTCTGAATGCCACTCTTCACATATTCTGAAACACCAGAATCGTGTTTTCCTTTGAGGCATTCCAACTACAGTCCTTTCTTTCTGAGAAACAGTCTGGAATAGTTATTTGCCATATCTGCATGAATATTCTCATGGGATATATTTTCAGTGCTTTTATTGGAAGTTAGGCTTGATGGATCCCTTGTCTGTCTGTCTTTGCATCTATTCTATTGCTTTAGTGGAGTAAAACTTCCAGGAATTTTCTAAGAAAGAGAGTGTTGGGAGAACTTCAAAGTCTGCAAATGCCTTTAGTACTTCTGTTTCACTCAGGATTTGGCTTGTAAAATGTTTTAGAGCAAAGCATAGAAGGTTGGCTGGAACTACTGTGACTCTAGGTGGGACTTGCTAGCTCATGGCTTGACCATAGGGTAAATGAGAGAGTACTGGCCATTTTCAATTTCACATCGGTAGGAACTGCCTTTGGTGTCATTTCACTTCTCAAGGGGGGGGGGGTGGGAAAACAAAAAACAAACAAACAAAACCTTAAAATTTCCAGCTTGGGAAAATGTGTGCTTACCAGAATATTCTTGAAGCCAAACTATTGAAAGAGAAGAAAGAAGAACAATTCTGTCTGAAGTAGTTCAATCAATTTCCCCATTTTCATAATGTATGTTTCCCTCCAAATTCATCCTAATTTTGGTTTTCCTATTTTCGAAGCCAGCTAGGGTGTTCTCCAACTGTGGTTCTTAAATATTAGCATGCATCACAAACACCCCAAGGGTGGAACATAGTTAGCAGGGACACATTTCCAGAGTTTGTGATTCAGTAGTAATGGTTCCTGAAATTTGCATCCTGTTGATGTTGCTGGTGGAAGGACTGCACTCAGAGAAAAACAGCTCTACACAAAACTTGCAAATGTTACCTATTCTTTCACTGCAAATGTAAAATTTATTTTGCATGTGTTTCTCAGTAGTATATGTTATTAAAATACAGTAGCAAAATTTGTCCATCCCATGTGTTCCAATGAGGGACCATTACCTGTTAAGGTAAGTTTAAGTTTTTGAAATGGAAATTTGACCAGTTGTCTCTCAGAGTTCCAGATTCTGAACCAGAGATCACTTCTTCATGCAAAAAGGGACCTTAGTGGAGTGATCACAAGTCTGAGATTGGGATCATTCCCTGCATATTTTCATACCACAATGCTCTGAAGCTAGAACTCAATCACAAGAGGAAATTTGGAAAGAACCCAAATACATGGAGACTAAACAGCATCCTTCTAAAGAATGAATGGGTCAACCAGAAAATTAAAGATGAATTGAAAAAATTCATGGAAACAAATGGTAATGAAAACACAACGGTTCAAAATCTGTGGGACACAACAAAGGCACTCCTGAGAGGAAAATATATAATGGTACAAGCCTTTCTCAAGAAACAAGAAACGTCTCAAGTACACATAAAAGATCTGGAGAAAGAACAACAAGGAAATGCTAAACCCAGCAGAAGAAGAGAAATCATAAAGATCAGAGCAGAAATGAATGAAATAGAAACAAAACAAAACAAAACAAAATAGAACAAATCAAAGAAACTAGGAGCTGATTCTTTGAAAGAATTAATAAGATTGAAAAACCCCTGGCCAGACTTATCAAAAAGAAAAGAGAAAGGACCCAAATAAATAAAATCATGAATGAAAGAGGAGAGATCAGAACTAACACCAAAGAAATACAAACAATTATAAAAACTTTACGCCAACAAATTTGACAATCTGGAAGAAATGGATGTATTCCTAGAGGCATATAAACTACCACAACTGAACCAGGAAGAAATAGAAAGCCGGAAAAGGCCCATAACCAGTAAGGAGATTGAAATACTCATCAAAAAATCTCCAAACAAACAAAAGTCCAGGGCCAGACGGCTTCCCAGGGCAATTCTACCGAACATTTAAAGAAGAAATAATTCCTATTCTCCTGAAACTGTTACAAAAAATAGCAATGGAAGGAAAACTTCCATATTCATTTTATGAGGCCAGCATCACCTTGACCAAAAACCAGACAAGGATCCCATCAAAAAAGAGAACTTCAGACCAATATCCTTGATGAACACAGATGCGAAATTCTCACCAAAACACTAGCCAATAGGATTCAACAGAACATTAAAAGGATTATTCACCACGATCAAGTGGGATTTATTCCAGGGCTGCAAGGTTGGTTCAACATTCGCAAATCAATCAATGTGATACACTACATTAATAAAAGAAAGTACAAGAACCATATGATACTCTCAATAGATGCTGAAAAAGCATTTGACAAAGTACAGCATCCCTTCATGATCAAAACTCTTCAAAGTGTAGGGATAGAGGACACATACCTCAATATTATCAAAACCATCTATGAAAAACCCACTGCAAATATCATACTCAATGGAGAAAAACTGAAACCTTTTCTGCTAAGGTCAGGAACATGGCAGGGATGTCCATTATCACTACTGCTATTCAACATAGTACTAGAAGTCCTAGCCTCAGCAATCAGACAACAAAAGGAAATTAAAGGAGTCCAAATCGGCAAAGAAGACGTCAAACTATCACTCTTCACAGATGATATGATACTCTATGTGGAAAACCCAAAAGACTCCACTCCAAAAGTGCTAGAAATTGTACAGGAATTCAATAAAGTATCAGGATATAAAAGCAATGCACATAAATCAGTTGCATTTTTCTACACCAACAGCAAGACAGAAGAAAGAGAAATTAAGGAGTCAATACCATTTACAATTGCACCCAAAATCATAAGATAGCTAGGAACAAACATAACCAAAGAGACACAGAATCTATACTCAGAAAACTATAAAGTACCCATTAAAGAAATTAAGGAAGACACAAAGAAATGGAAAAATGTTCTATGCCCCTGGATTGGAAGAATAAATATTGTGAAAATGTCTATGCTACCTAAAACAATCTACACATTTAATGCAATTCCTATCAAAGTACCATCCATCTTTTTCAAGGAAATGTAACAAATAATCCTAAAATTTATATGGAACCAGAAAAGACCTTGAATAGCCAAAGAAATATTGAAAAAGAAAGCCAAAGTTGGTGGCATCACAATTCCGGACTTCAAGCTCCATTACAAAGCTGTCATCATCAAGACACTGGCACAAAAGCAGACGCATAGCTCAATGGAACAGAATAGAGAGCCCAGAAATAGATCCTCAACTCTATGGTCAACTAATCTTCAACAAAGCAGTAAAGAATGTCCAATGGAAAAAAGACAGCCTCTTCAATAAATGGTGTTGGGAAAATGCGACAGCCATATGCAGAAAAATGAAATTGGACCATTTCCTTACACCACACATGAAAATAGACTCAAAATGAATGAAGGACCTCTATGTGAGAAAGGAATCCATCAAAATCCTTGAGGAGAAAACAGGCAGCAACCCCTTCGACCTCAGCCATAGCAACATCTTCCTAGGAGCATTGCCAAAAGCAAGGGAAGCCAGGGCAAAAATGAACTATTGGTATTTTATCAAGATCAAAAGCTTTTGCACAGCAAAGGAAACCGGTAAGAAAACCAAAAGACAACTGACAGAATGGGAGAAGATATTTGCAAACGACATATCAGATAAAGGGCTAGTGTCTAAAAATCTATAAAGAACTTAGCAAACTCAACACCCAAACAACAAATAATCCAATCAAGAAATGGGCAGAGGACATGAGCAGACATTTCTGCAAAGAAGACATCCAGATGGCCAACACACACATGAAAAAGTGCTCCATATCACTCGGCATCAGGGAAATACAAATCAAAACCACAATGAGATATCACCTCACACCAGTCAGAATGGCTAAAATTAACAAGTCAGTAAATGACAGATGCTGGTGAGGATGCAGAGAAAGGGGAACCCTCCTACACTGTTGGTGGGAATGCAAGCTGGTGAAACCTCTCTGGAAAACAACATGGAGGTTCCTCAAAATGTTGAAAATAGAACTGCCCTATGAGCCAGCAATAGCACTACTGGGTATTTCCCCTAAAGGTACAAACGTAGTGATCTGAAGGGGCACATGCACCTGAATGTTTATAGCAGCAATGTCCACAATAGCCAAACTATGGAAAGAACCTAGATGTCCATCAACAGATGAATGGATAAAGAAGATGTGCTATATATACAGAATGGAATAATATGCAGCCATCAAAAGAAATGAAATCTTGGCATTTGCAATGACGTGGATGGAACTAGAGGGTATTATGCTTAGCGAAATAAGTAAAGTAGAGAAAGACAATTATCATATGATCTCCCTGATATGAGGAAGTGGAGATACAACATGGGAGGTTAAGGGGGTAGGAGAAGAATAAATGAAACAAGATGGGATTGGGAGGGAGACAAACCATAGTGACTCTTAATTTCACAAAACAAAATGAGGATTGCTGGGGGGAGGGGGTTTGAGAGAAGAGGGGTGGGGTTATGGACATTGGGGAGGGTATGTGCTTTGGTGAGTGGTGTGAGGTGTGTAAACCTGGTGATTCACAGACCTGTGCCCCTGGGGATAAAAATATATGTTTATAAAAAATAAAAAAATATAAAAAAATTATAAAAATAAAAAATAAATAAATAAAAATTAAAAAAATTTAAGAAAATACTATGCACAAGTACATCAAAATAAATAAAATTTTTATAAATAAATTTAACCAAGGAGCTGAAAGACTTGTACCTTCAAAATCATAAGAAAACTGAAGAAGACAGAAATAAATGGAAAGATAGATCATGCTCTTAAATTGGAAGAATTAATATTTCAAAACTATGGATAGTAATTTTTTAAAATATTTAATGCCTTTTATTGAACTCTGATCTTTTTTTCTTAATTTCATTTCAGCATAAGAGAATTCATTGTTTTTGCACCACACCCAGTGCTCCATGCAATATGTGCCCTCCCGAATACCCACCACCTTGTTCCTCCAACCTCCCACCCCTGTCCCTTCAAGACCCACAGGTTGTTTTTCAGAGTCCATAGTCTCTCATGGTTCCCCTCCTCTTCCAATTTCTCTCAACTCCCTTCTCTCCATCTCCCCATGTCTTCCATGTTATTTGTTATGCTCCACAAATAAGTGAAACCATATGATAATTGACTCTCTCTGCTTGACTTATTTCACTCAGCATAATCTCTTTCAGTCCCGTCCATGTCGATACAAAAGTTGGTATTCATCCTTTCTGATGGAGGTATAATACTCCATAGTGTATATGGACCACATCTTCCTTATCCATTCGTCCGTTGAAGGGCATCTTGGTTCTTTCCACAGTTTTGTGACCATGGCCATTGCTGCTATAAACATTGGGGTACAGATGGCCCTTCTTTTCACTACATCTGTATCTTTGGGGTAAATACCCAGTAGTGCAATTGCTGGGTCATAGGGAAGCTCTATTTTTAATTTCTTGAGGAATATCCACACTGTTTTCCAAATGGGCTGCACCAACTTGCATTCCCACCAACAGTGTAAGAGGGTTCCCCTTTCTCCACATCCTCTCCAACACATGTTGTTTCCTGTCTTGCTATTTTTGGCCATTCTAACTGGTGTAAGGTGGTATCTCAATGTGGTTTTAATTTGAATCTCCCTGATGGCTAGTGATGATGAACATTTTTTTATGTGTCTGATAGCCATTTGTATGTCTTCCTTGAAGAAGTGTCTGTTCATATCTTCTGCCCATTTTTTAATATGATTATCTGTTTTGTGTGTGTTGAGTTTGAGGAGTTCTTTATAGATCCTGGATATCAGCATTTTGTCTGTGCTGTCATTTGCAAATATTTTCTCCCATTCCGTGGGTTGTCTCTCTGTTTTGTTAACTGTTTACTTTGCTGAGCAGGAGCTTTTGATCTTGATGAAGTCCTAAAAGTTTATTTTCGCATTTGTTTCCTTTTCCTTTGGAGACATATCTTGAAAGAAGTTGCTGTAGCTGATATTAAAGAGGTTACTGCCTATGTTCTCCTCTAGGATTCTGATGGATTCCTGTCTCACATTGAGGTCTTTAATCCATTTTGAGTTTATCTTTGTGTATGGTGTAAGAGAACGGTTGAGTTTCATTCTTCTACATATAGCTGTCCAGTTTTCCCAGCACCATTTATTGAAGAGACTGTCTTTTTCCCACTGTATATTTTTTCCTGTTTTGTGGAAGATTATCTGACCACAGAGTTGAGGGTCCATATCTGGGCTCTCTACTTTGTTCCACTGCTCGGTGTGTCTGTTTTTATGCCAGTACCATGCTATCTTGGTGATCACAGCTTTGTTGTAAAGCTTGAAATCAGGTAACGTGATGCCCCCAGTTTTATTTTTGTTTTTCATTATTTCCTTAGCAATTCGGAGTCTCCTCTGACTCCATACAAATTTTAGGATTATTTTCTCCAGCTCTTTGAAAATTACCGGTGGAGTTTTGATTGGAATGGCATTTAAAGTATAGATTGCTCTAGGTAGTATAGACATTTTAACAATGTTTATTCTTCTGATCCAAACGCATGGAATGGTCTTCTGTCTTGTTGTGTCTTCTTCAATTTCTTCGTGAGTGTTCTGTATTTCCTCGAGTACAGATCCATTACCTCTTTGGTTAGGTTTATTCCCAGGTATCTTATGGTTCTTGGTGCTATAGTAAATGGAGTCGATTCTCTAATTTCCCTTTCTGTATTCTCATTGTTAGTGTATAAGAAAGCCACTGATTTCTGTACATTGACTTTGTATCCTGCCATGTTACTGAATTGCTGTATGAGTTCTAATAGTGTGGAGGCGTAGTATTTTGGGTTTTTCATATAAAGAATCAGGTCATCTGCGAAGAGAGAGAGTTTGACTTCTTCATTGCCAATTTGGATACCTTTTATTTCTCTTTGTTGTCTGATTGTTGTTGTTAGGACTTCTAATAATAATTAATTAGGACTTTTAATACTATGTTGAATAAGAATGGTGAGAGTGAGCATCCTTGTTGTGTTCCTGATCTCAATGGGAAGGTTGCAAGCTTTTTTCCATTGAGGATGATATTTGCTGTGGGTCTTTCATAGATAAATTTTATGAAGTTCAGAAATGTTCCCTCTATCCCTATACTTTGAAGCGTTTCAATCAGGAATGGATGCTGGATTTTGTTAAATGCTTTTGTGCATCAATTGAGAGGACCATGTTGTTCTTCTCTCTTCTCTTATTGATTTGTTCTATCACATTGATTGTCTTGCAAATGTTGAACCATCCTTGTGAACCCAGGGATGAATCCCACCTGGTCATGGTGGATAATCTTTTTAATGTACTGTTGGATTCTGTTTGCTAGGATCTTGTTTAGAATCTTAGCATCCATATTCATCAGTGATATTGGTCTGAAATTCTCCTTTTTGGCAGGGTCTTTGCCTGGTTTGAGGATCAGGGTAATGCTGGCTTCATAGAAAGAGTCTGTAAGTTTTCCTTCTGCTTCAATTTTTTGAAACAGCATCAGGAGAATAGGTATTATTTCTTTGAAAGTTTGGTAGAATTCCCCAGGGAATCCATCAGGTCCTGGGCTCTTTTTCTTTGTGAGGATTTCGATCACTGCTTCAATCTCATTACTAGATATCGGTCTATTCAGGTTGTCAGTTTCTTCCTGGTTCAATTTTGGGAGTTTATAGTTTTCCAGGAATGCATCCATTTCATCTAGGTTGGTTAGCTTATTGGCATATAACTGTTGATAATAACTTATGATGATTGTTTCTACTTCCTTGCTGTTAGTTGTGATCTCTCCTTTTTCTATCATAATTTTATTAATTTGGGCTTTCTCTCTTTTCTTCAGGATTAGCATGGCCAATGGTTTATCGATCTTATTGATTCTTTCAAAAAACCAGATTGTGGTTTCATTGATACGTTCTACTGTATCTCTGGTTTCTACCTCATTGATCTCTGCTCTAATCTTCATTATTACCCTTCTTATGTGTGGAGTTGGTTTGATTTGTTGTTGGTTCTTAAGGTGTAGATACAGCTGGTGTGTTGTGGATTTTTCAGTTTTTTTGAGGGAGGCTTGGATGGCTATGTATTTCCCCTTTAGGACAGTGTTTGCTGTATTCCATAGGTTTTGGACTGAAGTGTCTTCATTCACATTCGTTTCCATGAATTGTTTAAGTTCCTCCTCGATCTCCTGGTTGATCCAAGCATTCTTAAGCAAGGTGGTCTTTGGCTTCCAGGTGTTTGAGTTCCTTCTGAACTTTTTCTTGTGATTGAGCTCCAGTTTCAAAGCATTGTTATCTGAGAATATGCAGGGAATCATGTCAGTCTTTGGGTATTGGCTGAGTCCTGACTTGTAACCCAGTATGTGGTCTATTCTGGAGAAAGTTCCATTTGCACTTGAGAAGCATGAGCATTCTGTTGTTTTAGGGTGGAATGTTCTGTATATATCTATGAGGCCCATTTAGTCCAATGTGTCATTTAATGCTCTTGTTTCTTTATTGATTTTCTTCTTCGATGATCTGTCTATTTCTGAGAGAGGGATGTTAATATCTCCTACTATTAATGTATTCATATCAATATGACTCTTTATTTTGATTAAGTTTTCTTATGTAATTGGCTGCTCCCATATTGGGTGCATACATATTTACAATTGTTAGATCAACTTGGTGGGTTGTCCCTTAAGAATTATGTGGTGTCCTTCTGTACCTCTGACTACAGTCTTTAGTTTAAAATCTAATTTATCTGATATGAGAATCACTACCCCAGCCTTCTTTTGAGGCCCAGTGACATGAAAATTGCTTCTCCATCCCTTCACTTTCAGTCTGGGTGTATCTTTGGGTTCAAAATGGGTCTCTTGTAGACATCATATGGATGGGTCCTGTCATTTTATCCAATCTGAAATGCTGTGTCATTTTATGGGTGCATTTAGGCTATTCACATTGAGAGTGATTATTGATACATATGTTTTTACTGACATCGTGTTACTTTTGAAGTCTTTCTGTCTGTAGATCGTCTTTATATTTCTGTTCAATGGTATTCTTAGAATTTTTCCTCTTTTATAGAACCCTCCTTAATACTGCCTGCAGTGTTGGCTTGGTGGTTGCATAGACTTTTAAGCCTTGCCGGTCTAGGAAACTCTTTATCTCTCCATCAATTTTGAGTGTCAGTCTTGGTGGATAAAGTATTCTTGGCTGCATGTTCTTCTCATTTAGTGCCCTGAATATATCTTGCCAGTCCTTTCTGGCTTGCCAGGTCTCTGTGGACAGGTCTGACATTATTCTGATCGGCTTTCCTCTGTAAGTAAGGAGCCTTTTTGTCCTAGCCGCTTTCAAGAGATTGTGTCTACAATTATGATTCCTCAATTTGACTATCAGGTGCCTTGATGTTTTTTTGGAATCTAGTACATGTACTGTTTGGCCTCTAGTCCATGAACGCTGGTTCCGTTGGCGAGATTGGGAACTTTTTCATGAAGAACTTGTTCCACTATATCTTCTAGACTTCTTTCTTTTTCCTCTCCTTCAAGGATTCCAATAATTCTGATGTTGGAATGTTTCATGGCATCATTTATTTCCCTGATTCTGTTTTTGTGGCTTGTAAGCTCTTTGTTCCAGGCTTCTTCCTGATCCTTTCTCTCTATCTGTTTGTCCTCCAGATCACTAGTTATATCTTCTGTCTCAGTTATCCTAGGTTTTAGAGAATTTAGATTAGATTGGAACTCATTGAGAACATTGTGATCATCATCCCTGGTGGCTTTCAGTTCTGCCCTAACATTGTGAACATCATCCCTTGTTGCTTTCAGTTCGGCCCTAATCAATTCTGTTTGGTCATCAATGGCTTTCTCCAACCTAGCTATTGCCTGGATAATTGTTAGCCTGAATTCTCTTTCCAACATATTGTCTATGTTGATAGTCATTAGCTCTGTTGCAGAAGGTCCATCCTCTGTATTTTTCTTCTGTTGGGCATTCCTCCTCCTAGTCATTTTGGTGAGAGATGACTGAATGGATGTAGCTGGATGTATCGACCATGGTGCAGTCAAGGTGCACCCTGGAAGGCTTCTGAGCAATCAGGATTCCCCACCCAAATGAGAGAAAAGAAAAGAAAAGAAAAGAGAGATAGATAGAGAGAGAAAGGAAAAAAAGGGAAGATAAAAGAGAAGTTTCAGCCTCAATGGGCCCCAAGCTAAGATTTATGAAAAATACAAAGAAAAACAGACAAACAAAAAGATTGATAAAATTATATGACAAGAGAAAAAATATATATGAAAATAAAGGAAGAACCTCGTCAAAAAGAACCCCAAGCATAAGATTTATATACTATCAGGACAAACACAAAAACACAGAAACACTAGTGGAAGAAAAAGATGGGAGAGTGTAGGTGATGAAGGTTGTTCTGATAATTCCTGGATGTATCTTGATATCTTTGGTGAAGAACTCAACTTTCCTAAGATAAAGTGGGATTAAAAATTGGTTTACCTATAGGGGTAACATTGATTGGGGAAAGGGGATTACCTTGAAGTTTAACTCTTTATGAATACTAGAAAATAAAAATAAAAAGAATAAACTAGACTAAACTAAATAAAATTTTTTTAAAAAATTAAAAAAATAGAAATGCAAAAGAAAAACAGGTATATGTATCAAAAAGTTCAGGTTAGAAGGTTACTATGGAATTTGATGTACTCGATATCTTGCTGTGATGGTAAATAAGTTAAAAAATTATCTCTATATAAAAAAAATGAACCAGAATTGTGGGAACAAGTTAAAAAAAAGTTGTCCTATGAAGTAGTGGTAGTTGTTCTCTTGTAGTCTTTTTTTTTTCTTTTCCTGTTTGGTTCTCTGGTGCAGGGGCCTGCCACGTGGGTTTTCACTCAATGATGAGTTAAGTCCCTGAGTTAAGTCCCCACCACCTCTCAAGGGGGTGGGCTCTGTGGAAACCGGTTTTTTCAGGCTTTTGTTCTCTGGAGGTTTTTATGTTTGTTCACTTTTTTTCTCTCGCCTTGACCGCTTTTGATGGTTTTTGTAGGTTTAGAGGAAAGCAAACTGCACCCTGACCTCCCTCTGAGAGAGAAGCCTCAGTCTGCTCCCCTGTGGGTGCTGCAGAGCCCAGATAAATTCCCCCTTGGCTGCTGGCAGAGCAGGTTCCGGGTTGTGGTCCCTGGGGACACAGGATCTTCTGCTTGTACCCAAAACCACGGCAGAGGTGGCTGTCTGGGAAGCTCCAGACCGCCAGAGAGGTTCCAAGCAGCAATCACACACTGAGATTTTCCCCCTGGCGAAGGCTGGGAGTGCCTGATCTTTCCGGGTCTAAGAGCGCGGGGCTTGTGTGCACCTCTCTCAGGGGAAGGCTGTGGGTCACACGCGTCTCAGGCTCTGATAGAATGGCGCGGGTCTCAGAGCGCCAGGCTGGGCCTTCACACACCTCTCTCAGGGGAGGGTGAGGGACATGCACATCTCAGGCTCTGTAGCAGGGCTCAGCATTCTGCCATCTGGTGAGTCTCCCAGCCCCTCACAGGAGCTGGACCCCACACATTCTTGGGCGGACTGGTGGCTCAGGGACCAAGACCTGGTTTCTCCACTGCACTCTCTCTGGCTCAGCGCCAGGGGAGGCTGTCCTGGGTCCAAGGACTTAAGTCCCTGTCCCTAACTTCCCCGATCCCCACAATTTCCACCACCCCTTCCCCGCGGTCCTTTACATTTTGAGTGCTTTCAACCAGTCTCCAAGTTAATGCCGGTCCCCAGACACAGGGCACTCTCGTATTGGGGTATTACTTTCCAATCGGTCGCCTCTGGTGGCTCCCTCCCCCTTTTGTTAATCTGATATCAGTCCTATGTCCCCACTCTGCTTTACCTGCCCACTGGCATCTTCTGCCCCTGTAGAGATCCAGGCATGTATAATTCTGATCTCAGGCTGATTTCGTGGGTGATCGGAGTTCTTTGGTAGGTAATCAGCTCACTTTAGGGTACAGGTTGAAATGGCGCCTCCTCCTACTTCTCTGCTATCTTGTCTCCCCCACAGCTGCCTGCTTTTAACTTGCATTCATGTACCAGGCTGACCTGCATCTGACCCAAGCTCAGGCTTTTCCTCTTCAGTCCTCTGGTTGTAAAAGATCCTTCATAATGGCTATAGGTATGAGCCAAGGGGGAAGCTTCTTGTGCAACAGTGATGATAGGGAAATGTGGTCTACAAGCTCATGCATTTTGCTTGTGATGGCTGGTTATGCTGGTGCTTCACCTATCTCTCGCTTTTTTAAAAAAAATATTAATTTGACAGAGAGAGAGAGAGAGAGAACAAGCGGTGGGGCAGAGCAGAGGGAGAGAGACAGAGAATAGGAGACTCCTTGCTGAGCAGGGAGCTCAATGTGGAACTCAATCCCAGGACCCAAAGATCACGACTTGAGCCAAAGGCAGGCACTTAACCTACCGAGCCACCTAGGCACCCCTACTCTACCCATCTTAACAATAATTGTTGCTGGTCTGCTTTTTCATTTGAGTTGTTGTGTCTGAAAATCCCATACTCATGGTGGTAAATATGGCAGCAAGATCACTTAGTTCCCCAGGGGCATGATCTCTTAGTGGCATGCCAAGAACGGTTTTTCAGAAGCCCCAGAGAGCATCACTTTGCTCAAGACCTTTAGTTTGCATTGTGATGTCACTGAAACTTTCCATAACTTCCACATGTCATCTTTACCCACCACCAGAAACTTTAATACCATAGAATCTGCCATTTGATTGGCCCAATTAACTAAGTTGCTTGCATGGAGTGGGTACACAGCAGTGCCTTGTCTGTGCTGAGTCCCCTAGAGAGCTGCTTCTTTCACAAAGAGAGTTCTCAACTGGCAGGACAGAGCTGCCTTGATTGATGGTTTAACTTTCTTTGGACTTCAGCTACTCCAAATATTAAGTCTTGACCCTGACCTTCAACTTTCTTTACCCTCTGCAATAGATTAGTGACTTCCAGCTGGCGAGGAGGCCCTATGACTTTCACTTAACTATCCATCAGGGACCAAACCCTCTTAGCTTTCCTTCATCTTTTCTTGGAATACCCATCCGTCTTACTAAGAACCACCCAATGACATTGTCTTATTTATTGTTACTATGCCTCTCCTTCTTCCCAGATACTTCACACAATGCACCAGTGAACATATTTTCCCCCACTGGCATGTCATCCCCATGACACCTAGAGAGTTTCAACCACTGGACCTGCCACTTGTGCCAGAGATTGTAGTGCCCCATGTGTCACTAGCAGGGAGGGTTCTGATTGCCAGTGGGTAGCAAGTGATCCAGTTCTAAAGCTCCAAGTGAGTAGCAAGTGATCCAGTTCTAAGCTCCGACTTATCGCTTTCTGTCTTGACCTTTCCCAGGATCACCCATTGCACACTCTGAGATGCATTTTTTTTTAATTTTTTATTTTTTATAAACATATATTTTTATCCCCAGGGGTACAGGTCTGTGAATCACCAGGTTTACACACTTCACAGCACTCACCAAAGCACAT
>NC_081568.1:138237288-138272453 GCF_022355385.1 Mustela nigripes
ATAAGAGATGAGGAAGGACACTATATCATACTCAAAGGGTCTGTCCAACAAGAAGATCTAACAATTTTAAATATCTATGCACCCAACATGGGAGCATCCAACTATATAAACCAATCAATAACAAAATCAAAGAAACAAATAAACAATAATACAATAATACTAGCGGACTTTAAAACTCCCCTCACTGAAATGGACAGATGATCCAAGCAAAAGATCAGCAAGCAAATAAAGGCCTTAAACGACACACTGGACCAGATGGACATCAAAGATATATTCAGAACATTTAATCCCAAAGCAACAGAATACACATTCTTCTCTAGTGCACACGGAAATTCTCCAGAATAGATCACATCCTTGGTCCTAAATCAGGACTCAACCGGTATCAAAAGATTGGGATCATTCCCTGCATATTTTCAGACCACAATGCTCTGAAGCTAGAACTCAACCACAAAAGGAAGTTTGGAAAGAACGCAAATACATGGAGACAAAACAGCATCCTTCTAAAGAATGAATGGGTCAACGGGAAATTAAAGAAGAATTGAAAAAAATCATGGAAACAAATGATAATGAAAATACAACGGTTCAAAATCTGTGGGACACAACAAAGGCAGTCCTGAGAGGAAAATATATAGCGGTAGAAGCCTTTCTCAAGAAAGAAGAAAGGTCTCAGGTACACAACCTAACCCTACACCTAAAGGAGCTGGAGAAAGAACAAGAAAGAAACCCTAAGCCCAGCAGGAGAAGAGAAATCATAAAGATCAGAGCAGAAATCAATGAAATAGAAACCAAAAAAACAATAGAGCACATCAAAGAATCTAGGAGCTGGTTCTTTGAAAGAATTAATAAAATTGATAAACCCCTGGCCAGACTTATCAAAGAGAAAAGAGAAAGGACCCAAATAAATAAAATCATGAATGAAAGAGGAGAGATCACAACTAACACCAAAGATATAGAAACTATTATAAGAACATACTATGAGCAACTCTATGCCAACAAATTGTACAATCTGGAAGAAATGGATGCATTCCTAGAAATATATAAACTACCACAACTGAACCAGGAAGAAATAGAAAGCCTGAACAGACCCATAACCAGTAAGGAGATTGAAACAGTCATTAAAAATCTCCAAACACACAAAATCCCAGGGCCACACGGCTTCCTGGTGGAATTTTACCAAATATTTATAGATGAATTAAATCCTAGTCTCCTGAAACTGTTCCAAAAAAGAGAAATGGAAGGAAAACTTCCAAACTCATATTATGAGGCCAGCATCACCTTGATCCCCAAACCAGACAAGGATCCCTTCAAAAAACAGAGCTATAGACCAATATCCTTGATGAACACAGATGCGAAAATTCTCACCAACATACTAGCCAATAGGATTCAACAGTACATTAAAAGGATTATTCACCACGACCAAGTGGGATTTATTCCAGGGCTGTAGGGTTGGTCCGCAAATCAGTCAATGTGATACAACACATCAATAAAAGAAAGAACAAGAACCATATGATACTCTCAATAGATGCTGAAAAAGCATTTGACAAAGTACAGCATCCCTTCCTGATCAAAACTCTTCAAAGTGTAAGGATAGAGGGCACATACCTCAATATCATCAAAGCCATCTATGAAAAACCCACCCCAAATATAATTCTCAAAAACTGAAAGCTTTTCTGCTAAGGTCAGGAACACGGCAGGGATGTCCATTATCACGCCTGCTATTCAACATAGTACTAGAAGTCCTAGCCTCAGCAATCAGACAACAAAAGGAAATGAAAGGCATCCAAATCAGTAAAGAAGAAGTAAAATTATCACTCTTGGCAGATTATATGATATTATATATGGAAAATCCAAAAGACTCCACTCCAAAACTGCTAGAGTTTGTACAGGAATTCAGTACAGTGTCAGGATATAAAATCAATGCACAGAAATCAGTTGCATTTCTCTACACCAACAGCAAGACAGAAGAAAGAGAAATTAAGGAGTCAATCCCATTTACAATTGCACCCAAAACCATAAGATACCTAGGAATAAACCTAACCAAAGAGGCCAAGAATCTATACTCAGAAGACTAGAAAGTACTCATGAAAGAACTTGAGGAAGACACAAAGAAATGGAAAAATGTTCCATGCTCCTGGATTGGAAGAATAAATTTTGTGAAAATGTCTATGCTACCTAAAGCAATCTACACATTTAATGCAATTCCTATCAAATTACCATCCATCTTTTTCAAAGAAATGGAACAAATAATTCTAAAATTTATATGAACCAGAAAAGACCTTGAATAGCCAAAGGGATATTGGAAAAGAAAGCCAACATTGGTGGCATCACAATTCCGGACTTCAAGCTCTATTCCAAAGCTGTCATCATCAAGACAGCATGATACTGGCACAAAAACAGACCCATTGCTCAATGGAATAGAATTGAGAGCCCAGAAATAGACCCTCAACTCTACAGTCAACTAATCTTCGACAAAGCAGGAAAGAATGTCCAATGGAAAAAAGACAGCCTCTTCAATAAATGGTGCTGGGAAAATTGGACAGCCACATGCAGAAAAATGAAATTGGACCATTTCCTTATACCACACACGAAAATAGACTCAAAATGGATGAAGGACCTCAATGTGTGAAAGGAATCCATCAAAATCCTTGAGGAGAACACAGGCAGCAACCTCTTCAACCTCAGCCTCAGCATCATCTTCCTAGGAACAACGCCAAATGCAAAGGAAGCAAGGGCAAAAATGAACTATTGGGATTTCATCAAGATCAAAAGCTTGGGGCGCCTGGGTGGCTCAGTGGGTTAAGCTGCTGCCTTCGGCTTAGGTCATGATCCCAGACTCTTGGCACAAGCCCCACATCTCTGCTCAGCAGGGAGCCTGCTTCTCCCTCTCTCTCTGCCTGCTTCTCTGCCTTCTTGTGATCTCTGTCAAGTAAATATATAAAATCTTAAAAAAAAATGATCAAAATCTTTTGCAGAGCAAAGGAAACAGTTAACAAAATCAAAAGACAACTGACAGAATGGGAGAAGATATTTGCAAACGCCATATCAGATAAAGGTCTAGTGTCCAGAATCTATAAAGAACTTAGCAAACTCAACACCCAAAGAACAAATAATCCAATCAAGAAATGGGCAGAGGACATGAACAGACATTTCTGCAAAGAAGACATCCAGATGGCCAACACACACATGAAAAAGTGCTCCATATCATTCGACATCAGGGAAATACAAATCAAAACCACAATGAGATATCACCTCACACCAGAATGGCTAAAATCAACAAGTCAGGAAATGACAGATGCTGGCAAGGATGTGGAGAAAGGGGAACCCTCCTACACTGTTGGTGGGAATGCATGCTGGTGAAACCTCTCTGGAAAACAGCATGGAGGTTCCTCAAAATGTTGAAAATAGAACTGCCCTATGACCCAGCAATTGCACTACTGGGTATTTACCCTAAAGATACAAACGTAGTGATCCAAAGGGGCACGTGCACCCAAATGTTTTTAGCAGCAATGTCCACAATAGCCAAACTATGGAAAGAACCTAGATGTCCATCAACAGATGAATGGATAAAGAATAGGTGGTATATATACACAATGGAATACTATGCAGCCATCAAAAGAAATGAAATCTTGCCATTTGTGACAACATGGATGGAACTAGAACGTATCATGCTTAGTGAAATAAGTCAAGCAGAGAAAGACAACTATCATATGATCTCCCTGATATGAGGAAGTGGTGTTGCAACTTGGGGGCTTAAGTGAGTAGGATAAGAATCAATGAAACAAGATGGGATTGGGAGGGAGACAAACCATAAGTGACTCTTAATCTCACAAAACAAACTGAGGGTTGCTGGGGGGAGGGGTATGGGAGAAGGGGGGTGTGATTGTGGACATTGGGGAGGGTATGTGCTTTGGTGAGTGCTGTGAAGTGTGTAAACCTGGCGATTCACAGACCTGTACCCCTGGGGATATAAAAAATAAAAAATTAAAAAAAATGTACCGTAGATCTTCAGTCACTATCCTATTACACAGAAACACACTTGAAAGCAAGAAATAGTAATGGTAACCCCCTTAAGTCAACTTCTTTTTTTTCTTCTTTTCCAGAAAGCTCTTCATTGATAATAGATAAAACTTGGGCTGTTAATAACAAGATCATAATAATTCTACATGGTTTTTTTTTAGCATCCTATACTCAGCCCACAGCTGTGTGTGCCTTAGTTTTCCTGGGAGACATAATCCATATCCCTGGCCCAATGTACACCCTCCTATTCGTTCATGACTTTTGACTTCTTGGAATGAGATTCTTCGCTGCTTTCTCAACTCATCTACGTGGTTACACCACAGCTACTCAGCATTCTAAAAATCCCAAACTTCATTAATTTATGTACCATGGGGCATTCTTCTCTGTATTTCTTACTTATTTATCTGTTTAACTTATGTTACCATTCTCAGCCTGTTACCTGGAGTCCTCTCATACCTCTATATCTCACCTCCTAAGTATTTTTTTGAATCCATCCTCTCCGTCTCACCTGTGCTTACCTGGCAGGTTCCCATTTTCCTACCTATGTCATTCTGTAAAGAAACTTAAAAATGGAAGAAATAAAATAATAAATGAGACAGAACCTGAAGAGGAAGGTGTGGTTGGCAGAGTATGGGAAGATGTGGTAGCTGAAGGGATAGGACAGTCCAAGAAGAGGCAGGACCTGGTGGTGTTTTGAGGCTTTGGCTTGGTGTCCCCAAAAGCCTTTACCCAGCTTCAGTGCCAACAGCATTGAGTGACGGAGCCCATTCTAGCCTGCTTTTAGGATATACACTTTGATGTTGTCACTGTTCTCAGAGATAAGCAGGATATTATGTTGGAGTGCAACATCTAAAGAGAGATTCCACTCCATGGTCTTAGCTTCTCAGTGGAGACGTCAGGGAACTTAAACCAAAGATGGGGATGGAATAGGAAGATGGAGCCACAAGGATCATTTTTTGTAGCATATACAAGGGCAAGGGTTGTGTTAGGTCACTAAACAAAATGGCTATTGAGGGATACAGGGACATGTGAGTCAAGGGGACAATCATAGCTAAAACCATGTGAGGACAAATGCTTTTATTTTTTTTTTTAAGATTTTATTTGAGAGAGAAGGCATGTGTGAGAGAGAGCATGTGAAAGAGAGAGATCATGGTGGGTTAGGAGGGTCAGAGGGAGGGGAAGAAGCAGGGGGGATCCCAAGGTGGGGCTTGATCCCAGGACCTGGTATCATGACCTGAGCCAAAGGCAAACGCTTAACTGACTGAGCCACTCAGATGCCCCAACAAATACATTCTTTTTTTAAAAATTTTTTTAAAGTTTAAATTCAATTAACATATAAGGTATTATTTGTTTAGGGGTAGAGGTCTGTGATTCATCAGTCTTACATAATACTGGGTATTATATAAAGTGCTTATTACAACACATACGCTCCCCAATGTCCATCAATCACCCGGTCGTCCCATCCCTTCATCTCCCTCGCCTCTAGCAACCTCAGTTCGTTCCCTACAATTGTCTCTTGTGGTTTGTCTCCCTCTCTGGTTTCATCTTGTTTCATTTTTCCTCTCTTCTAAGATCTTCTGTCCTGTTTCTTAAATTCCACTTATCAGTGAGATCACACGATAATTGTCTTTTTCCTGATTGACTTATTTTGCTTAGCATAGTGTCACCTTATTAGTGAGTCCTTCCCTATGGCCCAATACAAAACAGCCTCTCTCTCACTCTCTCCATGCTTTTTTTTTCCCCCAGCTTACTACTGCTTGAAATTCTACTCCTAGGAGAGAATGCTACTTTGTTGTCAGACTCCACTTGTTCACAGCTATTTCCACAGGATCTGGACAAGCCACTGGTGCATGGTAATGACTCACTAAATATGCTGAGTACATTAGTTAATCCACATCGTAAAGAATCCATATTCTTTTTTTTTTAAGATTTTATTTATTTATTTGACAGAGAGAGATCACAAGTAGGCAGAGCAGCAGGCAGAGAGAGAGGGGGAAGCAGGCTTCCCGCTGAGCAGAGAACCCAGTGCAGGGCTTGATCCCAGGACCCTGAGATCTGACCCGAGCTGAAGGCAGAGGCTTAATCCACTGAGCCACCCGGGCACCCCAAAGAAATACATTCTTAAGCAAGAGATAGATATAGCAAGATATATATTATAGATATATATATAGATATATAGCAAGATATTAATATGATGTTAATATTATGATATTAATATAGCAAGATATGTAATATATAGCAAGATATTATAGATATATATATAGATATAGATGTAGATATGTAGCAAGATCAAATAGGGAACCAAACCATGCAGTGATCTAGGTGAAGTAAGTTCCACAGAGAGCCATTAGCAAGTTCAGAAAACTCTTTATGTTCTGGTTCTGTTGGTCAGGTCAGGATGCTGTTTGAGAGAGCGAAAGACATGGCAACTGTGAGACACCTGCAATTTCTCTGCCTTTCTGAGAGAAGAAATAATGCAACAAGGCCAGTGCATAGAATAACTACTGTTGCTGTGTTTGATTGCTCTGTCCCCAGCTCCATATGCATTTTCATGGTCCTACTTTGTTACTTTGTATGCAGTGCCAGACACACACTTGCTTACCATTAAGGCTGGAGAGACACCTGTGAGAAGACTTCCTGAAGCCTCCATGGTCTCCCTTCACTCAGCGAGCACTCCGTCCCCACCAGTGTCCTCCTGACACAGTGCGATGATCTGATGAGTTACAAGGCTTCTCCACCCTCCCCCACTCCCAGTACCAACACAGTGACCTCCTTGAGCGTAGGTGGTGTCCCCTACTAACAGTGCATATTGCCTTCATTTTGAGTGTAGGTCCACTCCTGATAGGATGGGGATGCCAGTGCCTTTGTCATTAGCAGAAATAATGTATTTTTCATATGCGTGTTCCAGTTACAGATATTAGAAAAAATATGCTCATTATTATCTTGAATTTATGATAGTTCCAAGACCCAACTCCATAGATATCTAGTGCATTAAAAATAAGTAACCTATTCTATTACAGACTTTTATATTTTGATAAGCATTTAAAAAAAATAATTGGTTTCTTTTTTGTCCCATGGATTGTACCTTGTGCATCTAGAAAACTTATTCTGAAATGGGGCCCCTCGGTTTTTTTGTACCACCAAAGGTGTCTATGGCACAAAACATTGTAACCATTTCTGTTTTAAACTCAGTTGAAATATGTGTGAATGATCTGAGTAAATCCGAGACAACCTTTTGTCACTCACACTCTCTCTCTAGGTCATCTCATCAATTCTCCTGGTGTGCTGTTAACCACCAACACATTTTGATGACCCTACTGCAAGGTGAAGCCACTTCTCTTGAGCGAGGGCTTAGGGATTTTGTTGCTTATTTGCCATCTTCACCTGATGTCTCTGAGTCATCTCAAGTTTAGCATAACCAAGATGGAACCCCTGACTTTCCCCTCCCACATCTGTTGCTGCCCAGTCTGGCCCACTGAGGAGCATTTAGCCTGTGGTTCAAGCTGGAGATTGGTAATTGGCTTTGGTTCACCTTTCCTGTTACTCAAACATCCAATCCATAAGAAGGTCCTCTCAGTTCTACCTTCAACTTGAATGTGCCCACTTCTCTCCATCTCTGCTGTTCCCACCCTAATCCAAGTCACAGTGCTGGATATCTTTCTTATCTTTGTGCCAATTGTTCTTCTGTCCTTTCTCCAACCTGCTCTCTGCCCTGGGAGGCTGCCCTTTATAGACTACATCAGCGGTTTCCTTGCCTTGGAAAGGCAAGGGTGTCCCTGGGTTAACTAGCAAAGTGTCTTGGCAGGAGATCTGAGGAAGAGGTTATTTCTTGCTTGGTTTCTTCCCTGTGCACTCACCTCTGGCTGGCTCTCGTCTTTAATTGGTCAAGGCCTCTCAAGACAGCCTTCTTCCTTCTGGGTTCTGGTAACATGTGCCTTCTCTCATCTTTTTGGCTTGGAGTGTATAGAGTACCTCTCCTATTAGGCCCATGCTGCTGCATTCCCTGATCACAATTTTGTCAGCAGTTGTTTCATTAATTCCTCCTCTTATTAGCCTAGCTTGGTTGTATCTCTTGTTTCTGCTGGGACCTTGGCTCTCTATATTGTTTCCTATTTCAAGGCACTTCTATATCCCGTTCTTCTACCTGGAATATGCTTTCCCAGATTTTTTGCATGGCTGGCACCTATCGTTCTTTATGTTTGTTCTTTCTTTTGTTTCTTTTTTTTTTTTTAAGATTTATTTATTTGAGAGAGAGAGAGAGAGAGAGCACAAAGAGGTAGGTAGGGAGGGTCAGATGAAATGGGAGCAGCAGATTCCCTGCTAAGCAGGGTGCCTGGCACAGGGCTCCATCCCAGGACCCCAAGATCAGGATCTGAGCCAAAGGCAGATGCTTAACCCATTGAGCCACCCAGGTGCCCCTGTTAGCTCTTTATTTTTTTTTTAACCTTTAAAGATTTTGTTTATTTATTTGATAGACAGAGATCACAAGTAGGCAGAGAGGCAGGCATAGAGAGAGGAGGAAGCAGGCCCCCTGTCAAGCAGAGAGCCAGATGCGATGTGGGTCTCGATCCCAGGACCCTGGGATCATGACCCGAGCCAAAGGCAGAGGCTTTAACCCACTGAGCCACCAGAGCAGAGAATTTCTGTTGTGCTCTTGGTGTATGCATCCCCACTAAGTAGCACAGGACTTAGCATGTAATAATGATAATGATGACAATGTCTAAAGCAGTTTTAAAATTTACTCCATGCCAAGATTTGTCCTAAAGACTTTATGCATGTTAACTCCTTTAATCTTTGAAATAACTCTGTGTGTGTGTGTATTATTTTTCACTTTTTACTTTTAAGGGCTCTGAGATGCATCTGAAGTTAAGCACTTTATCCAAGGTCACATCCTTCTAAGTTACTTCAGTGGAAGCTTCATATATGAAGATACATTGTGCTTGCCTAGATAACATATTTTATAGGCTGTATTTTGAAGTATTATCTATGGAAATATATACTTCAATAGTTTCCCTAAATGGGAAGACAAAACTTATAAATCATTTAATTTATACTTTGCATGTTAACTAATTTTGTATCTATTAGTGGTGACAATAGGCTTATTTAATGCCTCTCATTTTATGATTGGAATAATTTTACAGTGATCACTAAACTAGGTTGTGGTGCATTTTTCCAAATAACCTTCACTCTAAATTACATCATGACCCCCAACACAAGCTTATAATCTAAAATCCTACTTCATCTGTCCTAGCTTTCCTTTTTAAAAAAGGTGTGGATTAAAGGGCTGATGAACTTTATTCATATTGGTCTATAGAAACTGTCAAGCAAGAAGTTAAGTCTTCTTTGAAAGAATCTGCCATTCATTAGTTTCCATCAGCTTGCAGAGAATAACTCCATTTCTATACGCACAGACAAGCAAACTCTCAGTTTGTGTTAAGATTAAAAGAGTAGAACTGCTCTGTTTCAGGATTTCTAACACACGACATCCTAGAAATAAAAAGTGTATATGTCTGCGGTTATAAATTTACCTGTTCAAGTTTTATCTGTTTCATGAATAACTAGAATGGCACTTACCAACTGTGTTCTGCAGCACACTAATATCACAGAATGGATACTCACTGCAGTGAGTATTCCTGATCAAGTAAGACATGAAACGCTACACAGTGTATTGCCTTTGAAATTTACTAAATGTTTGAGCATGTCAAATCTTCTGATAAGATCTGAAGTAAAAACAAAAACAAAAACAAAACTTAATTTAGTGCTTGCAAACTTAGTTGAGCAAGATCCATTTATCTCTAGAACATTTGCTAACATATCACAGAAAAATTATATAGAACATACCTGGGGGAAATACTTCTAGTCTTTTTTAAAATCTGTGTATATTGGCACAAAATCTTGTCTTATAAATGTGGGAACAGAAGTTGACCTTGAAATAACCTATAGAAAGCCCTGAAGAATTTCCTTTACTATTGTGGGAGGACAAATAAATTATTTACCTTTAACTTTGGTCATTCTTACTATTTGTACCTCCCTGTAGTAGCTGTGAACTCTGGTTCTCATAAAACATGGCAGTTAACCATAATAAATGTCATACACCTAATAGCAATATTCTCTCCTATAAAATGTGGAAACAAATTGATTACAGGTGGTAAAGATGAAATGGTTTTGTGGAGTTTTTAAAAAATGTATCCTAAGCTAAGAATTTCTGTTTTAAATTGTTGGCAAAAGTAATCTTCATTGACAAAGTAGTTTGGATTTTTACATTTATCATTTGGGATACATTTGAGAGAAAGGGAAACCGAGAAGAAAGAGCTGTCCCTGGGAGTCACAGACCGTTTTTATATTTTATTTTTATTTTTTTTAAAGATTTTATTTATTTATTTGACAGAGAGAGATCACAAGTAGGCAGAGAGGCAGGCAGAGAGAAAGAGGAGGAAGCAGGCTCCCCACGGAGCAGATAGCCTGATGCGGGACTCGAACCCAGGACCCCGAGATCATGACCTGAGCTGAAGGCAGCGGCTTAACCTACTGAGCCACCCAGGTGCCCCCACAAACCGTTTTTAGACAGCACATATCCTGTCAATTATTGAATTAAGAGTTAAAAGATTGTTTTAAGTGTAGAACTTAAGCACAGGATGGGAAGAGCGACAATTTTATCCATGTAACTGGTCACTCTTAACATTCCCCCTTCTGGTCAGTTACATTTGCGTATATGCGTGACTCCGCTACTTCTCTGTTCTTTGCTCTCCTAAACTCTTTCCCCATCACAGACATTGTCTATATGACTCAAACTATATATTCATATTGGCTCTCTATTTCTTTCTCCCTTTCACCAAAGAAATACCTCTCCAAACCATGGTACAAGTGAGTCGTAAAAAGGACAGTCTTTTTTTTTTTTTTATAGATAGTCCTTCGAACGCTCCTTATTTCTCTTATTTCTGTCTGTGTTGTTTAGTTCTCAGTAGCTGTTCCCTGTGCCTGATGAATCTTATTTGCAAAAAAAAAAAAAAAAAAGGAATTGAGAGATGATAATGCTTCTGTACATGTTTTCTCCCATTCTCTGCATGACTTTTGCCACCTATGCCTGTGTGAATTGAGCCGGTGATCTGGGTTTGGGTGGTTAACTGAATATTGTAGCTTCCTGATTTGAATCCATGTAGACTAGGACATTCAGTTGTTGGAAGAACAGTGGATGCCTTCTCTTGTGAGTCACATGACTCTTCTGTTTAACTTTATTTTGCCAACAATGAAGCAGTTTTCATTGTTGGATAAGAGAACACATACCCTGCTAGATCACAAAATCATCTATCATTGGCAAAATTTTATTGGAGGGGTGAAATCTTCATAAAGCAAATAGTGTGGAAGGGAAATATGCATCCTTCCATATGTGAGAGACTTTTGGCATGAAATCTATTTGTTATTATAATGAGATGAAATGTAGCTGAGAATTCACCATACATTTAAATCATTAATGGATTTCTTCAACAATGTGTTCAAATGAATCTATTTTAAGTCTTGGATAAATTGTAATGTTACAATGTGGGTTTAATTTCCCAAGAAATGAAGTCCATTTTTAAGTTCAGGGTTTTGTTGTTGTTGTTGTTGTTTTGAAGATTTTATTTATTTGACACACACACAGAGAAAGCATCAGCAGGGGGAGCAACAGCAGAAGGAGAGGGAAAAGCTGGCTCCCCACTGAGCAGGGAGCTTGATGCCAGGCTCCATCCCAGGACCCTGGGGTCATGACCTGAGCAGAAGGCAGACACTTCACCGACTGAGCCACCCAGGTGCCCCTTAAGTTCATTTTTAAAATAAATTTTATGAACATGATATTCAAATTGTTCCAGGATTATTTTGTGTTGGGACAATAGCTTTTTGGTGAAAGGTGGTACAACCTTGCTGAATTCTGAAAGTAGGGGGTCTATCGAAAAGAATACCCAATTCAGTCATTAGCACTTCCTCCTTCTTCACCTCTTCCGTTAATCCCTCATTCACCAGGGTGGCACAGTCAGTCCCATTTTCCCAAAGGAATCAGCCCATGCAGGTGTCACTATTAGCAACAATATATCTTCTATTTAAAATGGCACAAAGGAGAAGGACAAGGGAAAATGTATCACACACCCCACAGTAATTATTGAGAACACATGGCTCTTCCCCATTTCACCTCTGACACTTCTACCCCTTTCCTTCTCCTGTGTAGTACCCACGTTGACTTAGTCCTATCTCAAAGATTTTCCTCCCAATACTTCCAAATCCTTTTTTTTTTTTAAATGACTAATTTCATAGAATATACCTAGGGAAATGTTTGTATAAACTTTTTAAAGTTTGCATTTATATATTGGCATGAGTCAAGTATTATCTTATAAGAGAACAAAGTTCATCTCTATCTCCACTCATGGTTCCAATTTTATTTTCCTAGCACTCAGCCAAACTGAGAGTCTTCCCTTTTATTGAAGCCACACTCCATAGTAAAGAATTAAAAGTAGAAATGGAAAATTTATTTCCAAATAAGGTTAATTTAACTTTGAAGTAATACTGTTAACTGGCATAGGATATATACTCTGACGCTCAGAAATTTATTTGTTGGAATTTTAAGTTAATCCCAAATGCAAGTTCATCGTTATACATGACCGGTAGCATTAGTGCTTAAAAGTTCATAGGACCATAGCTTTGTATTCCTAGATAGCAGTGATTTAGAAAGGAACACTAATGAGGATTAGAAAATCAATTAACATTTGACATTAACTTACTTTTGATACTTATTTATTTGAAGGCTACAACAGAATATTTGAGATTCTTACATAATGGAAAAACTTTGAGTTACCTTAAAAATAAGTATTATTAAAAAAAATAAGTGTTATTATTATATGAATGAGTTGAAATAACTCAAACAATTATAAGCCATTATTAGCTTATTTTGGCAAGATAATAACCAAGGACATTATGAAAAATTTCCAGAAGAGTTAGACTCATGTCTAGTAATGTTCCCATGGTACCCACAGTGTATCAAATAGATGCTCCTAGGTGACAGTTGAGTGCTGACCGTGTAACTCCACTGTGTGCAAACAGTTCACTTAGGAAATGAGGCTTTTCTACTTTATTGAAGTCATGAGCCCTTAGCAGAGATCAAGTTAAATTTATTTTAAAAAATTGTTATGTAAGTTTTGATAATGTTATTCCTACTTTAGAAATAGTTTCTTATTGTGTAGTTTGCTTTAGGAAAAGAAATTTATTTTATTTCCTAGAAGGCGGCTACTTCCTGACTGCAATTGCCCCTGAAGTCGCTATTTCAGCATGCACTTTCTTTAATTGGAATGAATTACGTTTTAAGAATGCAGTTAACTCCCTTTTGTTTTAAAACTCTCTTAATATTTGCTTGACTTGCCAAAAAATGAAATTATTTATTGACTGCACTGTTTCTGATGACAGATAAATACATAGTCTTGGTTCTGAATAATAATTAATGGATTCATCATGTTAGGGTTCAGGACACATTTGGACATTTAACCAATGTAGAATGATTATCAGCTTTCAATGGAGTACGGTTACAGCCACTGAAACCATAACAATAAATAAAACTAGCACAATCACTACACTTATAAAGCTTATATGTAACAAAAATTTATTTATATTGAGAGAGAGTGGCAGAGAGAGGTAATACATGTGCAAGGTGGAGGGGTAGAGGGGGTGGGAGAGAGACTCTTGAGTGGACTCCCTGCTGTGCGTGGAGCTTGATGTGGGCTCGAACTTATAACCGGGAGATCATGACCTGAGCCAAAATCAAGAGTCCGATGCTGAACTCTACCACGCCAGTGCCAGAAGGCTTATATCTTAAGTATGGGTAAAATAATCATGTGAAACAGTATCAGGTAGTAGTAGGTGATATGAAAGAAGTAAATTAACAGGCACAGAATGGATCAAATTTCTATGATTGGGATCAAAGTTCTATGATTGCAAGTACAGTAGAAGTGATCACTTCCCTGGGAAGGTACAAGACCTAAGAGAACTGAAGGGGTTAAGTGCATGTCTGGAGGAAGAGCAACCTAGGCAGAGGGGCTAGCAAGGACAAAGGTCCTGTAGGGATGTGCTTGTTGAGTTCCTGGAAGAAACAATGACTAGACTGTGGTGAGCAAGGGAGCGCGCTATCAGATAATAGGTCCGAGAGGTATCCATGGACTAGACCATGTCTAGTTTTGTAGATCAAGGTTAAGGGTTTCGATTTTTAAGTGTGGAGGGCATCTGTGGAAGGCTTTATATCTAGGAATCATATAATCTTACATAATTTTAAATACTTACTTGGATTGATTATCTAATCCCAATGCTTATTTATGACTCTGTGTGACAGAAAAAGAGAATTTGAGTCTACTACATTATTTCATGTGAAAATGGATAAGGACTTGGAGTGGTGTAGTATTAGTAGAAACTACGCCAAAATTGGTTCAGTTCTGCTTACATCCTGAAGAAAAAGATGACACAGTCTGCTCTTGGACTGGAAGAGAGCAAGGAAGAGAGTAGTAAAGGATGACTCCAGGGTCTTTGATCTGGGCACCTGGAAGAATACTGCTGCCATTTACTGAAATAGAGAAATTTGGAGAAGAGAAGGTTTGAGGGGAAATGAAGAATTTGATGTTGGATGTTAAGTGTGTTATGCCTATTAGACATCAAAGAGTCAATACCAAATTAACCTGTTGGATGTACAAGAACAGAGCTCAGAGGAGAGGCTGGGGCCAGATAAAAATAATGTATTAGTGCAGAGGTCTTATTCAGTAACCCCAGGAATATTTGCGATCACAAAGAGAATGTGTAGAGAAGAGAGGAGAGATGAAGGCTGAGAGTTCTTAGAAAGTCAGGGAGGACCATAAAGGATCAGCTAATAAGGCTAAGAGGGTAATAATGAGCATGTGGTGTCTCAAAAGTCATTTGAACAAAACAATTTCAAGGAGGAATAAGTGTGCTAAAAGCCCTGAGAAGGAGAGGTAGATGGGGTAGATAAATATTCATGAACTTGCCAGCATGGAGATCAGTAGGCATCTTGGTAAGTGCTTTTCGTGAAGTGGTAAAAATGAACACCAACTTTGGATGAGGGCAGTAGAGGAAGTGCACAGAGCCATTATTATTCCTTGTCAGAAATTTGCTGTACAGGAAGGAAGACAAATGAAGAAGAAGCTAATAAGGGATAAACAGTCAAGAAAGTTTACTAATTATTTTTAGATTTACTATATTACAATATGTTTATATAAAGACGGAAATAATTCTTCAAGTGGAAAAGGCGATGATGCAGAAAAAAGAGTACATGATTGCAGATGTAAAGTCCTTGATAGACAAACTAGGATTGGGCCCACTGCTGAAATGTAGGGCTTTTTTTTTTTTTTAAGATTTATTTATTTTTGAGAGAGAGAGAGAGTGAGAGTGAGCACGAGTTGGGGGACAGAAAAGGGAGAGGGAGGGAGAGAAAGAAAATCTCAAGCAGACTCTGCAGTGAGAGTAGAGCCCCATACAGGCCTCAGTCTCATGACTCTAAGATCATGACCTCATCCAGAATCGAGCGCTGGGTGGTCAGCTGATTGAGCCACCCAATTGCCTCATGGAGGGCTTATTTTTATTATTTTGTATTTTTAATTTTTTAAAAAATGATTTTATTTATGTACTTGACAGAGGGAGACAATGAGAGAGGAAATAGAAGTAGGAGAGGAGGGAGGGGGAGAAGCTGACTCCCCACTAAGCAGGGAGCCCAATGTGGGGCTTGATCCCAGGACCATGAGATCATGACCTAAGCTGAAGGCAGATGCTTAATGACTGAGCCACCCAGGTGCTGTTAGATTTCAAACACATGGCTTGCAATCTAAATGCAAGGGCTTATTTTTAAACCTCTGTGACAGAAGTGAGGTCCAAGTATATCTGAGTGTAGTTGCCAGTAGGTTGTCAGTTTTAGAAAAGGAAAGATCTGGAAGTTCCCTTCCAATTTTTCATATTTTCTCGTTGAAATATTGAAAACTATATTTGCAGACAAGGAGAAGGTTTTGGAAAATAACAGGTCTAGGAGAAGGTAGAACATAAATGATCCACCCAGAGAGAGGCAGTGTGGATTGACTGAGGAAAATAGTACAATGGCAAGGCAATTTTAAGAGCCTACTCAGTGTTCATGACTATTAATTTAAAGTCAGAACTGGTTGGGTGGTTTTGTTCTAGCCATATTCAGTTTCTCAGGAACAGGTCAAGGTAATCAGAGTTGGCTTTAATCTTAACTGGGGCTTGTCCAGGTGGGTTTGAAATCTAAAAGAAGAGTAGGTGAATGAGAGTAGAAGGATAGACAGTGGGAAGCCCACTTGGGTAAAATGAAAATGGTGGCATAATTTGTATTTACCCAGTTTATTACAAATGATTGTAAGACCTCTAATTTCCTTCCTTCTCTGTATGCTCTTTGAAAACAAAAGTAGTAACTAGTCTTACTAGCAAAGAGCCAGAGTGAAAACTCAGCTCAACATCCTAATGTCCAGTAGACCTAGGATTCTTGTTGACAGGGTCATTTAGTAAATAGAAATTGCCCTATTCAATACAATATACAAATAATGAGGATTTTTCATGAGACTGGATTGTTTTAGGAAGTACCAGGAATACAATTTCTATACTGAAAAATTTTGATTTTGATTTAAAAAAAAAAAAAAACTCTTACCTCTTGAAGGCGTCTTGAACATGCTACTGAAATGACATTCTCATGGAGATCAATCCACTGGTTCTTTGGTGTCCCATCGAAGCAGGGTGTTTTTTCCTGGAGTTTGATTATCTTTTGAGGAAGCAAATAATACTCCTGCTAAATAGAAGTCAGAGATGACAGCTTTTTTTTTTTAATTTATTTTTTTTAACTTTTAATTTTTATAAACATATAATATATTTTTATCCCCAGGGGTACAGGTCTGTGAATCGCCAGGTTTACACACTTCACAGCACTCACCACAGAGATGACAGCTTTAACATCTGTGGAGCTGTAAGAAGAAATAAAAACAGCAGGCTTTTGGGTGAGGAGATGTCGAGGACGAGGGACTGAAGTTGCAGTTAATTGCAGTACACAGCTGGCTTGTTGACACCATATGTGGGCTTTGTGTTCTGGCCTAGTGTTGAGACGTGGGAGGCTCTGTGGGTGTCAGTGCCCATATACGGCCCCCTGCAGAGCACTCCCTGTGGACTTTCTGAATGTCATAACAAATTGATACATTTTTTGTAACACAAATAGATTAAATACATTTTCATTCTTTAAAGAAAGGACCACCTGTGGTGCTCTCTTAGAACTACACAAAAGCAATTATATTTTGTTCTTCTGTTTATTTGAAAAAAGCTGGTAATAAGGCATTCTGTCTTTCTCTTAGCTAGTGGCTGAGAGATAGGATGAAGGGCAACCACTAAATGTTTCATTATACGGCCAAAGAAAAAGTCTATCCTTAATGACACTTCTTTTTAAAAGGATTTTTAGAAACTTATTAGTGCTAAATGAAGTGTCTTAAATTCATCTAGATTTAAGACACAGATACCTATTATATTCTGTTTAATATGTTTTTATGTTGGAATCATTTATTAAGCCCTAAGAGCAACTGCAGAAATATCCTTAATAAAGCAGCACGTTGTAACCATCAGAGATGCTTGTGCAGAATCATCCTCATAACAGAGAATAATAATTCTCCATTGAAAAATTCCTCCACCTGTGGTCTTAGGAGTGCTTGTAATGTTACATATCATTTTGTGTATATGTGTATTTTCAGGAAAGAAAAACTATAGCTTTTATCAAATTCTCATGAAAGTCTGTGATCTCTTTAAAAGTATTAATAATTATTACAGTTGTAAAATTGAGATAATGATCTCCTTTGCAGACTGTTTGACTCTACATATTAGAAACAGTATTTCAAGAGACAACTACCACATTGCCCAATCGATGTTCAATACATGTTAGTTAAATTTTCGTTGACAGGGCTAAGGCAAATACTGCTAAAGATCATTTGGAAAAGGAGGAAGTATCAATACATTTGGAAATAAGAGAATAAAATGGAATTTTGAATGGATGGATGAGAGAAAACAAAAAGATGTACCTGTTGAAGGAAGTGATAATTGCTTCATGTACTCTTGGGTGAGGTCCAGGATCTTGTCTGTTTTCAGGTGTTCTCAGGACAGGTCCCACTCCAGGACAAAGGGAATGGGAGAATGTTGTTGATCATAATGATGATTTTATAGGTCAATGGCATGCTTTATTTTATTTGTTTTTTACTTTCTCATTTTTTAAAATACATTTTTTAAAAAATGTTGTTTTTGTGGGGCACCTGGGTGGCTCAGCAGGTTAAAGCCTCTGCCTTCGGCTCAGGTCATGATCCCAGGGTCCTGGGATCAAGTCCCACGTCAGGATCTCTGCTCAACAGGGAGCCTGCTTCCCTTCCCTTCTCTCTGCCTGCCTCTCTGCCTACTTGTGATCTCTGTCTGTCAAATAAATAAATAAAATCTTTAAAAAAAATGTTGTTTTTGTGTATTTGGTAGAGAGGGAGAGATCACGAGTAGGCAAAGAGGCAGGGAGAGAGAGGGGGAAATAGTCTCCCTGCTGAGCAGAGAGCGGGATGCAGGGCTCAATCCCAGGACCCTGAGACCATGACCTGAGCAGAAGGCAGAGGCTTAACCTACTGAGCCACCCAGGCACCCCTTTTAAAATATTTTTAAAAGACAATTTTTTTTCTTTTAATTTTAGAGAGAGAGCATGAGCAGGAGGAGCAGAGAGATAGGGAGAAAGAATCTTAAGCAGATGCCATGCTGAGCTTGGAGCCCAACACAGGGCTCAAGCTCACAACCCTGAGATCTAAACCTGAGCTGAAACCAAGAATCAGACACTTAGCTGACTGTTCCACCCAGATGCCCCAAAGATATGTTAAAAATAATAATAATAAAATAATTAGAGAACTATTACTTCTTTCCATTTTTAAATCCTGTTTCCAGTTCTTAAACTTAATAAATGCATTATTTATTGTTTATTAGTGGGTTTACATTTTTCCAAATTAAGTTTTAAAGTTGTGATTAGGGATGAGTTCAAAAGGAAAAGGCTAGATTGATAGCTGGTTGATTAAAAAAAAAAAAAACTTATGAAAAAGTGCTCCATATCACTCGACATCAGGGAAATACAAATCAAAACCACAATGAGATATCACTTCACACTAGTAAGAATGGCTAAAATTAACAAGTCAGGAAATGACAGATGCTGGCGAGGATGCGGAGAAAGGGGAACCCTCCTACACTGTTGGTGGGAATGCATGCTGGTGCAGCCACTCTGGAAAACAGCATGGAGGTTCCTCAAAATGTTGAAAATAGAACTACCCTACAACCCAGCAATAGCACTATTGGGTATATACCCCAAAGATATAAATGTAGTGATCTGAAGGGGCAAGTGCTCCCGAATGTTTATAGCAGCAATGTCCACAATAGCCGAACTATGGAAAGAACCTAGATGTCCATCAACAGATGAATGGATAAAGAATAAGTGGTATATATACACAATGGAATACTATGCAGCCATCAAAAGAAATGAAATCTTGCCATTTGCAACGACGTGGATGGAACTAGAGGGTATCATGCTTAGCGAAATAAGTAAAGTGGAGAAAGACAACTCTCATATGATCTCCCTAATATGAGGAAATGGAGATGCAACATGGGGGGTTAAGGGGGTAGGAGAAGAATAAATGAAACAAGATAGGATTGGGAGGGAGACAAACCATAAGTGACTCTTAATCTCACAAAACAAACAGGGTTGCTGGAGGGAGGGGAGTTCGGAGAAGGGGGGTGGGGTTATGGACATTGGGGAGGGTATGTGCTATGGTGAGCGCTGTGAAGTGCGTAAACCTGGCAATTCATAGACCTGTACCCCTGGGGATAAAAATATATTATATGTTGGGCACCTGGGTGGCTCAGTGGGTTAAGCCGCTGCCTTTAGCTCAGGTCATGATCTCAGGGTCCTGGGATCAGGGCCCACATTGGGCTCTCTGCTCAGCAGGGAGCCTGCTTCCTCCTCTCTCTCTCTGCCTGCCTCTCTGCTTGCTTGTGATCTCTCTTTGTCAAATAAATAAATAAAATCTTTAATATATATATATATATATATATAATATGTTTATAAAAAATAAAAAAATTTAAAAAACCTATTTTCAAACTATAGTAGAAAAAAGGGTGATTTTTAATAAATAGTGCTGGATGGATTTCATATGGAGAAAAAAGTATCTTCAATCCTGTATCATACTGTGCACAGCAAATCAGCTCCAGATGGCATGCAATCTAAATGCAAAGGGCAAGCCACTAATTTTTTTTTTAAACTGTAAGAGAACATCATCATGATCCTTTGTAGTAAAGATTTCTTAAACTGGACACACACAAAAAGTGCCCATGATGGAAGTAAGAATTTATACAGTGGTTTTTAGTAAAATTGAAGAATTTTTATTCATCAAAAGACAGCATATTAAAAGGATTGAAAAGGCAATGCTCAGAGTGGGAGAAACATTTACAATACATATATTTATAAAGTACTTATTCCCAAGGTTTTTCAAGAACTATTGTAAGTGCAAGAGAAAAAGGAGAGGGACCCAGGAGAAAAATTCACAAGATACTTGAACAACAATGAAGGTATGGCAAATTAACATATGAAAGGTGTCCTAACTCAATTATCAAGGAAAAGCCTATAAAACACAATTCCAGGAGGAGGAGTCAAGATGGCGGAGAAGTAGCAAGCTGAGACTGCTTCAGCTAGATAGCTTATCTAAAGATTGCAAACACCTGAAAATCCATCGGCAGATCGAAGAGAAGAAGAACAGCAATTCTGGAAACAGAAAAACAACCACTTTCTGAAAGGTAGGACCGGCGGAGAAGTGAATCCAAAGCGACGGGAAGATAGACCCCGGGGGGAGGGGCCGGCTCCCGGCAAGCAGCGGAGCAACCATGCACAAAATCAGGAATTTTAAAAGTCTGTTCCGCTGAGGGACATCGCTCCAGAGGCTAAACCGGGGCGAAGCCCACGCGGGGTCAGTGTGGCCTCAGGTCCCGCAGGGTCACAGAAGGATCGGGGGTGTCTGAGTGTTGCAGAGCTTGCGGGTATTGGAACGGGAAAGCCGGCTACAGAGACAGAGCCGACAGTAAGCTCGCAGCTCCGTGTTGCCTTGAACCGGTCGCAGGCTCGGTGAGCTCGGAGCGCGGCCGGAGGTCAGGCAGACTGGAGTAACTGGGCGCTGTTCTCTGAGGGCTCACTGAGGAGTGGGGCCCTGGGCTCTCGGCTCCTCCGGACCAGGGACCAGGAGGCCGCCATTTGTATTCCCGTCCTCCAGAACTCTACGGAAAGCGCTCAGGGAACAAAAGCTCCTGAAAGCAAACCCGAGCGGATTACTCACCCCGGCCCCGGGTAAGGGCGGTGTAATTCCGCCTGGGGCAAAGACACTTGAGAATCACTACACCAGGCCCCTCCCCCAGAAGATCAACAAGAAATCCAGCCGAGACCAAGTTCACCAACCAAGGAGTGCGGTTTCAATACCAAGGAGAGCAGCAGAATTCCAGAGGAGGAGAAAGCCAAACACGGAACTCATGGCTTTTTTCCTGTGATTTTTTTTAGTCTTGCAGTTAATTTAATTTTTTCTTTTTCATTTTTTTTTTTTTCTCGCCTTCGGGTAAAATTTTTTTTTAACTGTTACCTTTTTCTTTTTTAACGATTTTTTACTAGTTTATCTAATATATATATTTTTTCTTTTTTACATTTTTCTTAGGTGTTTTCTTTTTTAAAAAATTCTTTTCTTTTCTTTTCTTTTTTTTTCTTTTCTTTTTGTTTTTTTTTTTTTCTTTCTTCCTTTTTGAACCTCTTTTTATCCCCTATCTCCCCACTCACGATTTTGGATCTTTTCTAATTTGGTTAAAGCATATTTTCCTGGGGTTGTTGCCACCCTTTTAGTATTTTACCTGCCCCTTCATTTACTCTTATCTGGACAAAATGACAAGACGTAAAAATTCAACACAAAAAAAAGAACAAGAGGCAGTACCGAAGGCTAGGGACCTAATCAATACAGACATCGGTAATATGTCAGATCTAGAGTTCAGAATGACAATTCTCAAGGTTCTAGCCGGGCTCGAAAAAGGCATGGAAGATATTAGAGAAACCCTCTCGAGAGATATAAAAGCCCTTTCTGGAGAAATAAAAGAACTAAAATCTAACCAAGGTGAAATCAAAAAAGCTATTAATGAGGTGCAATCAAAAATGGAGGCTCTAACTGCTAGGATAAATGAGGCAGAAGAAAGAATTAGTGATATAGAAGACCAAATGACAGAGAATAAAGAAGCTGAGCAAAAGAGGGACAAACAGCTACTGGACCACGAGGGGAGAATTCGAGAGATAAGTGACACCATAAGACGAAACAACATTAGAATAATTGGGATTCCAGAAGAAGAAGAAAGTGAGAGGGGAGCAGAAGGTATACTGGAGAGAATTATTGGGGAGAATTTCCCCAATATGGCAAAGGGAACGAGCATCAAAATTCAGGAGGTTCAGAGAACGCCCCTCAAAATCAAAAAGAATAGGCCCACACCCCGTCACCTAATAGTAAAATTTACAAGTCTCAATGACAAAGAGAAAATCCTGAAAGCAGCCCGGGAAAAGAAGTCTGTAACATACAATGGTAAAAATATTAGATTGGCAGCTGACTTATCCACAGAGACCTGGCAGGCCAGAAAGAGCTGGCATGATATTTTCAGAGCACTAAACGAGAAAAACATGCAGCCAAGAATACTATATCCAGCTAGGCTATCATTGAAAATAGAAGGAGAGATTAAAAGCTTCCAGGACAAACAACAACTGAAAGAATTTGCAAATACCAAACCAGCTCTACAGGAAATATTGAAAGGGGTCCTCTAAGCAAAGAGAGAGCCTACAAGTGGTAGATCAGTAAGGAACAGAGACCATATACAGTAACAGTCACCTTACAGGCAATACAATGGCACTAAATTCATATCTCTCAATACTTACCCTGAATGTGAATGGGCTAAATGCCCCAATCAAATGACACAGGGTATCAGAATGGATAAAAAAACAAAACCCATCTATATGTTGCCTCCAAGAAACACATTTTAAGCCCGAAGACACCTCCAGATTTAAAGTGAGGGGGTGGAAAAGAATTTACCATGCTAATGGACATCAGAAGAAAGCAGGAGTGGCAATCCTTATATCAGATCAATTAGATTTTAAGCCAAAGACTATAATAAGAGATGAGGAAGGACACTATATCATACTCAAAGTGTCTGTCCAACAAGAAGATTTAAAAATTTTAAATATCTATGCCCCCAATGTGGGAGCAGCCAACTATATAAACCAATTAATAACAAAATCAAAGAAACACATCAACAATAATACAAGAATAGTAGGGGACTTTAACACTCCCCTCACTGAAATGGACAGATGATCCAAGCAAAAGATCAGCAAGCAAATAAAGGCCTTAAACGACACACTGGACCAGATGGACATCACAGATATAATCAGAACATTTCATCCCAAAGCAACAGAATACACATTCTTCTCTAGTGCACATGGAACATTCTTCAGAATAGATCACATCCTCAGTCCTAAATCAGGACTCAACCGGTATCAAAAGATTGGGATCATTCCCTGCATATTTTCAGACCACAATGCTCTAAAGCTAGAACTCAACCACAAAAGGAAGTTTGGAAAGAACGCAAATACATGGAGACTAAACAGCATCCTTCTAAAGAATGAATGGGTCAACCGGGAAATTAAAGAAGAATTGAAAAAAATCATGGAAACAAATGATAATGAAAATACAACGGTTCAAAATCTGTGGGACACAACAAAGGCAGTCCTGAGAGGAAAATATATAGCGGTACAAGCCTTTCTCAAGAAACAAGAAAGGTCTCAGGTACACAACCTAACCCTACACCTAAAGGAGCTGGAGAAAGAACAAGAAAGAAACCCTAAGCCCAGCAGGAGAAGAGAAATCATAAAGATCAGAGCAGAAATCAATGAAATAGAAACCAAAAAAACAATAGAGCACATCAAAGAATCTAGGAGCTGGTTCTTTGAAAGAATTAATAAAATTGATAAACCCCTGGCCAGACTTATCAAAGAGAAAAGAGAAAGGACCCAAATAAATAAAATCATGAATGAAAGAGGAGAGATCACAACTAACACCAAAGAAATACAAACTATTATAAGAACATACTATGAGCAACTCTACGGCAATAAATTTGACAATCTGGAAGAAATGGATGCATTCCTAGAAACATATAAACTACCACAACTGAACCAGGAAGAAATAGAAAGCCTGAACAGACCCATAACCAGTAAGGAGATTGAAACAGTCATTAAAAATCTCCAAACAAACAAAAGCCCAGGGCCAGACGGCTCCCCGGGGGAATTCTACCAAACATTTAAAGAAGAACTAATTCCTATTCTCCTGAAACTGTTCCAAAAAATAGAAATGGAAGGAAAACTTCCAAACTCATTTTATGAAGCCAGCATCACCTTGATCCCAAAACCAGACAAGGATCCCACCAAAAAAGAGAGCTATAGACCGATATCCTTGATGAACACAGATGCGAAAATACTCAACAAAATACTAGCCAATAGGATTCAACAGTACATTAAAAAGATTATTCACCACGACCAAGTGGGATTTATTCCAGAGCTGCAAGGTTGGTTCAACATCCGCAAATCAGTCAATGTGATACAACACATCAATAAAAGAAAGAACAAGAACCATAGGATACTCTCAATAGATGCTGAAAAAGCATTTGACAAAGTACAACATCCCTTCCTGATCAAAACTCTTCAAAGTGTAGGGATAGAGGGCACATACCTCAATATCATCAAAGCCATCTATGAAAAACTCACCGCAAATATCATTCTCAATGGAGAAAAACTGAAAGCTTTTCCGCTAAGGTCAGGAACACGGCAGGGATGTCCATTATCACCACTGCTATTCAACATCGTACTAGAGGTCCTAGCCTCAGCAATCAGACAACAAAAGGAAATGAAAGGCATCCAAATCGGCAAAGAAGAAGTCAAATTATCACTCTTCGCAGATGATATGATACTATATGTGGAAAACCCAAAAGACTCAACTCCAAAACTGCTAGAACTTATACAGGAATTCAGTAAAGTGTCAGGATATAAAATCAATGCACAGAAATCAGTTGCATTTCTCTACCAGCAAAACAGAAGAAAGAGATATTAAGGAGTCAATCCCATTTACAATTGCATCCAAAACCATAAGATACCTAGGAATAAACCTAACCAAAGAGACACAGAATCTATACTCAGAAAACTATAAAGTACTCATGAAAGAAATTGAGGAAGACACAAAGAAATGGAAAAATGTTCCATGCTCCTGGATTGGAAGAATAAATATTGTGAAAATGTCTATGCTACCTAAAGCAATCTACACATTTAATGCAATTCCTATCAAAGTACCATCCATCTTTTTCAAAGAAATGGAACAAATAATGCTAAAATTTATATGGAACCAGAAAAGACCTCGAATAGCCAAAGGGATATTGAAAAAGAAAGCCAACGTTGGTGGCATCACAATCCCGGACTTCAAGCTCTATTACAAAGCTGTCATCATCAAGACAGCATGGTACTGGCACAAAATCAGACACATAGATCAATGGAACAGAATAGAGAGCCCAGAAATAGACCCTCAAATCTATGGTCAACTAATATTCGACAAAGCAGGAAAGAATGTCCAATGGAAAAAAGACAGCCTTTTCAATAAATGGTGCTGGGAAAATTGGACAGCCACATGCAGAAAAATGAAATTGGACCATTTCCTTACACCACACACAAAAATAGACTCAAAATGGATGAAGGACCTCAATGTGCGAAAGGAATCCATCAAAATCCTTGAGGAGAACACAGGCAGCAACCTCTTCGACCTCAGCCGCAGCAACATCTTCCTAGGAACAACGCCAAAGGCAAGGGAAGCAAGGGAAAAAATGAACTACTGGGATTTCATCAAGATCAAAAGCTTTTGCACAGCAAAGGAAACAGTTAACAAAATCAAAAGACAACTGACAGAATGGGAGAAGATATTTGCAAACGACATATCAGATAAAGGACTAGTGTCCAGAATCTATAAAGAACTTAGCAAACTCAACACCCAAAGAACAAATAATCCAATCAAGAAATGGGCAGAAGACATGAACAGACATTTCTGCAAAGAAGACATCCAGATGGCGAACAGACACATGAAAAAGTGCTCCATATCACTCGGCATCAGGGAAATACAAATCAAAACCACAATGAGATATCACCTCACACCAGTCAGAATGGCTAAAATCAACAAGTCAGGAAATGACAGATGCTGGCGAGGATGCGGAGAAAGGGGAACCCTCCTACACTGTTGGTGGGAATGCAAGCTGGTGCAGCCACTCTGGAAAACAGCATGGAGGTTCCTCAAAATGTTGAAAATAGAACTGCCCTATGACCCAGCAATTGCAGTATTGGGTTTTTTTCCTCTAAGATACAAACGTAGTGATCCAAAGCGGCACGTGCACCCGAATGTTTATAGCAGCAATGTCCACAATAGCCAAACTATGGAAAGAACCTAGATGTCCATCAACAGATGAATGGATCAAGAAGAGGATGTATATGTACACAATGGAATACTATGCAGCCATCAAAAGAAATGAAATCTTGCCATTTGCGTCAACATGGATGGAACTAGAGCGTATCATGCTTAGCGAAATAAGTCAAGCAGAGAAAGACAACTATCATATGATCTCCCTGATATGAGGAAGTGGTGATGCAACATGGAGGCTTAAGTGGGTAGAAGAAGAATAAATGAAACAAGATGGGATTGGGAGGGAGACAAACCATAAGTGACTCTTAATCTCACAAAACAAACTGCGGGTTGCCGGGGGGAGGGGGTTTGGGAGAAGGGGTTGGGATTATGGACATTGGGGAGGGCATGTGATTTGGTGAGTGCTGTGAAGTGTGTAAACCTGGTGATTCACAGACCTGTACCCCTGGGGATAAAAATATATGTTTATAAAAAATAAAAAAATTAAAAAAAAAAAACACAATTCCATTACAGGACACAACTATCAGAATGGCTAAGATGAAAATCACAAACAATACTAAGTATTGATAAGTATGTGAAGCAACTGAAACCCTCAAATACTTAAGAGTGAAAATTGGTACAACCAATTTGTAAAACTAGTGTTAGTTGCTAAATTTGAATATATGTATGAATATAAATTACATCTAACAACCCATATATATAAATACATACAGCCCCTATATATATAAATATAGATATATATATTCTTGAATATATATATTTGAAATTAAAAATATATATATATGGATATAAATTACATATAACAACCCAGCAGTTTCACTCCTTGGCAGGTATCCAAGAGAAACACATAATTATTACCAAAAAATGTATAGAATGTTCGTCAAAGCACAATTTGTAGTAGTTTCAAACCTAAAGCTACCCAAGTGTTTGTCAATGATATAATGGATAAATAAATCATAGAGTATTCACACAATGGAATGCTGTTGTGTAGAATGAGAATGAACGTTCTATAATAATGCACAGCAATAGGGAACTATGTCACAAACATGTCGAAGGAGAGAAACCAGACACAACAAAATGTACCTTATATGATCCTATTTGTATAAAGTCTGAACACAACAAATCCACCCACAAGTGACAGAAGTCAGAAGAGTGGTGAGCTTAAAGGTAGTGATGGAAAGAGGGGCAGGAGGGTATCACCTGGGCACCAGTCATGGTCAGTTTCTTGATCTGGGCATTGGTAACACAAATATGTATCATTTGAAAAAACTCATAGGTGCCCTACATACTTTTGGAATATGTGTATTTCAATAAAGAGTAATGAATCAATTTAAGTTGTCTGGAAATAAAACTCATAGCTTTGAAATCTATTAATTTAAAGGTATAAATGATTTGGTACATTCCAGTACTCTGTTTTTAGTGAAGAAAAATTACAGCATTCGGCAAAATATCCATGTGCTTTTTTATGACCTTCTTTTGCCCAGTGGACTAAGAGGACACGATATGTCACCAGGGAAGTTTCCCAGGAAAGATTTCGTAATGATGTGTGCTTCCACAAATGTATTATTTGCTGAAATAAACACTTCAGCTCCTCTCAGGATTTGAAATAAGTGTTCATTAAACTGCTGGGGAAAGACACAAGAATTCACTGAACAGAAAATAAATAGCCTGCTGTCTAGCTTTTCTCTCACAGATAGAAAACTTGGAGATTAATGAGATTATGTTGGTGAACATTGCTCCATTCTTCCCAACCCCAACCAAATATAAACAAACTAATTGAAAAACACATCACCTCTTATGTGTTTTAAAGGCCTTTCTTTTTTCCATTTCTAGGAGGGAAGTCAGTTTAAATTCCTTTTAAAATGTGTATGATATTGAATGCACTTAGAAAAACAACGTGGTGATGGGGTGAGTGGGGGTAGTTATCCCAAGAAGTATTACTGGGTTTATTAATGAAACAACGTGAGGCTAACAGATTTTAGGAAATGAGCCCTCAGTGTGCTTCTCAAGCTCTTTCTTGGAAAGAACTGTCTCAATGTGCTTTTCCTATCTAGATATTTTGGTTTGGATGGATCATTCTGCTTAGAATCACCACCCTGTAATTATTATTATTATTATTTTCTGAAATGGAGAGTATATAGATTGTGATTTAATATTTTAAATTTCTTTAATTACTTTTTGAGTGCACTAGAATTCATCGTTTATGCACCAGACCCAGAGCTGCATGCAATACGTGCCCTTCTTAATACCCACCACCAGGCTGGCCCAACTTCCCACCTCCCACCCCTTCAAAACCCTCAGATTGTTTCTCAGAGTCCATATTCTCTCATGGTTCATCTCCCCTTCCAATTTTCCTCAACTGCCTTCTCCTCTCCATCTCCCCATGTCCTCGGTGTTATTTCTTATGCTCCACAAATAAGTGAAATCACATGATAACTGACTCTTTCTGCTTGACTTATTTCACTCAGCATAATCTCTTCTTGTCCCCTCCATGTTGATACAAAAGTAGGGTATTCATCCTTTCTGATGGAGGCATAATTCTCTGTAGTGTATATGGACCACACCTTCCTTATCCATTCATCCATTGAAAGGCATCTTGGTTCTTTCCACAGTTTGGTGACGATGGCCATTGCTGCCATGACCATTGATATACAGATGGCCCTTCTTTTCACTACATATGTATCTTTGGGGTAAATACCCTTTAGTGCAATTGCAGGGTCATAGGGAAGCTCTATTTTTAATTTCTTTTTTAGACATAATTTCTTTACATGAAGCCTCCTGGAAAACCCAACTTAATATCTTGCTTTTTATTTTCTTACATGTTAACTGATGAGGTTTAGGCCACTACTGAAGGAAGATAATGAAATATAATCAATATCAATATTCAACACATAAGAGGAACCAATTCATGAGAAGGCTAAAGTGTAAGTTACAAATCCTGTTATTCAGGATTAAGTAGTACAGTTATCCATTCAGAGGGGTAGGGGTTAGGAAATGAAAGACAAAAGCACATCTGAGAGTTCAGTTCAGAGAGTTGAGTTGACAGCCAACAGAAGTAGCATTCGGAAATCTTCGCTAAGATACTTGGGAAACACTGCATTTTGGCTTCTCCCCAATTTGTATAGTATGAATCATTACTTATAATAACATGAAACTAATTTTCTAAAAGTTTTCTCTGAAAAACTGGGGAATGTTCCCCTTTTGCCTATTCACACATCATGGAATGATAAACCTTTGAAAAAATTGAGTCACTGCTGACTCAAATAATAAAACCAGATAAATAAATAAAACCAGATAAAACCAGAGCCTGAAGGAGGGTTCAGAAATAAAGAGACAAGCATAGGAAGAGATGGGAGTGTGGACCAAAACTAGCTGTAGCAGCTTCTTGAATGCCACCCTGGCTCCCAGAGGAGAACGTTGTCCTAAGGGATGTGGAAGGTCAAGCAAGGGGAAGGTCTTCTTCATGGGGAACTGATCTGTAGGATCAGTCCTGAGGCTGCTCTAACAAATTACTAGAGACTGGGTGGCTTATAATTCTGGAGGCCAGGAACCTGAATCAAGGTGTGGACAGAGCCACACTCCCTTCTGATGCTCCATTAGAGAAAACATTTCTTACTTCTTCCATCTGCCTTGATTTCTTTGTCTTGAGACCACATTACTCAAGTCTTTGTGTCTTTCTTATGGCCCCCTCCTCTTTTCTGTGCCTTCTCCAAACTCCCTCTGCCTCTCTCTATTTCTGTGATTATATCCAGAGCCCAGCTGGACCATCCAGAATAACCTCCTTCTCTCAACTTTTTTAACTGAATCACATCTGCAATGGTCCTTTTTCCAACTAAGAAAATAGTCTCAGGTTCTAAGGATTAGGACATGAGTACCTACCTATCTTCTTAGCCATGAGGCAGGCCCCCTACATGATCAGTTCTCCCCCCCAATATATAGGTTCAGTTGTAGAATCCGAATGAGAAAAGAAAGCCCTCTTTTTGCTTGCATTGTAACCAACTCTCACAGTCCTGTTTAGGTACTTTTTCACATTATTAATTAGTTTGGAGTAGTGAGCCACAGGTTTACAAACTTGGAAAGGGACTTTCAGAGTTTAATTTGTCCACTCAACAGATGAGAAAATTGCCAACCAGTTACATGGCCATTAGCGAAGATAACAATGTTCTCTGAAGAAACAGAGCTAAGACCGAGGACCTTGGTCTATGGCACTTCCTACTTCATCAGTTTGAATGACTGTGATGTTGCATACTACTTGGGTTAAGCAATTCATTCTTGAAAACTGCTCTATAAAGTTTCTTTTTTTAATTTGTCAATAAAACTAACAAATTTGGGGTGCCTGTGTGGCTCGGTAGGTTAAACCTCTGCCTTCGGGTCAAGTCATGGTCTTAGGGTCCTGGGATCAAGCCCCACATTGGGCTCTCTGCTCAGCAGGGAGCCTGTTTCCCCCCTCTCTCTGCCCACCTTTCCACCTACTTGTGATCTTTCTCTCTGTCAAATAAATAAATAAAATCTAAAAAAAAAAAAAAAACCTAACAAATTTGATATTTTTTTGTGACGAAATTGTTAATTAAGTTAATAATGCTGAAGTACACAAGTTATATATGTGCAATAATAAATGAAACTGTAGTTTCCTCTCCAAAATGGAGAATTGCCAAGCAAACCTTCAAAGACTTCCTGTATTTGTCAGTTCTCATTTGTAGTTTCCTTATCCATTCGTGCATTTGCAACACAACTTCAAAAGAGGCCATTACTCTGAAGAAATGAAGAAATACTTCATTTTTGTTTTTACTTTTGTAAGGTCTATTACTAGCCCACTAGAAATACTAACGGGAATTGCTTTATAAGAATGGCATTGCTCAGAGACACAATAAATACCGGATCGGAGCACATACTTTCATAACGCTAAATTATGCTATCTATTTTCAGAATTTAGGAATGCATGGCTTTACATAAAAGTACATGTGGTTGTCTTTTCTCCTCATGAGGAACTTCTTTTGAAACCAAAGATAAAAGTGGATGTCAAAGGGAGCCTTCTCTCTCCCTGGGAGGTTTCTGATGTCTACAAGATAAAAACAGAGAATCCAATTAGAAAACTAATGAGAAAATGTGTGTCTGTGAAGGAAAGGAAAAGGGAGGGAGGTGTAGAAAGAGAGTGAGTGAGCCAGAGAGACATTGAAAAAGGAGCATTATAAATTCAGAATCTCAGGGGAAGAGAAAGGATTCTTTTAAATGCTTTGCCAAACCCGTGACTTGGCCATGTAGCTTTTAATGTTAATAATCATCCGTGTTATTTGTGTGATACTTTGGTAAATAAGTCTAATATGAATGAAAGCTAACTTAATGTGATAAATTTTGTTGTGGATTTGGCAGTGTCCTTTGTACCTCCCGCCCCATCTGAAAAACTTTGAGATCAAGGAAGTAGATTAAACTTTGAGAGTTAAAGTTTAATCAACACCATGGACGTTAGGAAAACAACACCAGAAAAAAAAAAATGTGTATCTTCCAGGATGTCAGACCTGATATAATCTGTCCGAAGTAACCTTTTACAGATAGGATGTGTGACATGGAGTGGTTTTGCAGATGAATCAGGTAAATATACATAGAAAAAAAAGTTACAGAGACAACTGTTTTTAACACTCAACGTAGTGCCGTCCAAGAAAAAGACTGGGGCCCACAGACTATAATATCTCCAATCTCTTGTCTAGTGGCTTCACTTGGTTACTTATACAGATGAGGGTAAATAAAATATAGCCTTTTTTAAAATTAAAAAAAAAAACAATTAGGGGCACCTAGGTGGCTCAGTGGGTTAAGCCTCTGCCATTGGCTCAGTCCATGTTCCCGGGGTCCTGGGATTGGGCCCCACATTGGGCTCTCTGCTTGGCAGGGAGCTTGATTCCCTTCCTCTCTCTCTGCCTTCCTCTCTGCCTACTTGTGATCTCTCTCTGTCAAATAAATAAATAAAATCTTTAAAAAAATGAGATAAAACAAATTAGTTATTTGTACTTTCATCATAAATGTCTTGCTGAATAATTATGTGTATGGGGATGCCAACTAAATATTCAAGTGCAAACTGAAAATTTAATCTAATGGTGTAATGAAAGAACCTTTTAGATAAATACTCAGTCTTAGAATTCTATCCTCTTTCCTATAACTTTTCCAGCTGGCATCTGGTCATGTGGGAAAAGGAATGACATGTGTCTTCTTAGTGATGGAGGGCAGGAAGGGTCTTCAGATTAATGTAGCAGCTTATGGAATCTTGCTGAACCTAGCTAGTCTGGATCATGACCTAATTAATAACAGCGAGTCTGTTTCTACGTTGTGTCAAGGCATTTCCCAGATTTTTCCCAGCTAACCTTGGCTCTTGGTTATACAATAACCTCTCTAAACAGGTCTGTTAGATTCTTAGATTTTGCCTTGAGATCTCCCTCTGTTTTGGTACAGGAGACAGCCAGGGGCAGGCCCATCATCCCAACTCAGCTATCTTCTGGGAATCCACTGGGTGTATAGGTTTTTGTATATCATGCTGCATGGGAATTAAAGGTCTGGTGTTTTCCTCATTGCTTAGTTTATTTTGATAATGGCTGCTTCTAGATTTGCTTCAGTGTAGTTTATAGAACAACTGACTTTAGAATCCTCTATTTTTTTCAAAAATTTTTTAAAGATTTTATTTATTTATTTGATTGAGAGAGAGAATGAGAGAGAGAGAGAGTTTGAGAAGGGGTAGGTTCAGAGGAGGAAGCAGACTCCCCGACAAACAGGGAGCCCTGGATCCCAGGACTCCAGGATCATGACCTAAGCTGAAGGCAGTCGTTAAACCAACTGAGCCACCCAGGCGCTCTTTTTCAAACTTTTTAACATAACTCTTCTTTTTTTGTGATTTTGGCCATGAGGAAGGATATCAGGCATGTGTCCGGGTATCTGCTTCTCTAAAGACAGAAATCTTACCATCTTCTCCTTGCTCTTTGACCAACATTTTAAAATAAAACTTCCATATTGAGGCCACCACGCCTACATCCCAATTCCAAAATGGCAGGTATGGAAATTTTAGAGCATTCCTTTTTTTTTTTTTTTTTCCTGTACATAATTGGTCTTTCAAAATGATTGTCTTAGAGAAGAGAGAAGTGGGTTATCTCTTTTTTTCTCTTTATATTCTTGCTGTAACAAGTTGCCGCCCTCTTTTCATTCCCATTTAGGTGGACAGAGGCTTCAGGCTAACTCTAGGCACATCACATGGTTAGGGATGTCAAAGAGGAAAACATTCAAGTAGATCAAAAAGTATTCTGCATTTTACAACCCCCATTAAGATGACTACAGTACATTACAAGAGGTCAAACCTGACTAGGGATAAGTGAGGGAAGGCGCGCCTGGCTCTCTTAGTTGATTGAGTATGGGACCCTGATTTTGGCACAGGTCATGATCTCAGGGTCGTGAGGTCAAGCTCTGAGTCAGGCTCTACACTCAGCCCAGGACCTGCTTACCCCTCTCCCTCTGCACCTCCCCCTGCTTTCGCTCTTTCACTCTTTCAAATAAATAATAAATAAGTAAATAAATTTTTAAAAAGAGAGAGACAAGTGATGGAGAAATCTGTCATGTATTTTCAATCCTTGATAGAGCTTATGTATAATTTCAGTGTAGGTTTCATTTCTTCTGATAATCTTAAGGGGTTTGATACACCTGCCCTGAGAAATATTTTCTAAGGTTGAAAATTTTCCTAGACATGCCATTAGGCTGTGTTTTAATGGTGTGTCTGATTCTCTCTATGTGTGTGTTAAGGTGATGAAAAGGCATTTTTGTGTGATAGTTTTCTATTTCTTCTTTAAGCATTAATTCCTTATGTTATTTGAGTTCATAAACACAATTTCTGGAAACATGCCTTTGAACAGGAATTACCTAATTTAGTGTTTCTATGACTTTGTATTTCCCTGAATCAAGTTTTATTTTGTGCTTCCTCCATATGGCTCTCTATTTTCTCTATCTTTCAAAGGTGATCAACTTGAGATAGACAATAGAATACACTATTTGGGTGATGAAGCCTGTCAAAGTCTCAGTGTGGATTTTATTATCATTTATACTTTGAAAATAAAGCGTAGGCGCTCGGCTCTCAGTTCAGTTTTTGCCTTGTTCCTAGCTTCGGCAACCTAGAAGATTTGTTTGTATGGATTCCGAAAGTGAGAAGAAAGTGGAACCAAGATCTGTAGGCTGTGGCATATTCTCCTGATCTTTTATATATTCCTAGTACCCGGTAACCAAATTTAAGTATGACCTCCTCTTTCAGCCATATTGGCCTCGTTTGTGTTCCCTGGGACTTTACAATTCCGTCTTCTTTCCCAGCCATGTGGCAACCCTGGGTCTGGTATGGTTTTTTCATATCACAATGGCATCTCTTCACATGGCACTGGACTGACTTCTCTAACCAAGCCGCGCTTCTCCCCCCAGACTTCTTCCCGTCAATCATGTGGTATCAGATCATGGTTTTATTTACACAGAACTCCTCTCATTACTGTTTGCTAGCACTGCCCTAGCAAAGTACCATGGACTGGGTGGCTTAAACAATAGAAATGTATTTTC
>NC_081568.1:138272853-138300092 GCF_022355385.1 Mustela nigripes
AGAGAGAGAGAAGCAGACCACTTGCTCAGCTGGAGGCCATGACACGGGGCTCCATCCCAGGACCTGGGAATCTTGACCTCAGCCAAAAGGCAGACACTAACGGACTGAGCCGCCCAGGTGCCCCCATCCTACTTCTGATAAGATTAAATCTGGTCTCCGTCACACCTACTCAGTTCTACCATTATAGCACAGAAGCATCCATAGATAGTATGTAGAGAAATGAGCACAATTGTTGCTTCCAATAAAGTTTTATGTACGAAAACAAGTAGGAGGCCCAAACTGACCCACAGGCTGTGGTTTGTGAATTCCTGGCATAGAATATGCAACAGAAAATTGAATGCTGGGTGTTCAGGTTTGAATTCCACTGAGCAAATAGCCTTGCTTTATCTTCATCTATTTGCTCAAATACCAAACATAAAATGCTTCAAGGAATTGCTTCTAACATGATGATGAACAGGTAAGCTTTAAAGAAAAGAATACCTTTCTAATAAATTTAAAACTATTTATTGGTTACATAGATAATAAATGACAAACCTCATACTTGTGCAAATAAACTTGATTTCCTCTTTAAAAAAAATATCAGATTAATCTGAAGTGATGCCAAAAAGGAAATTATAACATTACTAGATAAAAAGATTATTTATTGTAAAAGAGGATGGTGGAGTATTTAATTAATTTGGCAAAATTGATGATTATGTCTCATGGTCTGTTCACTTCATTGAAGAATCCTTGTTTTAATTTTCTTTCATGAGTTAGTAAAGCTCCTAGGCGGCATGTGACAAGTTTTGAAAATAATCATTTTTTTCATTATTATGTGGGGTTTTCAGATCATAAACCATCAGAGAAAAACCAAGTGCTTTGGTTTTATTTTCTTAATAGAACTAAGAAATCACAGTCTAAAATGACCCAACTGTCTGTCCAGTACAGAAGATTCCAACTCTGCAGATGGTCCTCTGGTCTGATAGACACATGTTGACAGGCAGGGCTCACAACTGTGGCCTAAGATGGTCGGGGTTAGAATCCCTTCAACTACATTCAAAAGTCCTGACCTTGGGCATATTCTATTTCACCCAGAATCTCATTTTTCTCTTTTGTAACAGATTACACTGTTCTCACAAGTTTGTGAAAAGATGCAAATATAATTAAAAGTGCTTGGCACATTATAGAAACTCAGTTGTTATTCTTTTAACTGAGATTGACAGAGTACTGATTGTGTATTAGGCAAGATGCTGTAGTACCTTCCATACTTTTCCTCATTTAACCCCCAGAACAACCCAATGGGGCAGCTCTACTGTTACTCCCACTTTACAGATGAGAAGCAAGTTCAGCTTGATTAGAGACGGAGGGAAGCACGTCAAAGCAAATGATTGGTAATTGAGCTGTTTATTGAACATTGAGTTCTCTCTCCCTGAATCCCTTGTTCATGCTCTGTACTGCTATCCCAGAGCAAAATGGTAGCCTGAAGTTGTGTCATGACCATAGTGCTTTGTTTTGTTGTTTCCTCTTCTAAAACTCATGGAAGTTTACATAAGTGTTAAATTTCTGGATTCTCTTACGTACTCTGACCATACATAGCAGCAACCATCTAGAGCTGAGAAGTAGCTACTTCCCCTTGGGTGAGGTGAATGCTTTCCGGTATGTCTCTACTCCTTAGTGCCTTATGCTGGGTAGTCTTTAATCTTTCCCTTACCTACTCATTTTAATACCATGCTACCTTCATGTTTCTTAGTTTCTTTCCATCAGAGAAGTTAAGGAACAACGTTAAAATAGTAAGTTAGAAAACTGCTGATTAAGGAAGGCCCTCCAGCCATCTCTTTAAATAGTCTCTAAATGTTTTGATTGCATGTCTCTATTAGAAATGTTTTGGGGTGACTGGGTGGTGCAGTTGATTGAGCAGCTGACTCTTGGGTTTCAGCTCAGGTCATGATCTCAGGGTTGTGGGATCGAGCCCTGGATCAGGCTCCATGCTCAGCCTGGAGTCTGCTTAAGATTCTCTCTCCCTCAGCGCCTCCTCCCTCCACCCCCTCCATGCTCTCTCTCTCTCTAATAAATAAATAAATCCTTATAAAAATTAACAAATAAATATTTTTAATTTCTGCTTATAATACATGTGTATTTGATATGTATAGTACCGTCAGTCCATATATTAACTACCAGTAAAAATTCATTTCTGTTAGACCATGTTTTATGCAAAATATTTTCAAGTATTTTCTTCCTATACTCAGTTGATTGTGCTGCACAGTTCTGGAACTGTATGCCCCTTGCTTTGGTATTCTTTAAGTAGTCTAATTACAAAAGACAGTGTCTTATCTGAAACTAGATCTGGCATTACTGATTTCTAATGTAGTCTCTTTGGCTTTGCTCTGTAATAGAAGAGTAAAAATTTGATTTTGGAATCAAAGTTATGCCTGATGACAGAAATGTTCCAGCCAATACTGTTTTTAAATTTTTTTTGATGGAATAAGTTTATGATTTTGGCATATTTTTGAATAAGTTTTTCCTTTTGACAGGAATATAAAAAAATCAGATGATATGTTATTACTAGTATGTTATTACCAGCTTATCCTCATTCTGTGGCTAAGTTTTGAAATAACTGCATAAAGGTAACTCCTGTTTTAAGGATCTTAGTATCTTCTTAGTTTTAGGATAGAATTAGAGATCTCTGGACAATTTGAGATAATGAGAAGAAAGACAATTTTGACTATTTTGAAAAATCATGAAGGACATTTTTTATTACATTTACATTAAAATACTCATCTTTAAAGAATAGATAGCTTTTCAACTATCCAGAAGAAGAATAATCTACAAGATTTACAAGAACGTAATGATCTACAACCAGAACAATCTTTCCTAGATGTAACATTCTATCATTTATGAGTATTGGCTCAATGTTTCCCAATTTTATCACCTTTTTTAAAAAAGATTTTATTTATTTATTTGACAGAGAGAGAGATCACAAGTAGGCAGAGAGGCAGGCAGAGAGAGAAGGGGAAGCAGACTCCCCTCTGAGCAGAGAGCCCTATGTGGGGCTCCATCCCAGGACCCTGAGATCATGACCTAAGCTAAAGGCAGAGGCTTAACCCACTGAGCCACCCAGGCACTCTAGATTTTATTACCATTAAAGCAATTCTTTAGTTGCTTTTCTTCTTTTAACTTAAGAAATTTAATTTTTGGAAAAAGTGTTTGTCCCGCAACCCCTATTGAATAATAATTTACTTTCCCATTTTTAATTAATCAATGGCATATAAAAATGACTACTAGGATTGGTATTATCACAACAGAATCAGTTTTATTATGTTAAATTGATGATATGGTTTCAAAGAAGGAAATATGCTTGTTTATCAATTTGCTTTTTTATTTTATTTTTTAATTTTTTATAAACATATATTCTTATCCCCAGGGGTACAGGTCTGTGAATCACCAGGTTTACACACTTCACAGCACTCACTCCAGCAGATACCCTACCCAATGTACATAACTTCACCCCCCTCTCCAAACCCCCCTCCCCCCAGCAACCCTCAGTTTGTTTTGTGAGATTAAGAGTCACTTATGGTTTGTGTCCCTCCCAATCCCATCTTGTTTCACTTATTCTTCTCCTACCCACTTAACCCCCTATGTTGCATCTCCACTTCCTCATATCAGGGAGATCATATGATAGTTGTCTTTCTCTGATTGACTTACTTCCCTAAGCCTGATACCCTCTAGTTCCATCTCGCAAATGGCAAGATTTCATTTCTTTTGATGGCTGCATAGTATTCCATTGTGTATATATACACCACATCTTCCTTATCCATTCATCTCTTGATTGGCATCTAGGTTCTTTCCATAGTTTGGCTATTGTAGACATTACCGCTATAAAGATTCCGGTGCATGTGCCCCTTCGGATCAATACGTTTGTATCTTTAGGGTAAATACTCAGTAGCGCAATTGCAGGGTCATAGGGTAGCTGCATTTTCAACATTTTGAGAAACCTCCAAGCTGTTTTCCAGAGCAGTTGCACCAGCCTGCATTCCACCAACAGGGTAGGAGGGTTCCCCTTTCTCCACATCCTCGCCAGCATCTGTCATTTCCTGACTTGTTAATTTCAGCCATTCTGACTGGTGTGAGGTGATATCTCATAGTGGTTTTGATTTGTATTTCCCTGATGCCGAGTGATATGGAGCACTTTTTCATGTGTCTGTTGGCCATCTGGATGTCTTCTTTGCAGAAATGTCTGTTCATGTCCTCTTCCCATTTCTTGATTGGATTATTTGTTCTTTGGGTGTTGAGTTTGCTAAGTTCTTTATAGATTTTGGATACTAGCCCTTTATCTTATATGTCGTTTGCAAATATCTTCTCCCATTCTGTCAGTTGTCTTTTGATTTTGTTACCGGTTTCCTTTGCTGTGCAAAAGCTTTTGATCTTGATGAAATCCCAATAGTTCATTTTTGCCCTTGCTTCCCTTGCCTTTGGCGATGTCCCTAGGAAGAAGTTGCTGCAGCTGAGGTCAAAGAGGTTGCTGCCTGTGTTTTCCTCAAGGATTTTGATGGATTCCTTTTGCACATTGAGGTTCTTCATCCATTTTGAGTCTGTTTTCATGTGTGGTGTAAGGAAATGTTCCAATTTCATTTTTCTGCATGTGGCTGTCCAATTTTCAGAGCACCATTTGTTGAAGAGGCTGTCTTTTTTCCATTGGACATTCTTTCCTGCTTTGTCAAAGATTAGTTGACCATAGAGTTGAGGGTCTATTTGTGGGCTCTCTATTCTGTTCCATTGAGCTATGTATCTGTTTTTGTGCCAGTATCATGCTGTCTTCATGATGAAAGCTTTGTAATAGAGCTTGAAGTTTGGAATTGTGATGCCACCAACTTTGGCTTTCTTTTTCAATATTCCTTTGGCTATTCGAGGTCTTTTCTGGTTCCATATAAATTTTAGCATTATTTGTTCCATTTCTTTGAAAAAGATGGATGGTATTTTGATAGTAATTGCATTTAAATGTGTAGATTGCTTTAGGTAGCATAGACATTTTCACAATATTTATTCTTCCAATCCAGGAGCAGGAAACACTTTTCCATTTTTTATGTCTTCCTCAGTTTCTCTCATGAGTACTTTCTAGTTTTCTGAGTATAGATTCTTGGCCTCTTTGGTTAGGTTTATTCCTAGGTATCTTATAGTTTTGGGTGCAATTGTAAATGGGATTGACTCCTTAATTTCTCTTTCTACTGTCTGGTTGTTGGTGTAGAGAGATGCAACTGATCTCTGTGCATTGATTTTATATCCTGACACTGTACTGAATTGCTGTACAAGTTCTAGCAGTTTTGGAGTGGAGTCTTTTGGGTTTTCCACATATAGTATCATATCATCTGCGAAGAGTGATAATTTGACTTCTTCATTGCCGATTTGGATGCCTTTAATTTTCTTTTGTTGTCTGATTGCTGAGGCTAGGACTTCTAGTACTATGTTGAATAGCAGTGGTGATAATGGACATCCCTGCCGTGTTCCTGAACTTAGCGGAAAAGCTTTCAGTTTTTCTCCATTGAGAATGATATTAGCGGTGGGTTTCTCATAGATGGCTTTGAGAATATTGAGATATGTGCCCTCTATCCCTACACTTTGAAGAGTTTTGATCAGGAAGGGATACTGTACTTTGTCAAATGCTTTTTCAGCATCTATTGAGAGTATCATATGGTTCTTGTTCTTTCTTTTATTAATGTGTTGTATCACATGGATTGATTTGTGGATGGTGAACCAACCTTGCAGCCCTGGAATATTTCCCAATTTGTCATGGTAAATAATCCTTTTAATGTACTGTTGAATCCTATTGGCTAGTATTTTGGTGAGAATTTTCACATCTGTGTTCATCAAGGATATTGGTCAGTAGTTCTCATTTTTGGTGGGATCCTTGTCTGGTTTTGGGATCAAGGTGATGCTGGCCTCATGAAATGAGCTTGGCAATTTTCCTTCCATTTCTACTTTTTGGAACAATTTCAGGAGAATAGGAATTAATTCTTCTTTAAACGTTTGGTAGAATTCCCCCGGGAAGCCGTCTGGCCCTGGGCTTTTGTTTGTTTGGAGATTTTTTATGACTGTTTCAATCTCCTTGCTGGTTATGGGTCTGTTCAGGCTTTCTATTTCTTCCTGGTTCAGTTGTGGTAGTTTATATGTCTCTAGGTATGCATCCACTTCTTCCAGATTGTCAAGTATGTTGGTGTAGAGTTGCTCATAGTATGCTCTTATAATTGTCTGTATTTCTTTGGTGTTAGTTCTGATCTCTCCTCTTTCATTCATGATTTTATTTATTTGGATCCTTTCTCTTTTCTTTTTGATAAGTCTGGCCAGGGGTTTATCAATCTTATTAATTCTTTCAAAGAACCAGCTTCTAGTTTCCTTGATTTGTTCTTTTTTTTTTTTTTTTTGGTTTCTATTTCATTGATTTCTTCTCTGATCTTTATGATTTCTCTTCTCCTACTGGGTTTAGGGTTTCTTTGTTGTACTTTCTCCAGCTCCTTTAGGTGTAGGGTTAGGTTGTGTACTTGAGACCTTTCTTGTTTCTTGAGAAAGGCTTGTACTGCTATATATTTTCCTCTCAGAAGAATGGCCTTTGTTGTGTCCCACAGATTTTGAATCATTGTGTTTTCATTATTATTTGTTTCCATGATTTTTTTCAATTCTTCTTTGGATGATCTGTCCATTTCAGTGAGGGAGAGTGTTAAAGTCCCCTACTATTATTGTATTATTGTTGATGTGTTTCTTTGATTTTGTTATTGATTGGTTTATATAGTTGGCTGCTCCCACGTTAGGGACATAGATATTTAAATTCTTTAGATCTTCTTATTGGACAGATCCTTTGAGTATGATATAGTGTCCTTCCTCATCTCTTATTATAGTCTTTTTATTTTTTTATTTTTTTAAGATTTTATTTATTTATTTGACAGTGAGGCAGGCAGAGAGAGAGAAAGAGAGAAGCAGGCTGCATGCTGAGCAGAGAGCCCGATGCGGGCCTCGATCCCAGGTCCCTGAGATCATGACCTGAGCCGAAGGCAGCGGCTTAACCCACTGAGCCACTCAGGTGCCCTCTTATCATAGTCTTTGGCTTAAAATCTAATTGATCTGATATAATGATTGCCATCCCTGCTTTCTTCTGATGTCCATTAGCATGGTAAATTCTTTTCCACCCTCTCACTTTAAATCTGGAGGTGTCTTCGGTTCTAAAATGAGTTTCTTGTGGGCAACATATAGATGTTTTTTTTTTTTTTAATCCATTCTGATACCCTCTGTCTTTTGATTGGGGCATTTAGCCCATTAACATTCAGGGTAACTATTGAGAGATATGAATTTAGTGCCATATTATTGCCTATAAGGTGATTGTTACTGTATATTGTCTCTTTTCATTTCTGATCTACTACTTTTAGGCTCTCTCTCTGCTTAGAGGACCCCTTTCAATATTTCCTGTAGAGCTGGTTGCGTGTTTGCCAATTTTTTAAGGTTTTTTTGTCCTGGAAGCTTTTTATATCTCCTTCTATTTTCAGTGATAGCCTTGCTGAATATAGTATTCTCAGCTGCATGTTTTTGTTGTTTAGTGCTCTGAATATATCATGCCAGCTCTTTCTGGCCTGCCAGGTCACTTTGGATAAGTTTGCTGCCAATCTAATATTTTTACCATTGTATGTTACAGACTTCTTTTCCTGGGCTGCTTTCAGGATATTCTCTTTGTCACTAAGACTTGTAAATTTTACTGTTAGGTGATGGGTTGTGGACCTATTCTTTTTGATTTTGCAGGGGGTTCTCTGTGCTTTGCAATATTAGGGAAAATTTCCCTTTGCCATATTAGGGAAATTCTCTCCAATAATTCTCTCCAATATACCTTCTGCTCTCCTCTCTCTTTCTTCTTCTTCTGGAATCCCAATTATTCTAATGTTGTTTCATCTTATGGTGTCACTTATCTCTTGAATTCTCCCCTCGTGGTCCAGTAGTTGTTTGTCCCTCTCTTGCTCAGCTTCTTTATTCTCTGTCATTTGGTTTTCTATATTGCTAATTATTTCTTCTGCCTCATTTATCCTAGCAGTGAGAGCCTTCATTTTTGATTGTACCTCATTAATAGCTTTTTTAATTTCAACTTGGTTAGATTTTAGTTCTTTTATTTCTCCAGAAAGGGCTTTTATATCTCTGATGAGGGTTTTTCTAATATCTTCCATGCCTTTTTTGAGTCCTGTTAGAACCTTGAGAATCATCATTCTGAACTCTAAATCTGACATATTATCAATGTCTGTATTGATTAGGTCCCTAGCCTTCAGTACTGCCTCTTGTTCCTTTTTTTGTGGTGAAATTTTTAGCCTTGTCATTTTGTCCAGATAAGAGTATAGGAAGGAGAAAGTAAAATAATAAAAGGGTGGCAAAGACCCCCCAAAAATACACTTTAACCAAATCATAAGAGATCCCAAATCGTGGGGCCAGGGGGAAAGGTGATAAAAAGAGGTTCAGGGAAAAAAAAGAAAAAGAAACAATTAAAAAAAAACAAATAAAAAATATAAAAAGAAAAAATATATATAATAGATAAACTAGTTAAAAATGTTTTTAAAAAGGGTAAAAGTTTAAAAAAATAGCAGAAGAAGAAAAAAAATTAAAAAAAATTAAATTAACTGCAAGACTAAAGAATCATGGGGAGAAAGCCATGAGTTCTGTGCTTTGCTTTCTCCTCCTCTGGATTTCTGCTGCTCTTCTTGGTATTGAACCTGCACTCCTTGGTAACTGAACTTGGTCCTGGCTGGATTTCTTGTTGATCTTCTGGGGGAGGGGCCTGTTGTAGTGATTCTCAAGTGTCTTTGCCGCAGGCAGAATTGCACCGCCCTTACCAGGGACTGGGCTGAGTAATCAGCTTCAGGTTTGCTTTCAGGAGCTTTTGTTCCCTGAATGTTTTCTGTAGAGTTCCGGAGGATAGGAATGAAAATGGCGGCCTCCCAGTCTCTGGCCTGGAGGAGCCAAGAGCCCGGGGCTCCACTCCTCAATGAGCCCTCAGAGAATAGAGCCCAATTACTCCCGTCTCCCTGGCCTCCGGCTGCGCTCCGAGCTCACCGAGCCTGTGACCAGTTCAAGGTAACTCCAAGCTGAGAACTCACTCATCAGCTCTGTCTCTGTAGCTGGCTTCTCCATTCTAATCCTGCAAGTTCTGTGACACTCAGGCACCCCGATCCTTCTGTGACCCTGTCGGACCTGAGGCCACGCTGACCTCGCGTGGGCTTCACCCCAGTTTAGCCTCTGGAGTGATGTCCCTCAGTGGAACAGACTGTTAAACGTCCTGATTTTGTGCTCCATTGCTCCGTCACTTGGCGGGAGCCAGCCCCTCCCCCCACATCTATCTTCCCCTCATTTTGGATTCACTTCTCCGCCAGTCCTACCTTTCAGAAAGTGGTTGATTTTCTGTTTCTAGAATTGTTGTTCTTCTCTTGATCTCCCGTTGGATTTGTGGGTCTTTGCAATCTTTAGATAAGCTATCTAGCTGATCTCCTGCTACCTGAAATAGTCTCAGCCTGCTACTTCTCTGCCATCTTGACTCCTCCCCTCAATTTGGTATTTTTGACAATAAATTTGCAATTTCCTTTTTTGTAGTTATTAGCCTTTGTGGATCACTAAAATAATTTTACTCTTTAAAATTATTTTTGTGGGATACCTCTACCCCTCAGAGTACTGGGAATGGATGCCTCCTTGGCATCCACAGTCCCGGGAATTGGTCTTCTAGTTCGGGATTACCTCTATCTAAGGGCTTTTACATACTTACAATTTATTTGGTATTACTCATCTCTAGTGCTTGGTCTGAATTATGCTGTAAAATTGTATTTTTTTACTAAGAGTTGTGAGGTTTAAAATATGTTACAGATATGAGGTAGGACAAACCAATGATGGGTGGTGACCAGCTACTAAACAGTGATGATTTCTTCCTGTCCATCTAATTGAGAAAAGCTTTGGGAAATGAGCACAGAAAGAAGAGTAGTCTAAGACGGGTTGGATGCTACAGAAATTAATCTTTTGTATCTCATACTAATTATGAGTTGCTTAGTGGTTTCTCCTGTTTCATTCCTGTCTCCTGTTCCCATCTTAAGTCTCTATGTTGCCTGTCTAGATTTTCCTACGAGATCTAGCTCACTTTATGGTTACTCATTATGTCATTGTCTTCCATTATTTCCTTATTTATTATAGAGCTACTAGCATTATTAAGTGCCAGTGTTGCTTTCCACATGAGGTTCTAACGTCCTACATGGAATGGACCATTAAACAAAAAAGATTTGGGGGGTACCTTTTAGGTCCCTAGCACTGTTCTCATTTTAAATTAAATAAAGTCCCAAAATATATTTTAATATTAACTTGACTTAAAAATGAAATCTTTACTCTGTCAGTCTCTATTTGGGCACTAGAATTTTCTAGAGCACTAAGAATCTTGGTTACACCTTTCCCAGTGCATGCTTTCTTCTCTAATTTGGTTTTATTTTTGTTCTTTATCTGATTGTTTTCTCTGCTGATAAAGATCTGTATATTCCTTCCTTTTCCCACACTGAGAGCATGTTATTTTCTCCCCTCCACTTTGCCTCCTAACTTCAATCTTGGAGAGGTTGGTTTTAATTCCTCTCTTTGTTATTTCCCAATTTGTCCATTCTGCAGTATCATCTTATTAGTTTGCTGTCTATAAATAATGTGTCTTCAGTTTATTTTGATTCTACCAAAGCATTTTTAAATAATCCAATTAATCAAATGATGTGGCTGAAAATAGCAGAGATCTTCCATTGCCCATTCTCCCCTTGTCCCCTATCATAGGAAGGCCATGTTTCAGCAGAAGCAGACAAATGTCAGAATAAAAAGAACCTTTTTCTGCCTTCATTGCAACCAGGAATGACTGTGTAACTAAATGTAAATATGGGGCAACTTCTGGGAATCCTAATGTATAATAGCTGGTTCTTTCCTCCATTTTTTTACCTCTCTTTATTCTTGCTGTCCAAAACTTAGACCTGATTCCTTGTGAACTATGAAGATGAGGACTACACCCTAAAGATGATAAAGCAAAGAATGGGAAGGGATCTTGGACTCCATGGACTAGAGCTACCACTTTCCTCTAACCTATTAAGCAATAAAATTCTCTCTTGCTTTAGTCAGTATTATTTTAGTTCTATGTTACTCTTAAGTAATTCTAAGTGAAATCTACAGCATTCAATATATTAATGTACAAAATACCTGAATTCTCACATGACTCCTTTAGAGTTTCTCAGATAGGTCACTTACTCCACAGAATTACCATAATCTTCCTAAAATAATCTCATGTATATATATGTTACATACATGAGATATACATATACAAATACATGACCGATACATACTAATTATATATATATATATATTCTCGATAAATTCAAGTAAACTATATATATAGAGTTATATATAACTCTCTCTCTATATATAGTTATATAGAGAGTTATATATATATACCTATATATAACTCTCTCTATATATATAGGTATATATATATAACTCTCTCTCTATATCTATATATATAGAGAGAGAGTTATATATAGGTATATATATATAACTCTATATATAACTATATATAGAGAGAGAGTTATATATATATATATATAACTCTCTCTCTATATATAGTTTACTTGAATTTATCGAGAATTGTTTATTCATAATGTAATAGAAAATTCCTTATCTATAGAAATGTGACTGGAATATGTCAATTATTTATAGCAACAGATCTTTTAGAGCTGCATCTCCCCAGTAATGTTGTTTTCAAGTTCTCCTTTGCAATCATGAACAGTGTTTTCACATCTGTCTCCTGGGTCCTTCTTTATAATCTGCAAACTTTTAATTAATGCTTTAGTTACTTGAGTTGATTTGTATAATTTTTAAACTGTGTGACAGAGATGACTTGGCAGTTTTATAAACTGGTAATTGGAAATCAATGTGCTTTAAGCTTAAGGCAGAAAACGTAATGAACAGGCCACTCTATAGGGACAAAAGATTATATGTTAATACTATGAAAAGGTCAGAACTATACTAATTAAATTAAACCTGTGAGGCATTCCCAGAACCACCTCTGAATTATAATGTTCCCTTAGAGAATATAGGGTTGGGCAAGTGATAGTTTTATCCCACTGAGCTACTAGATATCGTGCATACATTTAAGTACAGTATGGGCTAACAGTGCCTTGAAAAACAATAAGCATATATAATCAAGTGAAACAAAATTTCTGTTAAAAATAAGAGAGGCCACTACCCTTTAGAATAATATTCAGATATGCAAAGACTTGTAAAATAGAAATACACTCTATAAACCTAATTTAGATCAAAGTTCCTTTCTTTAGGAAGGCTCCCTATTGCTTATACTTCCATAGCTGCTTATTTTTACCTATTTTGTAAAGCCTCCCAAATTTTTTCATAGTTAGTTGTATTTAATTCTGTCCCTTCTGATCGAGTAAAAGTGTTCTTTGTAGTGGGGTTACATTTTTTATATTCTTCAAAGATCAGTGTTAGGCACATAGTGGATAATCAGATAATGTTTGTTGAAAACACTAGATGGATAAATACATGAGTGAATGACTTAAGAAATAACAGAATGAACTTGAAGAATAGTCTTTGTTTACCTCAAAATTTGTGAAAGTTGGTGTTAGTGAGGTGGATTTTTTCTGTTGTGTACAAGAGTGTAGAAAAGTGCTTGGCTCAATATGTTATTTTATGGAGTAAACATTTATCCAGCTAAAGTTATCTGGAACTTTGTTTTAGTTCATTTAATCATATCAACAGTTTTATGAAACAGAAGATATTATCATCCCACACTCTTCATGTAGTACCTTCACCACTGTTGCCTTTCTGGAAAGTGGATTGCTCTAAGTCTCCTAGGATAACAATAGCATTAATTTCTGTAGCCTGCCCCAGATGATTACCTAGATCACTGTTGTGACAAAGATTCTGGAACCTCGTCTAGAAAGATACCACCTTATACTAGTTAGAATGGCAAAAATCGACAAGGCAAGAAAAAACAAATGTTGGAGAGGCTGTGGAGAAAGGGGTACCCTCTTACACTGCTGGTGGAAATGCAAGTTGGTACAGACATTTTGGAAAACAGTGTGGGGTTCTTCAAAAAGTTAAAAATAGAGCTATCCTATGACCCCGCAATTGCACTACTGGGTATTTATCCCAAAGATAAATATGTAAAGAAAAGAAGGAGCACATGCATCCCAACGTTCATAGCAGCAACGTCCACAATTGCCAAACTGAAGAAGTCAAGATGCCCTTCACAGACAAATGGAAAACTATGTGGTCCATATATACAATGGAATATTACTCAGCCATCAGAAAGGATAAATTTCTAACTTTGCATCAACATGGATGGAACTGGAAGAGATTATGCTGAGTGAAATAAGTCAAGCAGAGAAACACAATTGTCATATGGTTTCACTTATTTGTGGAACATAAGGAATGGCATGGAGGACATTAGAAGAAGGAAGGGAAAAATAAAGGGGGAGAATCAGAGGAGGAGACAAACCATGAAATACTATGAGCTCTGGAAAGCAAATTAAGGGTTTTCGAGAGTACGTATTGGGGTGATGGGTGAGCCTACTGATGGTTATTAAGGAGGGCACATACTGCGTGGAGCACTGGGTGTTATACACAAACAATGAATCATGGAACACGACATCAAAAACTAATGATGTACTGTATGGTGACCAAAATAACATAATAAAAAACAAAACCTGATACCCTGATATCCTTGTAGGTTTTCCTGTCAATATGATCATGGGTGGAACAGGGGAAAGCATTCAATACTTCATAGAAATGTATCTAGGAAATACATTCTTTAGTTTATTTTCATATAATTGAAAACCTCTCATTTTCTCATCTTCTCTGAGTGCAACTGGTGTTTAGTTCATGGGTTTCCTTGTTAATTTCTAATAGAATTAAACATCAATCCTGTCTCAGCATCAACACATACAGATAATGTAATCTTGAGTAAGTTATTCATAAACCTTTAAAACTCAATTTCTTCCTTTCAAAAATGACTTTAGTAGTAGTACTTATAAGATTTTTGTGATGATTAAATTTAAAATATATAAAGCATTTTGCATTGTACTTGGTTAATAGTAACTCCTCAATAAATATTAACTATAATAATTTTATTCTCATATTAGTGCTTACAGGTTTTAAAACCATTAAGGAGGTTTCTGGCTTTTTTCCCGTCTGAGGGTGGCCATGCTTCTAAAAGCAAGCAATTTCATGGAGAGAATTGCTAGGAAATAGAAGCTTGACTTTCTAAAAAATAAATTGGAAAATGCCTATGAGAGATGAGCTTTCATGACAAGTATTTTGGAGAAGTGAAATAGAAGTTAAGAAATTCCAAAGTTTAAATTTGATAAATTCAAGCACCTGAAAGAGTTGTCGTATTTTAAAAATTAAAGCCAATGTCAGACCCAATCCATAGCTGTGTGCTTAGCCCAGATATGTAGCAAACAGCTGGACACTGAGATGGGCAATCTACCATATCTTCCTAGTCAATTTAAAGAAGGTAGGCAGACAGTATCCCTGGGTCTTTGACTGTGAAATTGACATTCTGAATTGAAATAGATGAATAGGCCTTCCTGGGTGGGTACAGAATAATCTGATACAGTGTACATTGGCTTTAAGGTTTGACTGGCTTGCATTCTTCAGTAGATGCCAAGGGTAAGTGCCCTGCTAAAGAAAAGGTTTTATATCCAAACATTCTTTTAAACATCTGAAACTATATTCTGTAGAGAATTGATGGCCAGATAAACATGTATTTCTCCTAATAGCTAATAGCAGGAGGGGCGCCTGGGTGGCTCAGTGGGTTGAGACCTCTGCCTTCAGCTCAGGTCATGGTCTTAGGGTCCTGGGATCAAGCCCTGCATCAGGCTCTCTGCTCAGTGGGGAGCCTGCTTTCCCCTCACCTCTCTGCCTGCCTCTCTGCCTACTTGTGATCTCTCTCTGTCAAATAAATGAATAAAATCTTAAAAAAAAAAAAAGCTAATAGCAGGAAATGGGCTTAAGTATGTTTTGTCACTCAGTTAATAAAATGTTATGAAGCCATGAAAATGATAATTATTTAGGTATCACCATAGAAAAATTACATTATTAAAATTTTAAATGGAAATATAGAACAAAGAAATGAATATGAAATTTGTACATAATTACATAAAATATGTGCCTAGACAGATACTAGAAAGCAGTCTGCAAATATGAGCATTGGTATACTATTAGGTGGGGAGAGATGTCATAGTTTCCCCCAAAACTTTAAGCAGTACAAATCAGTAAAGCTACTTTTGATAATTTTTGTTTTCAAAGATTAAAAGACAAAACAAAATGATTTTGTTGGGTGATCCAAAAACTTTTTGTTGCAAGTGTATGGTATATTAAAAATATAACTCTTGGGGCGCCTGGGTGGCTCAGTGGGTTAAAACCTCTGCTTTCAGGGGGAGGAGTCAAGATGGCAGAGAAGTAGCAGGCTGAGACTACTTAAGCTACCAGGAGATCAGCTAGATAGCTTATCTAAAATTGCAAACACCTGCAAATCCATCGGCAAATTGAAGAGAAGAAGAACAGCAATTCTGGAAACAGAAACACAACCACTTTCTGAAAGGTAGGACTGGCGGAGAAGTGAATCCAAAACGACGGGAAGATAGACCCCGGGGGAGGGGCCGGCTCCCAGCAAGCGGCGGAGCAATAGAGCACAAAATCAGGACATTTAAAAGTCTGTTCCGCTGAGGGACATTGCTCCAGAGGCAAAACCGGGGCAATGCCCACGCGGGGTGAGTGTGGCCTCAGGTCCCACAGGGTCACAGAAGGATCGGGGGTGTCTGAGTGTCTCAGAGCTCGCGGGTATTAGAACGGTAAAGCTGGCTACAGAGACAGAGCTGACAGTAAGCTCCCAGCTCAGGGGTTACCTTGAACCCGTCACAGGCTCGGTGAACTCGGAGGGCGGCCGGAGGTCAGGCAGACTGGAGTAACTGGGCGCTGTTCTCTGAGGGCACACTGAGGAGTGGGGCCCCGGGCTCTCGGCTCCTCCAGGCTGGAGACCAGGAGGCTGCCATTTGTATTCCTGTCCTCAGGAAATCTACGGAAAATGCTCAGGGAACAAAAGCTCCTGAAAGCAAAGCACGGAACTCATGGCTTTCTCCCTGTGATTTTTTTAGTCTTGCAGTTAATTTAATTTTTTTCTTTTTCAATTTTTTTCTCTTCTTCTGCTAAATTTTGTTAACTTTTAACCTTTTCTTTTTTAACGTTTTTTTAACTAGTTTATCTAATATATATATTTTTTCTTTTTTATATTTTTCTTTATTCATTTTCTTTTTTTAATTCTTTTTTTTTCTTTCTTTCTTTTTGAAACTCTTTTTATCCCCTTTCTCCCCCCTCACGATTTGGGATCTCTTCTGATTGGGTTAAAGCATATTTTCCTTGGGTTGTTGCCACCCTTTTAGTATTTTGCTTGCTCCTTCATAAACTCTTACCTGCACAAAATGACAAGGCGGAAAAAGTCACCACACTCAAAAAAAAAGGACAAGAGGCAATACCAAAGGCTAGGGACCTAATCAATAAAAACATTGGTAATATGTCAGATCTAGAGTTCAGAATGACAATTCTCAAGGTTCTAGCCAAGCTCGAAAAAGGCATGGAAGATATTAGAGAAACCCTCTCAGGAGATATAAAAGCCCTTTCTGGAGAAATAAAAGAACCAAAATCTAACCAAGTTGAAATCAAAAAAGCTATTAATGAGGTGCAATCAAAAATGGAGGCTCTCACTGCTAGGATAAATGAGGCAGAAGAAAGAATTAGTGATATAGAAGACCAAATGACAGAGAATAAAGAAGCTGAGCAAAAGAGGGACAAACAGCTACTGGACCACGAGGGGAGAATTTGAGAGATAAGTGACACCATAAGATGAAACAACATTAGAATAATTGGGATTCCAGAAGAAGAAGAAAGAGAGAGGGGAGCAGAAGGTATACTGGAGAGAATTATTGGGGAGAATTTCCCCAATATGGCAAAGGGAACGAGCATCAAAATTCAGGAGGTTCAGAGAACGCCCCTCAAAATCAATAAGAATAGGCCCACACCCCGTCACCTAATAGTAAAATTTACAAGTCTCAGTGACAAAGAGAAAATCCTGAAAGCAGCCTGGGAAACGAAGTCTGTAACATACAATGGTGAAAATATTAGATTGCAGCTGACTTACCCACAGAGACCTGATAGGGCAGAAAGAGCTGGCATGATATTTTCAAAGCACTAAACGAGAAAAACATGCAGCCAAGAATACTATATCCAGCTAGGCTATCATTGAAAATAGGAGAGATTAAAAGCTTCCAGGACAAACAACAACTGAAAGAATTTGCAAACACCAAACCAGCTCTACAGGAATTATTGAAAGGGGTCCTCTAAGCAGAGAGAGAGCGTACAGGTGGTAGATCAGTAAGGAACAGCAACAATAAACAGTAACAGTCACCTTACAGGCAATACAATGGCACTAAATTCATATCTCTCAATAGTTACCCTGGATGTTAATGGGCTTAATGCCCCATCAAAAGACACAGGGTATCAGAATGGATAAAAAAAAAAAAAAAACCTATCTATATGTTGCCTCCAAGAAACTCATTTTAAGCCCGAAGACACCTCCAGATTTAAAGTGAAGGGGTGGAAAAGAATTTACCATTCTAATGGACATCAGAAGAAAGCAGGAGTGGCAATCCTTATATCGTATCAATTAGATTTTAAGCCAAAGACTATAATAAGAGATGAGGAAGCACACTATATCATACTCAAAGGGTCTGTCCAACAAGAAGATCTAACAATTTTAAATATCTATGCCCCCAATGTGGGAGCAGCCAACTATATAAACCAATTAATAACAAAATGAAAGAAAAACATCAACAATAATACAATAATAGTAGGGGACTTTAACACTCCCTTCACTGAATTGGACAGATCATCCAAGCAAAAGATCAGCAAGGAAATAAAGGCCTTAAACGACACACTGGACCAGATGGACATCACATATATATTCAGAACATTTCATCCCAAAGCAACAGAATACACATTCTTCTCTAGTGCACATGGAACATTCTCCAGAAGAGATAACATCCTCGGTCCTAAATCAGGACTCAACCGGTATCAAAAGATTGGGATCATTCCCTGCATATTTTCAGACCGCAATGCTCTGCAGCTACAACTCAACCACAAAAGTAAGTTTGGAAAGAACCCAAATACATGGAGACTAAACAGCATCCTTCTAAAGAATGAATGGGTCCACCGGGAAATTAAAGAAGAATTGAAAAAAAAAATCATGGAAACAAATGATAATGAAAATACAACAGTTTAAAATCTGTGGGACACAACAAAGGCAGTCCTGATATGAAAATATATAGTGGTACAAGCCCTTCCCAAGAAAGAAGAAAGGTCTCGGGTACACAACCTAACCCTACACCTAAAGGAGCTGGAGAAAGAACAAGAAAGAAGCCCTAAGCCCAGCAGGAGATGAGAAATCATAAAGATCAGAGCAGAAATCAATGAAATAGAAACCAAAAAAAACAATAGAACATATCAACAAAACAAGGAGCTGGTTCTTTGAAACAATTAATAAAATTGATAAACCCCTGGCCAGACTTATCAAAAAGAAAAGAGAAAGGATCCATATAAATAAAATCATGAATGAAAGAGGAGAGATCACAACTAACACCAAAGAAATACAAAATATATAAGAACATACTATGAGCAACTCTACGCCAACATATTGGACAAACTGGAAGAAATGGATGCATTCCTATAAACATATAAACTACCACAACTGAACCAGGAAGAAATAGAAAGCCTGAACAGACCCATATCCAGTAAGGAGATTGAAACAGTCATTCAAAATCTGCAAACAAACAAAAGCCCAGGGCCAGACGGCTTCCCAGGTCGAATTCTACCAAACGTTTAAAGAAGAATTAATTCTTATTCTCCTGAAACTGTTCCAAAAAAGAGAAATGGAAGGAAAACTTCCAAACTCATTTTATGAGGCCAGCATCACCTTGATCCCCAAACCAGACAAGGATCCCATCAAAAACAGAACTACAGACCAATATCCTAGATGAACACAGATGCGAAAATTCTCACCAAAATACTAGCCAATAGGATTCAACAGTACATTAAAAGGATTATTCACCATGACCAAGTGGGATTTATTCCTGAGCTGCAAGGTTGGTTCAACATCCGCAATCAGTCAGTGTGATACAACATATCAATAAAAGAAAGAACAAGAACCATAGGATACTCTCAATAGACGCTGAAAAAGCATCTGACAACTACAGCATCCCCTCCTGATCAAAACTCTTCAAAGTGTAGGGATAGAGGGCACATACCTCAATATCATCAAAGCCATCTATGAGAAACCCACCGCTAATATCATTCTCAATGGAGAAAAACTGAAAGCTTTTCCGATAAGGTCAGGAATACGGAAGGGAAGTCCATTATTACCACTGCTATTCAACATAGTACTTGAAGTCCTAGCCTCAGCAATCAGACAACAAAAGGAAATTAATGGCATCCAAATCGGCAAAGAAGAAATCAAATTATCACTCTTCGCAGATGATATGATACTATATGTGGAAAACCCAAAAGACTCCACTCCAAAACTGCTAGAACTTGTACAGCAATTCAGTACAGTGTCAGGATATAAAACCAATGCACAGAAATCAGTTGCATTTCTCTACACCAACAACCAGACAGAAGAAAGAGAAATTAAGGAGTCAATCCCATTTACAATTGCACCCCAAAGCATAAGATACCTAGGAATAAACCTAACCAAAGAGGCCAAAAAACTATACTCAGAAAACTAGAAAGTACTCATGAAAGAAATTGAGGAAGACATAAAGAAATGGAAAAATGTTCCATGCTTCTGGATTGGAAGTATAAATATTGTGAAAATGTCTATGCTACCTAAAGCAATCTACACATTTAATGCAATTCCTATCAAAGTACCATCCATCTTTTTCAAAGAAATGGAACAAATAATTTTAAAATTTATATGGAACCAGAAAAGACCTTGAATAGCCAAAGGGATATTGAAAAAGAAAGCCAAAGTTGGTGGCATCACAATTCCGGACTTCAAGCTCTATTACAAAGCTGTCATCATCAAGACAGCATGGTACTGGCACAAAAACAGACACATAGATCAATGGAACAGAATAGAGAGCCCAGAAATAGATCCTCAACTCTATGGTCAACTACTCTTTGACAAAGCAGGAAAGAATGTCCAATGGAAAAAAGTCAGACTCTTCAATAAATGGTGTTGGGAAAATTGGACAGCCACATGCAGAAAAATGAAATTGGACCATTTCCTTATACCACACACAAAAATAGACTCAATTTTCACAATGTGTGAAAGGAGTCCATCAAAATCCTTGAGGAGAACACAGGCAGCAACTTCTTCGACCTCAGCCGCAGCAAAATCTTCCTAGGAACACCGCCAAAGGCAAGGGAAGCAAGGGCAAAAATAAACTATTGGGATTTCACCAAGTTCAAAAGCTTTTGCACAGCAAAGGAAACAGTTAACAAAATCAAAAGACAACTGGCAGAATGGGAGAAGATATTTGCAAATGACATATCAGATAAAGGACTAGTGTCCAAAATCTATAAATAACTTAGCAAACTCAACACCCAAAGAACAAATAATCCAATCAAGAAATGGACAGAGGACATGAACAGACATTTCTGCAAAGAAGACATCCAGATGGCCAACAGACACATGAAAAAGTGCTCCATATCACTCGGCATCAGGGAAATACAAATCAAAACCACTATGAGATATCACCTCACACCAGTCAGAATCGCTAAAACCTACAAGTCAGGAAATGACAGATGCTGGCGAGGATGTGGAGAAAGGGGAACCCTCACACACTGTTGGTGGGAATGAAAGCTGGTGCAACCACTCTGGAAAACAGCATGGAGGTTCCTCAAAATGTTGAAAATAGAACTGCCCTATGACCCAGCAATTGCACTACTGGGTATTTACCCTAAATATACAAACGTGGTGATCCATAGGGGCACGTGCACCCGAATGTTTATACCAGCAATGTCCACAATAGCCAAACTATGGAAAGAACCTAGATGTCCATCAACAGTTGAATGGCTAAAGAAGATGTGATATATGTACACAATGGAATACTATGCAGCCATCAAAAGAAATGAAATCTTGCCATTTGCGACAACATGGATGGAATTAGAGCGTATCATGCTTAGCGAAATAAGTCAAGCAGAGAAAGACAACTATCATATGATCTCCCTGATATGAGGAAGTGGTGATGCAACATGGGGACTTAAGTGGGTAGGAGAAGAATCAATGAAACAAGATGGGATTGGGAGGGAGACAAACCATAAGTGACTCTTAATCTCACAAAACAAACTGAGGGTTGCTGGGGGGAGGGGGTTTGGGAGAAGGGGGTGGGGTTATGGACATTGGGGAGGGTATGTGCTTTGGTGAGTGCTGTGATGTGTGTAAACCTGGCGATTCACAGACCTTTACCCCTGGGATTAAAAATATATGTTTATAAAAAATAAAATATAAAATAAAAAAATACCTCTGCCTTCAGCTCAGGCCATGATCCCAGGTTCCTGGGATGGAGACCTGAATTGGACTCCCTGCTCAGCAGGGCACCTGCTTCCCCCTATCTCTCTGCCTGCCTCTCTGTCTACTTGTGATCTTTGTCTGTGAAATAAATAAATAAAGTCTTTTTAAAAATACAACTCTAATTTTTCTCTAGTCAACAACATTGCATGCACTTTCATTTCCAAGTAGCCACATACCAGCACCTAAAGAGATTTTTTAACCCTTTCTCACATTACTAAACCCTCAGTTAGGATGGAAAAACCCCCAGGTAATTGAAGGAGAATCTGCACTGATTCTCGAGGATATCTTTCATAAAATTCCCACGGTATCTGACAACATATAAAAGATACTTATGTCGTGCATTGTCATGGAAAATAAGTTTTGCCACTAAGTACTGTACTTTTATACTGCTCTGAGATGCCTGCTCAAGAAATGTCATGAGGTTGAGGACAGTGAGACTGAGTGGAAGTGTGAGGGAAGAGCTTATTACAAGATAGGAACTGCCTTGATGCCGTGTAATTCCCACCAAAGATCTGGAAGATGGTACAGAAGTTTTGAAGTTTTGTTATACACTAGGCTACTTATCATCAGTTAGCACTCTTTAGTAAATCTGACCCTATAGTATAAAGAAATAAAATAAATAGTTAAATAGTGGGTTCAAAGATCTGACCAAAGCACATTTCTCTGCTCTGCTTCTTTGGTGTTCACTTGATGTTCAAATTGACTCTCTCTTTGTGACCCCAAAGTTGACTACAAAAGTGCCAAGGTCTGGATCAATTACACATTTAGAACCAGCAGAGAAAAGGACTCCATCTTGATACTCCTGATTTGAAAAAAGAAAGAAAGAAAGAAAGAAAGAAAGAAAATATTTAATTCACAGTAAATATTTCTCCAAATCTAATTGATTCCAAATGACCCATCTCCATTCTTGTGCCGATCACTGTGGCCAGGAAAATGGAAAGATAAGATTAACCTAAAATAAAGAGAATTTTCTACTGGAGCAGGGTGTTTAATTAATGCTCCTAAATAAAATCTGATAAAAGTATATTTTCTGATGTAATTCAAAATTCTTTTGGTAGAAGAACAGATAAATCGATACTGAAAAGACAGCCTACAATAGTTTATTACAAATGACATAATGACCATATCCACGGTGGCAAAAACTAAAAGTTCTTTCACTGTTTAAAAATAATGATGACTGTCATAAAACATTGTGTCTTAATATGGTTATATTTTAATTCATAGAGTAGAAGACTTTAATTAAATAATAGGAGACTTTAATATCTTACTTACATCGATTAGTGGATCATCCAGACAGAAAATGTATAAGGCAATACTGATCTTAAATAACATGTTAGACCAGATGGACTAAATAGTTATATACAGAACATTCTACCCCCAAACAGCAAAATAGCCATTCTTCTCAGTTTACATAGTAATTTTCCAGGATAGATTATATATTAGGCTACAAAACAAGTCTTAATAAATTTAGGAGGAATGAAATCATATGAAACATGTTTTCTAACCACAGGGGTTTGAAACCAAAAAGTTTCTATTCTATAAAGCTGCAAAATTCACAAATATGGTGAGGACAACCAAATGCTAATGAAAAAGTAATGGGTCAAAGGAAAAATTTAAAAATTCCTTGAAATAAACAAAAATAGAAATGTACCCCAAACAGTGGAATATAGCAAAAGCAGTTTTGAAAGGGAAGCTCATAGCTGTTAATGCCTATTTCAACAAATAAGATAAGTCTCCAATGAAGAACTTAACTTTACATTTTAAAAGAATAGAAAAAGGAGAACAAAGCCCAAAGTTAGTAGAAGGAAGAAAATGACAAAGATTAAAGTAGAAAATAAATAAAATGGAGACTGAAAAAGCAATAGAAAAGATGAATGAAATGAAAACTTTTTTTTGAAAAAAATAGACAAAATTGACAATCCTTTAAGTAGACTCACCAGGAAAAATAAAGAGATAACTTAAATAAATAAAATGAGAAAGGAAAGAGCTATTACAACCAATGCCACAGAAGTACAAAGGATCATAAAAGCACTATGAACAATTATACACCAACAAATTGGATAACCAAGAAAAGGATAAATTCCTGGAAACATGTGACCTTCCTATACTGAATCATTATGGAATAGAACATCTGAACAGACCAATTACTATTAGGAGATTGAATCGCTGATCAAAACGTTCCCAGCAAACAAGTCCTAGACCAGAGAGCTTCACTGCTGAATTCAACCAAATGTTCAAAGAAGAATCAATACCAATCTTTCTCAAACTCTTGCAAAAAAGGAGAAAACTCTTTAAAACTCAATGTATGAGGCCAACATTATCCCAATACAAAGACAGATAGGGATGTCATGAAGGAAATCATAGGCTATTATCTCTGAAGAACATAGAAGCCAAAATCCTCAGCAGAATATTAGCAAAGCAAATTCAACAATATGTTAAAAGAATCATACACTGTGATTATGTGGAATTTTTTCCAGCCATGCAAGGACATTTCAACATCTGCAAATCAGTCAGTATAATATACCATATTAACAAAATGAAGGATAACAATCATATCATCTTAGTAAATACAGAAAAAGCTCTTGACAAAATTCAACACTGATTTTTTTTTTCAAAATCAGAAAAGTATGAATAGAGGGAACATATTTCAAAATAATAAAGGCCAAGTTTCCCATTCTTACCACTTCTATTTGACATAGTATTGGAAGTTTCAGTTAGAGCAATTATGCAAGAAAGAGAAAGTAGAGCATCCAAACAGGAAAGGAGAAAGCAGAATTGTCACTATTTGCAGATAATGTGATGATGGTGTATATAGAAAATCCTAAATAGGGGATGCCTAGGTGGCTCAGTCAGCTGAGCATCTGCCTTTGGCTCAGGTCATGATTCCAGTCTCCTGGAATCAAGCCCAGCATATGGGTCCTTGCTCAGCAGGGAGTCTGCTTCTCTGTCTTCATCTCCCTCTGCCTGCTGCTCCCCCTGCTTGTGCTCAGTACACACTTCTAAAAGAGCCAACAATATCCAGTGGGGATAGGATAGCCTCTTTAATAAAAAGTTGTTGGGACAACTAGATAGTCACATTCAAAAGAATGAAACTGAACTACTATTCTACGCCATAAAAATTAACTCAAAATGTATTAAAGACTTGAATGTAAGACCTGTAACCACAAAATTTCTAGAGGAAAATATAGGTCTTGGCAATTATTTTTTTAATCTCACATCAAAACCAAAAGCAACAAAAGTAAAAATAAACAAGTGACCCCATCAAACTGAAAGCTTCTGCAAACCCAAGGAAACCACCAATAAAATTTGCGAAAAGGCAACCTATGAATTAGGAGGAAATATCTGCAAATCCTATATTTAATAAGGGGTTATTAGGCATAATGTATATAGAACTCATACAACTCAATAACAAAAAAAGAAACAATCTGATTAAAAACTGGGCAGATGATTCCAATAGACTTTTTTCCAAGGAAAATCTACAAATGGTCAACAGATATGTAAAAAATGTGCATCATCATTAATCATCAGGGAAATGCAAATCAAAACCACAATGAGATATCACGTCACATCTGCGAGAATGGCTAGTATTAAAAAGACAAGAAATATCAAGTGTTGGGAGGAGTAAAGGAACATTTGTGTACTCTTGATAGGAGTGTAAATTGGTGCAACACTGTGGAAAACAGTATGGAGTTTCCTCAGAATAAAAATGAAACAGTGTGGCCCAGCACTTCTGGGTATTTGCCCAAAGAAAACACTACACACTGATTTGAAAAGATATCTGCACCCTCGTGTTCTTGGCAGTATTATTTACATTACCAAGATAAGGAAACAACGTGTCCATTGAGGGATTAGTAGACAAAGGAAGTGCAGAGTGTATATACAATGGACTATTACACAGCCTATAAAATAATGAATCTTGCCATTTGTGATAATAAGGACATATATATACCTTGATATATATATATATAAATAAGTCAGGCAGAAAAGGCAAATACCTAGTGATACCTCCTACATATGGTATCTAAAAGAAGAAAAACAAAACAAAACTCATAGGTTGATGATTGCCAGAGGTAAGGGGTGGTGGGTGAGAGAAATTGGAGGTGGGGGTCCAAAAAGTAACTAGAAAAAGAAAAAAAATTTAAATAAAGTGAAAATAGTGATGACTATCAAAAAACATTGTCTTAATATGGTTATACTTTAGTTCACATAGACAAGGAAGTAGGAAAATGGCTTTGTTGGATAAATTTAATAATTATTTTTACTTCTTTATATAATATTTTACTTCTTTATTTGACAGAGAGAGAGGAAGATCAAAAATATGCAGAGAGGCAGGCAGAGAGAGAGGGAGAAACAGGTGTCTCAGAGTGGAAAGCCTGATGAGGGGCTTAATCCCAGGACCCTGAGACCATGACCTGAGCCACAGGCAGAGGTTCAACCCACTGAGCCACCTAGGTGCCACTATTTTTCCTTTTAATTTAAAAAATTCCTATGGGGTATATGCAGCTCATAAATTAGTAATAGGGCTATTGTTTTTTGTTCCTGACATGGACTGTTGATTAAATGTTCCCCATACATACGTGATTTAAAAGAAACCCCTTACATATTTTGATCTCAGAATTTGTTGTGGTATAGCTTTTTTAGCTTATTTATTATTAATTAATTTTTTTCTACTTTCTATTGTAATATAAGCTTCATGAGGGCAAAGGAAGGAATTGTATCTTTTTTACCCCATCTAGCCTAGTGTTAGCTCCTAGGAGATTTGTAATAGTGTTGAATTATGAATGAATGAAATAAACTTCAAAAATACATTTGCTGTTATTATGTTAGACTGAACCTTGATGTAATAGTATCTATGCCATTTTTCATTGCTAAAACTACCATAAATAAAAACAAAGTCCCATCCACATTGTTACCCATTTTGTTTTCCCAGAATTTATAAATTCTTTGATGTTTGCTTTTAGCAAAAAAAAAAAAAAAAAATCGAATTCGTGGTTTAATTTCTACTCCAGTAAATTACCAGTCTCAGAGTTTTTTAGTGTAGTTCTTAGCACAACATGTAACTGCAAATCAATTATTCATAATAAAAAATATACATGAATTTCTTTCTATGCCTATTAGAGGATGATTTGAAGCTGCTTGTCTTTCTCTGTTCTGAACATTCTTTACTTTCAGATCAGTTTTAATTGTTTTATATTTGTACACACATATTTTGAAGAACTTATGTTAGATGAAGAACTTATGTTAGTTGTCAAACATCCCAGTTAGGTGGTCAGCATTTTTTTTTCATACTGTAAGATCAGAAAGAGATTGATTTACTAGTAGAATGTGATTAAGTGACATAAAAATCAACGACAAAGGTTAAAATAGGTCCTAAAGTCCTTGCTTCCATTTCACTTTCTTACGTGTGTATATATATGTATATATTTTTTTTAATTTTTTATTTTTATAAACAGATATTTTTATCTCCAGGGGTACAGGTCTGTGAATTGCCAGGTTTACACACATCACAGCACTCACCAAAGCACATACCCTCCCCAATGTCCATAACCCCACCCCCTTCTCCCAAACCCCCCCCCCCCAGCAACCCTCAGTTTGTTTTGTG
>NC_081568.1:138300592-138322394 GCF_022355385.1 Mustela nigripes
TAAAGATCTTGATGGTGCAACATTAAAAGAAAGATAAATGACTAAAAGAGGAGTAAATAAATCTGCAGTTACACACAGATATATCCAAGATGCCTATACACATAGAAAATCTAAAAGACTTCACAGAACAACTACTAAAATTAATATGTACATCTATCATGGCTGTGGATTATGTCAATTGAAAAAAAAATTAAATGTTACTTTTACAATAGCATCAAAAATAACAAATATCCAAAAATAACAACTCTAACAAAAGATGTGCCAGATCTCTATAAAATATTAGTGAGAAACGGGTGCCTGGGTGGCTCAGTGGGTCAAGTCTCTGCCTTCGGCTCTGCCTTCGGACCATTCCCAGGGTCCTGGGATCAAGTCCTGCATACGGCTCTCTGCTCAGTGGGGAACCTGCTACCTCCTCTCTCTCTGCCTGCCCCCCTGCCCATTTGTGATCTCTCTGTCAAATAAATAAATAAAATATTTTAAAAAATAGGTCACACATTAAAATATTAGTGAGAAAAATTAAGGAAAACCTAAATAAATGGAGTAAGATAACATATTATTGGATTTAAACTTATATCATAAAGACTTTTATTTGCTCCAAATTGAGGTATAGATTAAATTTTATCCCATAACACTCCCAATAATTTTTTGGGTGGAAATTGACAAGCTTATTTTAAATTCTATATTAATAAGCAAAGAACCTAAAGTAGCTCTCCAGGATTTCTCAACCAGCATTCCAGGATAGGATTGAACCCTAATGACCTAAAATTTCCAATTTATGATTTAACTGCTTTCCTATGCATTAAGAATGGTACTATACTTGGAATAATTGAGAAAAATTATCACTTAAATAATTTTTTTATATTCTCTATTCAGATGAAAAACATCAGTTGAGAAAGGCTGGCAGAAAATTCTGAAGAAACAACACAGAATGTTATCACTAGATAAGATTAGTTCTCAAGGTGCTGTAATTAAGTCAGTTGGATATTTCAGCAAGAGATAAACAAATTAATAGAAAAAATGTTCAGAAATAAGTCTAGACATTTATGACCCTTAATGTACAACAAAGATGCCACTTCGGAGCAGTAGAAAAGATTGACCTTTCAATAAATGCTACTGGGTTAACTGATGCCTACTTGTATCTACATATCTATGTCTATGCCTATAGACAGACAGATGAGAGAGAGAGAGGGAAAGAAATGGAAGGAAGGAGACAGATGGAGGCAGGAAGGGAAAAGACAGATAGAAAATCCCACCCCTACTTTTCTCTATTGACCAAAATCAATTCTGAATGGTGTAAAGATTTAAAGTTAGAAGATATAGCAATAACACTTCTAGTAACATTAAGAAAATACCTTCATTAACTTAGGAGAGATAGTTTTTACCAGAACTCAGAATTAGCATGGATAAAAATTTTAATATTAAATAGGAACCCATGTTCATCAAATACCAATAAAAGTGTGAAAATACAAGCCACTAAGAAGATATTTACAAGATATATATAACTACAGAAGAATTCTGTAACATATGCAAAGATGTGTATCCTCTTCAAGAAAGGCTCATCCAATTACTAAGAGTGTGGTTAGCAGACAGCCTCCAGGTATTAACACCTCCATCTTTTGAGACAAGGTCACTCTATTTTCAGGATGACATTGACTGAGTCATGTTACATGACCCATGTACATCACTGTAACAGCCCAGGCTACATTCTTGGTGAGGTCACCAGCTAATGCCAAGACTTTACAAGGTGTTACTCCTAAATAAACCTCCTACCTGCTTCCCTAGAGCTCAAAATGATAGATTAATGTACAAACTATAAAAAAGAATTCTAATAATCAATTGGAAAAGGACAACTCATTTTTAATGGGCAAAGACATGAAGAAACACTTCACACAATATGATATCCAAGAAAAGACACTCAGCCTTCATTACTCCTCAGGCAAATGGAAATTAAAACCACAGTGATTTACCATTCCATATCCAAGTATGTAAATACTAAGTGTCAGTGACAGTCACTTTGGAAAATTCTTTGTTGATATAGACTAAAACAGAAAATATACACATCCTATGACTCAGCAATTTTACTCTAATTTTAATTTTAATCTTATTTTACTCTAATCACACTATGCAATTTCATTTATATAAATGAAATCAGGAAAACTAATATAAATCAGGAAAAACTAATCTATGTGCTATAAGTCAAGGAAGTTGTTACCTTTAAGAGGTACAGGAATGAGGACAAGACCTTCTGGGGTGTTCACTTTCTTTAGCTTGATCTGAGGGGTAGTGAAATAGGTATGTTCACTTAGTAAATATCCTTTGAACTATATGCTCATGATTTGTATACTTTACTGAATATGTTATATACCTAAATTTTAAGAAAATTATTTTATAAAGATTATAATGCTTTTGTGGCTATCTTTAAACATTTTTTTAGTCTCATTTAGACTTGGATCTAATTAATTCAGCTCCTTCTTGAATTAACTTTGCAGCCAGTAAGAATGCAATTACTTCATAGTATTATGGCTATGAAGTAATTATATTCCTAAATATTGACCATGGAAATTAGTTGAATCACTTTAAAGTCACTTCACATGTTGGCGGTTATACAACATAGCTGTGTAAGGAAGTACTCAAGAAAACCCATCTGATAGGGATATGTCAAAGGGACATAAGAGCCACCTAAAAGAACTCCCAGTGGCCAAAGTTGAGGTATTCAAACAATCAAATAAACAAAGTATTGTTGTATTATAATCAAATGCATAAAATGAATATCCTTGAATTCATGTTGATATAAATACATTATTTTTAAAAATAAGCAGGACAGAATAAACAAACATCCTATACAAAAAATTCCAAATTATTTCAGTAGATGCTCTGCCCTCAAGGAGATAGACTATAACTCCCCACTCCTTCAGTGTAAACTGTACATTCTCATGTGCTTCCAGAAAGTTCAGTATGTATATGGGAATGGAGGGAAAACTGAATGGGAAGTCATCAGAGAGGGAGAAAAACCATGAGAGAAGCTTTAACTACAAGAAACAAACTGAGGGCTGCTGGAGGGGACGTGGTTTGGGGGATGGGGTAATTGGCTGATGAGCATTAAGGAGCACACATGATGTGATGAGCGCTGGGTGTTATATGCAACTGATAAAGTACTGAACACTACATCTGAAACTAATGATGTACTAAATTGGCTATCTGAATTTAAATTTAAAAAAAAAAAAAAGTTCAGTACGAGAAGGAGTGGAGGTGGGAGAGGAACTTCACATTGAAGACACCTGAGAAATACTTCCTCAGTTAGATGATCAAGGTTAACATCAATAATGATAAATCATGTTGACAGTATGTACCCTTACTACAATCTGGTGAGAACTGCACTCTACCTTTGCAATTTTCCTACCAAAAATCCACAAGACTGGGTTGATGAGAAAAACATCAAAGAAATCCCAATCATGAACCTTCAATAAAATGCCTGACCAGTACGCCTCAAAAGTGTCAAGGTCATCAAAACTAAGAAAAGTCTTAAGAAACTGTCAGTAAAAAAGAGATTAAGAATAGGGGCCCCTGGGTGGCTCAGTGGGTTAAGCCTCTGCCTTCGGCTCAGGTCATTATCCCAGGGTGCTGGGATCCAGTCCCGAATTGGGCTCTCTGCTCAGCAGGGAGCCTGCTTCCCCCTCTCTCTCTCTGCCTGCCTCTCTACCTACTTATGATCTCTCTCTCTCTCTCTCTGTGTAAAATAAATACAATCTTTAAAAAAAAAAAAGAATATATGACAATGTAATGTTATCTTGAGTCAGCAGAAAGATGTTAGATAAAGATTAAGAAATCCTGAATAAAGTATGAACTTTAATTATTGATAATAAATCAGTATTGGTTCATTAATTGTTACAAGCATTCCATACTAATGTAAGATGCTAATAATAGGGGAAACTGCATGTGTGGATTATGGACCTTCTCTGTACTATCTTTGCAATTTTTCTGTAAATCAAAAACTTTATTTTTACTTTTTTTTTTTTTTACTTTTTAAAAATTTATTTTCAGTGTAACAGTATTCATTGTTTTTGCACCACACCCAGTGCTCCATGCAATCTGTGCCCTCTCCAATACCCACCACCTGGTTCCCCCAACCTCCCATCCCCTGCCCCTTCAAAACCCTCAGATTGTTTTTCAGAGTCCATAGTCTCTCGTGGTTCACCTCCCCTTCCAATTTAACTCAACTCCCTTCTCCTCTCTAACTCCCCTTGTCCTCCATGCTATTTGTTATGCTCCACAAATAAGTGAAACTATTTTTTTTAATTTAATTTTTTTCAGTGTTCCAAAATTGTTTATGCACCACACCCAGTGCTCCATGCAATACATGCCCTCCAAAATACCCACCACCTGGCTCACCCAACCCCCACCACCCCCTCCGAAACCTCCAAGTGTGTTTCTCAGAGTCCATAGTCTCTCATAGTTTGTCTCCCCTTCCGATTTCCCCCAATGTACTTTTCTTCTCCATCTTCCTGTGTCCTCGTGTTATTCCTTATGCTCCACAAGTAAGTGAAACCATATAATTGACTCTTTCTGCTTGGGTTACTTCACTCAGCATAATCTCCTTCAATCCCGTCCATGTTGTTACAAAAGTTGGTATTCATCCTTTCTGATGGAGGCATAATACTCCATATTGTATATGGACCATATTTTCCTTATGCATTCTTCTGCTGAAGGGCATCTTGGTTCTTTCCACAGTTTGGTGACCGTGGCCATTGCTGCTATAAACATTGGGGTACAGATGGCCTTCTTTTCACTACATCTGTATCTTTGGGGTAAATACCCAATAGTGCAATTGCACGATCATAGGGAAACTCTATTTTTAATTTCTTGAGGAATCTTCACACTGTTTTCCAAAGTGGCTGTAATAACTTGCATTCCCACCAACAGTGTAAGAGGGTTTTAGTGATGATGAACATTTTTTCATGTGTCTGATAGCCATTTGTATGTCTTCATTGGAGAAGTGTCTGTTCATATCTTCGGCCCATTTTTTTATATGATTGTCTGTTTTGTGTGTGTTGAGTTTGAAGAGTTCTTTATAGATCCTGGATATCAATGTATCAGTACATTGTCTGTACTGTCATTTGCAAATATTTTCTCCCATTCCATGGGTTGCCTCTTTGTTTTGTTGACTGTTTCCTTTGCTGTGCAGAAGCTTTTGATCTTGATGAAGTCCCAAAAGTTCATTTTTGCTTTTGTTTCCTTTGCCTTTGGAGACATATCTTGAAAGAATTTGTTGCGGCCAATGTTTAAGAGTTTACTGCCTATGTTCTCCTTAGGATTTTGATAGATTCCTGCCTCACATTGAGGTCTTTTATCCATTTTGAATTTATCTTTATGTATGGTGTAACAGAATTGTCAAGTTTCATTCTTCTACACATAGCTGTGTAGAATTTTCCCAGCACCATTTAAAATAAGACTGTCTTTTTAAAATTTCCAATTTTCCCAGCACCATTTAATAATGAGACTGTATTTTTTCCACTGTATATAAGTTTATTTAAAACAAATAAATGTGATTAGAAAACTAGTCTATGTGAAATTATTTCTAAAGGAAAAAAATGGCAACTTACACATATTAGTAAGACATTTTTTTCCCTTTTTTGAAAGTACTTTTTGATTTATTTGAGAGATACAGACATAGTAAAAGAGAGCACAAGTGAGAAGGAGGGAGAGAAGCATGATCTCCACTGAGCAGGGAGCCCAATGTGGGGCTTGATCCAAGCACCCTAAGATCATGACTTGAACCAAAGGCAGATGCTTAACTGACTGAGACATCCAGGTGCCCCAAGATTTTTTTATTCATACCTTCATTGGTTTTGGCTAAGTCTCAATGCAACCCAATATTATCTACTCCTTCATGGTCATCCTCCTCAATACTCATCCATAGCGCCATTTAATTTTCTTTTATAGGATTTTTTATTAGTATGAGTAGTATAAGGAATCAAAAAGATCTGGATTTCACAGCCATCTTTGACAGTAGCAATAAATGTGACCTCAAGCAACTCAATAACCTCCTATGACTTCATATTTCTCACCTGTAAAACTGTGATCTAAGCATATTTTGTTCAATGCTAACATTTCTAGGTATTAAAGTACTCTGTATTTGCCAATCTTTAGTGAAAACTAATGATATCACATCTTATCCAAAAAAATATTCTATAGTCTGTAGTAGGCATAACCACCTATTAATAATCATCCTAAGAGGAAAACCAAGAAAAACAAATAAAATAGAAAATATTGTAAAACAAGTCTACTGTCTAATACATTTGGTTGAACATCTCAGAAATCTAATCACTGCCAAATTTTCTAAGGTTCTGTAGAAAATTTGAAAACCCAGGCAGAATTTCCTTCTTTATACCATTTGTTGATGCACTACGTATTCTGATATAGAATCATACATAGCAAAGCTGTAGAGAGTTGAACATAGTTAGCAAAGACTGCCCCAATCTTGTTTCACAGTTGTTTAAGCCAGAGGTTTCATAAATATTGGAAAATAAACACTTCTGGTGAGAATCTTGTCTTCATGAATACTATGTTGTATATTCTAATGTCACACAAAATTAACTTAAAAATAAATGAAGTATTTTTCCTTCCAACTAGATAGGAATTACCTGACATTATAAATAATAAAATTGAAATAAAGGATGGACATATACACTTTTGAAGTTGGCAGTCATATCTCAGTAGGCCACTGGCAATGTTTCAGTTCCTTAGAGAATAAGGACAAAAAAAATGTCTGTCAGATTAAAACAGAAATACTGAACATTATATGTGAAAGATCTGTTAACATTATCCTAAAACTGGAATTCTAAGAATCCTGAAAGATATATATACTTCTCTCACATTAGCATCAGTTAAACTCCCAGGCTATTCAACAAATACCTTGGGAATTCAACAAATACATTAGGAATGTTAGACTGGTTCACATTAAAAAAAAAAAAGAAAAAAAACAAAAAATAAATTTTTAAAATCAGTAAGCCTGATAATATAAACAACTGAGTATCCTGCAATAGTTGAACTAAGAATCTTCCTGAAAATGACTCTGGGTTAGCAGGTTACTATTCAAGAAAGATATAATCAAAGATATGATATTTAAGAGACCAGGATTTTCCATAGAGTCAAGGGTAGCCTAACATTGTAGACCAAGGAAAAATACATGCAAATATATGGCATACTCAAGAAAAGCCATGTAGTCTCTGATTGAGAGATAAAGGCTGGGATGGTAGTCTTGGACTTTTCTTATAAGTGGTAGTTACTCTACTGGCGGAAGAGTTGTTCATGTGGCTAATCTTGCTGCTGGCCTGACTAGCAGAGGAATGTTAAAATGTGAAATAATGAATACCTCAATAATGTACCTGAAAGTAAACATATCAGGTTTGGGTTTGTTGGAATTTCAGGAAATAATACTAGCTGAAACAAAATAGAAGTTTTCCCCTCTCTCATTTAAAGGATATCTAGAAATAAATAGTCTGGTCTGGCACAGCACTCCACAGAATCAGGGAGCCAGTGTTCTTTTATTTTGCCCTTACATGATTTTAAGCTCATACTTTAATTCTCATGGTCCAAAGAAGCAACTGGAGCTCCAGGAATCACATTTGCTGTCAAGCCCGCTAGAAGAAGGAAACAGGGTACTCCCCCTTCCCCAACTCCCTTTACGGACTGTGTTACTCTAAGTTTTGCTTTCATCTGTTGATGAACTTAGTCATCTGGCTAAGACTCTTTGTAAACAAAGTTGGAAAGTATGGTATTTTTTTCTAGAAAGTCATGCTTACCACAAATCGTGGGTTCTATCCTTAAGGTGAAGGGAGAAAAAATGGTGAGATAGGTAACTAGCATCTCTGCCGTGATTCTATTGGCATTTAACATATCAGAAATAGAGAAGTTCTGGGTGATTGATGTCCAAGAGTATTAGTATACTGAAGTGCAGAGAATATTAAAAGATACTGATGTTGAGGAATATGGAAATACCTGAAGGACAGAAGTTGGATGGATTAGGCACACAGACACTGAAATCGCACAGAATAATAGAATAGTTGGAGAATACTGAGCCAGATCCAAGATTCTCACTGGATTTTAGGTTAACATGGAAGTCTATTAACAACTATATAATCAGAGGGTGTGATTTTTCACACGAAGAGTATTTTGTAGCAGGATGGGGGCATCGCGGTGTACAGTTAATAGACTTCTAGCCTCATCCCTCTAGGGCAGAAGATACAGAAGGTAAGGGTGAATGAAGGACTCTGAGCTCTGAGAGTGAGTTCCACAGATTTGGAGTTCAGTCACAACTTTGCCATAGTTTTGTGATTACTGGCAAGTTATAAAACCATCTTGCTTCCTTGTTTACCAACTGGGAATAATTCCTGCCTCAACAGTATAGGGTAGAGATTAAATAATATAATATTACAACACTGTTGAACTCAAAAACTTTCAGTCACATGCTCTTCTCCATCTAGCAATCCCTGAACTTTCTGAAATACAGTTCTTATTTTTGAGATTACAGTCTTTTCTATAAAAAATTCAGGACAGAATCTAAGAACACAACAAATTAAAAATACATTAAATAACCTTTAATTACGAAGGTTCATAATGGACTTAATTTATGACGAATGGGGATCCTCTGTTAAGTCATAAATTCACTCACTTACTTTTCTTAGTATCCTCTCTTAGACATTAGGAGATAGAGGGTGCTGGAGTCTCAGTGCCAAGTAGGAAAAATAAGCAAATATCCTCCCAGGATACCACTTTGCTAAAAGCCTGCCATATGTCCATAATGCACTGAAGCATTAAAAGCACATTTCATTTTATATCCCCACTTGACAAACACAACTTAAAGCAAAGATGGGCTTGCACTACATGTGCTTGTCTAATTCCCATCACTGCTAATTATGTGCACACAGCGGGAAAACAACATCTCCTCAGACTAAGGCTTCCTTTTTGAGAGAGATTATAAAAAGTCAGTAAACTTTCAAAGCAGCAAATGTCTTACATTTATGAGCACTTGATATACCTGTGGATATTTACTCTGTGGATATTAACCTTGACTATTATTTAGTTGTGACTACATACTCTTTCAAAAAATAACATTATTTTTAATCTATTGCCTAGCAAGACCTAGGGAAATCTGTCTTCATAAAGAATGCTTGCCATGCCATTTTCTGATTGCAGAGTAGAAAAATAATCTCAGGACTAAGATGCACCAATGAAATACATAAAAATAAAAACCTTTCTATATCTTTTTATTTGAATTATACTAGAATACACCAATTTTAAAATGTGATAAGGAAATTTTAAACTAGCTTTCAAGGAGATTTTCTATTTTGACCTTTCTGATCACACAAGGAAGGATTTATGAAATGTTCTGACCATGAGAGCACAATACATAGCATTGTAGGACACACTACAAACATCCTTCTCTGTGCAGTTTCCCTCGGGATATTTACAATGCAAACAAAAGTTTAGATCTAACAATTTCAAGTCTTTCACCCTGGATTACATATTTTTAAAGTGCTTAAGATTATAAGCCATCAGATAGAAAGGGAATTTTGATAAAATAAAAATACCGACAAAGCTGCAGAGTTTTACATCACTAGTATACAGTAAAACAAATTGAGCATATTCTTTCAAAACACTCTGCCTACATTTTAGAGAAATACATTTTCTTATGGAATATCCAAGAGTAAAATAAAATCCATTCCCTTACCATAATGCACAGAGAAAAATAAGCCAAAATCTAATGCTTGGAAATACATGGAGTTTACACTTATCCTCATCATACTTACTAGACTGAACATATCATTTTATTTTTAGCCAAGTCCCAATCCAACTGTAGATCACTGAAAATCACTTAATGCTAATATGCTTTTTGCCAAAAGATCTTTCCAGTCTGTGGAAATTCTCCTTAACATTTCATATTTTGAACTTCTCCTTTTATAAAATGTTATCATCAGGAGTGTTGGAAGAATTTTTATGGAGGGAAAACTCTATGTCTGTCAAATGTTGCCTTTAAAGTAAATTTTCATAAAGGTGTATCTTCAATCAAGTGAAGCATGATCATTACACTGAGTTTATAGAGAAAGCAAATAAATACCACAGAGGGAAGTGGAGAAATACAGGTTCAAGTTCATGCATAGTAAGGACTGAACATATTTTTTTCTATTTACCTTTCTCCTATTCTTTTCAAATCATACATGATTTCATCCATGTCACCTTCAAAATGTAAAGATAAAAATGTATGCTTTAGGTTATTTAGCTGGTTTAAGTCTTTCTACTGCTGTCAACACATGAAAGAAAGGAAGTCTCAATTTAAAAGCAGGTTTATTGTGAGTACAAAACAGACCCAAGAACTCCAATTAATTACAACAGTTGTATTTTTTTCTGCAAAAGATTCAAAAGATGCTTTCCTTGTCTTGTTTCTGAACTTAGAGGGAAAGCTTTGTTTTTCACCAAGTATGATGTTAGCTACGGATTTGTCATATATGGCCTTTATTATGTTGAGGTATCTTCTCTCTAACAACACCTTGATGAGAATCTTTATCTTCAATGGATGTTGATTTTTGCCAAATGCTTTTTTTGCTTCTGTTAAGATGAAATGATTTTCACCCTTCACTTTACTGATGTGATGTTTGATATGTAAATATTGAACCATCCTTGCATCTCTGAACTAAATCTCACTTGATCATGGTGAATGACCCTTCTAATGTAGTGCTGAATGTGGTTGATATTTTCTTGAGAATTTTGGCATCTATGTTAACCAGGGATATTGGTCTATAGTTTTCTTTCCTCAAGGTCTTTTTTAGTTTTGGTATCAGGGTAACATTCATCTCTTAGAATTTATTTGGAAGCTTTCCTTCCTCTTCTATTTTTTTGGAATAGTCTGGGGAGATAGGCATTAACTCTTCCTTAGATATCTGGGAGAATTCACCTGATTTTCCATCAATACACAAATGGATAAGGAAGATGTGGGGTATTATACAGTCATAAAAAAGGACAACATCCTGCCATTTGCAACAACATGAATGGACCCAGAGGGTATTATGCTAAGTGAAATAAGCCAGATGGAAAGAGACAAATACCTTATGACCTCACTCATGTGTGGAATCTTAGAAAGAATGAACAAAAAACAAAAGGCAGAATCAAACCGACAAACACACAGAACAAACTGATGGTGCCAGGTGGGCAAAATGAGTGAAGGGGAGTGGGAGATACAGACTTTCAGTTACAGAACGGATAAATCATGCTACCAAAGGGCACGGCATATGGAATATAGTCAGTGATATGATAGCAGCATTGTAATGGGACAGACGGTAACTACATTTGTGGTAAACACAGCATCATGTATCAACTTGTCAAATCACTATTCTGCACCTGAAACTAGTATAACATTGTGTAACAATCATACTTAAGTTTTAAAAATAAAAGAAGAAGATGCACTCCTAAGTAGCCAAGAGAGCATCTTTGATTGTTTGGTCTCACACATCCACCCTGAGTGAGCTAACAGCTGCTCCAAGGTAAAACTAGGGTTATGTATTCTTCTAGGGGAAAAGAGGTATGCTGGAAATGAGAAAATATCCAGTTTTCCTCCCCTTAAAACATTCCTCCCATCCCCAAAAGATCAGAATCAAATCTATTTTCTGGACCAGCTTTAGGATAAGACCTAGAACTGTCCAGCAAAGCATTCTCCCATCCAATAACTAAGAGGCAATTCACTAAGCAACTTCTATTAAAGATAAAATGTGAATGCAGGTTGAGTGAAGATGTTGACTCTTTCCATACTACAGAGTAGAATGCAGTATAATAAGACTGCTAAGAATGAACGAATAAAAAGCAATTGTGGACTAGCAAGCCATTCTTCGTTAAGTTGTATAAATATAAAAAAAATTTTTTTAAGAGCTGGAATTATTTCAATGTAGCTGGTTATTCTAGGCAGGAATGGGATTAGCTGATCTTTTCTTCTTTATAAATCTATTAGATAAACACTCAGAAATTGATTGGGGTTACAAATCAAGCTCCTGGAAAGAGAAAAAAGAATCCACTGCAAATGTGCATGAGCATGCCTCATTAAAGGGATAGTCAAGTTACCTGGCTCCAGCCTGGCCCTGTGACTCACACTATTAAATCAGCTGCCAAGCCTCTCCCCAGCTGATAGCCATTAGAATGCTGGCTAAGTGGCAGGAATTACAATAGAAGCAGCCTTTTATGCGTTTCTTCCCTACCTCATCAAACCACACAGTGTTAACAAGGGAAGAAAAAGGAGAAAAGTTAAAAATGAATGTGATTTCTAAACTAAGAAAATTTATATTACATTCAAATAAGCACATTTACAGAAAAAAAAAGTTTCTTTCTGTATTTGTATTGAAGGAAATGTGTCACACAAATGTGCCTATCCCATCTACACCTATTAGATGAAACTACTTCCCTTAAAAATAAGTATTTACTGAATGAAGTTCATAAATCACATGCATGTCTAAGTAAAAATTTATCTTTTCTGGTACGTCCTCTAATTCTGACACTAGCACCAAAGAACCATCCAAATTCAAAGCCCTGAAGTCACTTTTGCTGGTTTTATCACCCTTCCACCTAAGCCTAGCCCTCCTGCCATCTTCCCCCTAGAGTTATTCTTCAGACTGCTCTCTGGACCAGTAACAGACTCCACTGCACCTTCTCTGACTTTGATTCTTCCTTGCACAAATGCACTGTGTGGGTTCCTGAGAGAGTACTCTTCCCATGTCCTGCTTTTGGTTATATACCCTGCTCACATGACTTCCATATTTCCTGAAAGCCTCCAAAACAAAGGCCACATACCTTGATAAGTATTTAAGAGGGGTTCAAGTCCATACTCTAATCTGACCCTAACTTCTCCCATACTTTTTCCCATTACTCCCCTTCAAACCACCCCACAAGCCAAACAATCAGATGGCTCTCTTTGATCTGTCCTGCGAACCCCTACTTGCCAAGTCCACTGTATCCACTGCCCAAAATGTTTCCTTTCCTATGGTCTGCCTCCTCAACAATGTCAGAAGCAAATTCCTTGCCAATTCCGTCCAGCGTCCTTAAGGTCTCTGTTCAAATCCCATCTCCTCAGGAAAGCTTCTGTTGAAAACGCAGGACAGGTTAGGACCTTAGTTTCATACATTCGTGACATATGTTTCTCCTTTGTTGTTCTTAGAGCATGCATAATTAATTAAATCTTTGCATAATTACTTGTGCAATTGTTTCTGTTACAAGACAGCAAGTGCCATGAAGGCGAAGAATGGTCTCTGTTTTAATTCTGTATTGCCAGCACCTGGGGTGTAGCAATCACCTCCCCCCCACACACACACACACTGCTCACCTTCTATGTGCATTTTTTTGTGCTCCTTATCTAGAATTACTCTCAAACAGACTGTGCAGTGCAGTAATGTGTCATGATGATATGTGTGTTCATCTTATCTGCAGCCTTCATGCTTTACTCAGCCTCGTCTCCCCAACAGCACCTTGCACAAATCTGTGCAGTTACAGTTTGGTAAATGTTTAATCTAGTTGGACAGAAAAATCATTAAGTGAATGCTTTTGTATACATGTATAAAATCTAATGTAAAAACTGACATTTGAAAGACTGGGATTATTAATTCTGACTTCAGGTCAGTATAAAATCTTGTCTAAATGAAAATAAATGACATTTACATTTTCTGCCATTTCATTAAAGAGAAGCTCTTAAACCTTGAACCTCTAATCACTTTAAACAGATTCATTTTTATGTTTATCATGTTTACACTACAAACAGTTTATTTCACATTTGTACAGTACAAATTCCTTTCAGAGTCTATTAAACTCTCTTTTCCCCACGTATGTGTACTAGACTTCTCCACATGGAAATCTACCAATCTGCTAAAAGGCCAGTTGTTTTAGCAACATGAAATGTTTGCTACATCTGGGGGGTCTCCCCATGTCAAATCCATTCAGCTAGGTTTTCTTGAGAGTCAACAATGTGTCAGCAGCTCTACCATATCCACAGCAGCTCCAGAATTTCTATATAGAAATACAGCAACATGGTGATAGCTATATTGTATAGCTAGAGGACTTGTTTTTAAGGTGTAATTTCATACGAAGTGTATTATTTTTATTTAAACTCTATGTCCCTTTGGAGTGGCCTGGATGGAAGCTAATGTAGATTACCGGCAACGTGTTCCTTCACCAAAAACTGATGGCACCACTGGCCAGATAAAGAGAAACCCAGTATTACTGTAGTTAGTAATTTTTCATGTTGCCTCAGAAAGAAAAATTAGGCAAGCAGTTTTCTTTCTCTTCCCCAACTTAATTGAGGAATGAATGACAAATGTATATATTTAAAGTGGATAATGTGATGATCTGATATACATATGCATTGTGGAATGATTACCAAGATTAAGATAATTAACGAATCCATCACCTCACATACTTTTTTTGTTTTTCCATATAGTGAGAATGCTTAAGATCCACTCTAAGCAACTTTCAAGCATATAATACTGTGTTATTAACTAGCTATCATGCTGTACATTAGACCTTCGGAACATATTCTTGTAACTAGAAGTTTGTACCCTTTGACCTCTATCTTCCCATTTCATCAACCCTACAACCCCTGGAAACCACCATTCTATTTTAGTTTCTATGAAATCAGCAGGGGGTTTTGTTTGTTTGTTTGTTTTTGTTTTGATTTTTAGATGACACATATAGGTGATACCATGTAGTATTTATCTTTCCTTGTCTAACTTATTTAACCTAGCATAATGCCTTCCAGGTTCATCCATGTTGTCACAAATGATGGAAAAATTTCCCTCCTTTTTATGGCTTATTAATACTCCTGTGTGTGTGTGTGTGTGTGCACGCGCATGCTTGCCTGTACATACAAGTAACATTCTTTATCCATTCTTTTAGGTTGTACCAATATCTTGACTCCTATGAATAATGCTGCAATGAACATAGTTGTGCAGGTATTTCCTAAGGATACTGATTTCATTTCCTTCAGATGTAACCCTTTCTCATTCTTCTACATTCAACAGTCTTGCCAAGAGGGGAGTATATTTACTAATGAGGAAATGGGTGCTCTATGACTTTGGGTCAAAATGCTAATTTATACAAAGTTCTAATTTAAAATAATTTTTATTAGCAACAGTCATTTGAGTACCATTCAAGTATGAAGCAGGACCTAGGGCAAATAACTATCTTCTCTTACGAATGAATGAAAGTCTATTTTGTTTGGAGAAGTAGTGCTTTCCCCATCTGTGTCAATAAATATCATATAATAAATCATCTTGTAAAATACATGGTTTCTCCCATTCCAAGCTACCTAATAAAAACCTCTGTAAGAAAAGAAGGAAACTTAATCAGGGCTGTTTGCATTCACTAGTGACTGCTGCGTCTAAGTGAGGAAGAGAGAGAAAAGCTGGCAGAGATATGGACCATATCCCGACCATGCTGATTATCTTTCTTCTCCTGCCATCCTTCATCTAGCTCTATAACCAGGCTCCCAAAGCAGTGTTTCCCAATGAGGGTATGGGAGTTCTATTGAGGATATATTTTTTTAATTTCATGTGTTTATTTTAATAATAATCTAAAATTGTATACATGAGCACATTCTGGATATCTGCCTCTATTTGAGTATCCCTTCATCATCTCAGACCTGTTGCCTCTGTCTTTCCCATCATACTGAAACCTAACAGGTTACTGACTTGTTGAGGCTAATGACAAAAGGACAGATGTGAACTAAATATACCAATAATATTTTCACATCACACAAAGGTTAGATGGATATCACTGAACACTCTCCAAACAATGGTTATAAAACTGTTTCAATGAAGGCAAGTGAAAGGACTTTTGAGTTATTCCTGAGCATATGGTGATAAAGGCATGCCAAACTTAAAAGAACCTGCCTTGTAGCAGCTGGCTTCATATTTATATTTTGAGCAATGATTCAGTTTTAGCAAACAACATCATCTGTCACAGTAAAGCAATGTTTTTAAATAAAATTTTATGTTCTCTTTTCATAATCTGGTAAGATTATTTTGGAGATTATAGGGGGAAAGGTTGTATGGACATTATGAGGAACCACTCTCTACCACCAGCCATGAATTGACAGCACCATTAGGAAGGGGTAAATACAGTGTTACTACATGGTCACATGTAATTTTTTAGGTTGTTTTAAACAGAGAAACAAAAATTTTTCACCATTTTTCAACTCTTTCTCATTCAACAACCTTATATGAAAGACAAGTATATTAATCAAAAAGAAAAAATCTTCAACACTTAAAAACTATTGAAAAATAGAGATGAAGAAAAATAATTTTAAACAATACTGAAGGATGAGATCATTTTGGTTTTCCTTTAAAAGGGGCGATGCATTTCTCCACTGTGAAAAACACTGCTCTTACCTGCCCAGCCTCTCTTATCCTGCCTTTAGCTATAGCATCCCATTCACCCCTTGGAAAACCACTCCTCTGTTCCACGTGGTTCTATACTTTACAGAAGTATAAATCATGCTGCTGCTTTGTCCCTTATCCAAGGTATGGGCCTACAACTCACATCAGAACAATCAGATTCTCTCTCGGGAATGTAACTACGGGGTGGAGTTACATAAAGGCAGAAAACTGATAGAACTGAGTTACTTACAAGGCACATGACCATGAGTCCTCACTACTGAGGTCACTGTAACTAGAGTGGGTTTCTCTTCTCTCCTGATAGCTTGTGGTTGAACTCACCACCTTAGATTATGAGTAATGCATTGTCTTTCCTATAAATTCCCTTTCTTTTTTTTAAGTTTATCAAATTCAGTTTCTATCCTAATTGAGGCACTAATCTAACCAAAACTAATCCACACTCACACAAACATCAAAAAAGAAAACCAAAACAGCACTCAAGAGTGCAAAAAAGGATAGAGAAGATAAGAGCAAGACTCTGCATAATCTTTTCTTCCTTTCTCTAATTTAGGTTCAGTTATTAATAAATTTTAAAATTGGCATGCATTTGGCTCTATAATGTATCACACATGACTAAACATTTCTTGAAAGCAAGAACTAAATCTTACATAGTATTTCTAACATCTTATAAAACACTTGGCATGTACAGTAGGTAGTCAAAAAACATATTTGAACATATTTCATAAGTTAATAAAAAGTTTTTAAAATTCATAGAATTTATTGTAAAGAGAGGCATGGGTAAGTTTTGTAGTCATTGGAGAATGACCTTTAAGAAAGGTCATTATTACTACCATAAACATCCTTCACTCCACAGTAAGCTCCTCTAAGTCAGAAAATGGTTTTCTCCTTTGTATATCCAGAGACCTAAAAGTGCCTGGTATACAGGTATAATTTAAAAACAGCTTCATTAGTATATTAATTTATATTAAAATGAGATATACCACTGTAGGACATTCATGATATAAATTAATGTGACTTGAATTTGAAGACCCTTTTTTACATCCTACTCTACTTCACTCGTAACATTCTAGCACACTATCTGTATTACTTACCAAATCCCACTAAGGCTATCAAGTATGTTATATATGTTATACATCAGCAGCCCTTCTTCCCAATTCTCTAACAATAGACGAGGTCTGTTTAAGTCTAAAGTAAGAACCACAGAATATTTAAATGGTAGCACACATTCTGTCAGGAGGACTGCCATTATCAAAAACTTTGTTAATATATTTGTAGCTCTTTTTTGCTGAAGTGCATTACACAGAAATCACTTAAACATATGCAAAACTTCTGTGACCTAGCTTGTTCTTTCTCAGCCCTCAAACACCAGTGAGACTTACTTCTAGTCCAACCTTTTTTCAACTTCCCAATCCAAACGGGTCATTTTCGTTAGACCCTCAGCAGAGTTGAGGCTTTATTTTATGTCGATTATATCTCATGTAAAAAGATATTGGCAAGAAAAGTTTAAAGGAAGTGGTCTCCAAAACTGAACAAAGATGTGGGAACCATATTGGACTTATGAAATCACAGAAGTCACTATACTCTTTGGAGCTGTGGGATTTGAAATCCACAAATAGAAATTTAAATAAAAACTCTTTGCCTGGGATATTTATCAAAACAAAACAAAACACAATTATATAGTCAATTAATCTTTGACAAGTGAGGCATGAATATGCATTGCAAAAAAGACAGTCTCTCCAACAAATAGTGTTAGGAAAACCAGACAGCTACATGCTAAAGATGAAACTGGACCACTTTCTTACACCCTATACCAAAATAAACTCGTAATGGATTAAGGTCATAAATGTGAGACCTGAAACCATAAAACTATCAGAAGAGAACACAGCAGTAATTTCCCAGACATTGGTTTTAACATCTTTCTACTACACATGTCTCCTGAGGCAAGGGAAACAAAAGCAACAGAAACTATGGGACCTACATCAAAATAAAAAGTTTCTGCATAGCAAAACAAGACAACAACAACAAAAACTACAAAAACCACCAAAATTAAAAGACAACCTACTGAATGGGAGAAGATATTTGCAAATGACATATGCAAGTCAGGGTTAATATCCAAAATATATAAAGAATTTACATAACTCAATACCAAAAACAAACAAACAAACAAACAAACCCCACAAAACCAAATAATCTAATTAAAATTGGGCAGAAGACATGAGCAGACATTTCTCATTTCTCCAAAGAAGACATACAGATGGCCAACAGACACATGAAAACATGCTCAACACTGGACATTATCAGGGAAATGCAAATCACTTCACACCCATCAGTATGGCTAAAATTAAAACCTCAAGAAAACAACAAGTGCTGGTGAGGATGTGGAGAAAAAGGAACTTTCTGTACTGCTGGTAAGAATACAAACAGGAGCTGCTACCGTGGAAGACAGAAATAAGGTTCCTGAAAAAATTTTAAATAGAACTACTGTATGATCCAGTAAATGCACTACTGGGTATTTACCAAAAGAATGCAAAAGTATGAATTCAAAGGGATATATACACCCTTAATTTTATTGCAGCATTATTTACAATAGCCAAATTATAGAAGTAGCCCAAGTGCCGTGGACAGCTGAACACATAAGGATGTGGTACACACACACAGACACACACACACACACACACACCACGATGGAATGTTATTCAGACATAAAAAAGAATGAAACCTTGCCATTTGCCACAATATGGATGGATCTAGAGAGTTTAATGTTAAGTGAGATAAGACAGTGAAAGAAAGACAAATGCCATATCATTTCACTCATATGTGATATTTAAGAAACAAAATAAATGAACAAAGGGGGAAAAAAAAGACACAAAGCAAAAAATAGACTAGACTAGAGAACAAACCGTTGCTTACCAGAGGAGAGGTGGGTGGGGAGATGTGTAAAATAGGTGAAGGGGATTAAGAATACACAGTATACTTATCTTGATAAGCACTGAGTAATATATGCAATTATTGATCACTGTATTCTACCCCTGAAGCTAATAGAACATTGTATGATAACTGCACTAGAATTAAAATTCTTTAAATTAAAAATTAAAAACTTTGTAATAATCTTCCCTCTGCCATTAATTAGCTCTTTGACCTTGATCAAGTTATTTATTCTCTCAGAACCTCAGCTGCCGTGTCTATCTATCTATCTACGTCTGTACTTTGAAAGGGAACTTTTTCTTCAAGCATATCATGCTCTCTCTTGCCTTCATACTTTTGTAAATATTAGAAATGTTCTTGCCTCCTGTCGATTGCCTGCTTCTTTATTTATTAGCCTACACTCAATCAACATCTCTTCCTAGAAGTTTCCCAAACTGCTCTAGTGTGTCCTGCCTGTGCACTTATAGTATCCTGGGCATGTCTCTCCCATAACTCCTATCACACTGTATCATTACAACTCTTGTTGTCTATCCATTTCTTCTCTTGGACTAAGAGCTCTTTGAGAGTATAGGTAGTATCTTTTTCTAACACTACTCTTATTACTTAATACAGTCCCATGTGTATTAGGAATTCAGTAAGGGAACTAACAATAAGTAAATAAATAGATTCTGTTCTAATACTGGTGTTTTTCACAACCAAATGGCATATTTGGTAAATATTATTCTACAAATATAAAAACTTCTGGAATAATGCTTGGTGTCATTCAAATACAAAATGTAGGGGCGCCTGGGTGGCTCAGTGGGTTAAAGCCTCTGCCTTCGGCTCAGGTCATGATCTCAGGGTCCTGGGATCGAGCCCCACATCGGGCTCTCTGCTCAGCGGGGAGCCTGCTTCCTCCTCTCTCTCTGCCTGCCTCTCTGCCTACTTGTGGTCCGACTGTTAGATAAATAAAAATCTTAAAAAAACAAAAACAAAAACAAATACAAAATATAAGTGAAGGAAAAAAAATCTATCTACATCCTTTCCCGCTAAGAAAGGACTACAGGAGGGCACCTGAGTGGCTCAGTGGGTTAAAGCCTCTGCCTTCAACTCATGCCATGATCTCAGGGTCCTGGGATGGAGCCCCAGGCTGGGCTCTCTGCTCAGCTTTCCCCTCTCTCTCTTTGCCTGCCTTTCTGCTGACTTGTGATCTCTCTCTGTCAAGTGAATAAATAAAATCTTAAAAAAAAAAAAAAGTAAGGACTACAGGAAGGATCTAATGTTTTTATGGTCCTTAGATCAGCTTAATTGCAATGCAGGCATTTATATAAACACAATTATGCTATTTTCAGTCAATTCACTATAAATGCATTCTTTTAATGATTGCAGAGGTTAAAGGAAAAACTGAACATCATCCCTGTCACAACAGTTTTCATAATTGAGTTTTGAATAATAAATGAATAGTGTACAAGAATATAATTTAAAAGCGGTTTCGGAGGTACATTTTTTTCTCATTAGATATATATACATATATACATATAATGTGTGTTTATTTTTTACATAGCTTAAAAAGGAGATAAAGAGGCACATTGTTTATCATGATGTATGTATTATTATATATACATTTTCATTGTTTTATTGATAAAGTGGTATTTAATGTTGCATATAGAAAAATGCCAATGCTAATGTCACTAAACTTTTCATTTATTTTATTTTTTAAAGAGTATTTATTTATTTATTTATTTGAGAGGGAGAATGCACACGCATACACAAGCATGAGCAGGGGTGCAGGAAGAGGTAGAGGAAGGGGGAGAGAATAATAAGCAAACTTCATGCTGACCCTTCAGAGCAACACCGAGCTCGATCTCATGACCCTGAGATCATGACTGGAGCCAAAATCAGAGCCAGATGAGTCACTGACTGAACCACCTAGGCACCCCTAAACTTTTCATTTTAAAGTATATTTTAATAGAATTTCAAGTCTTCTTTACTATCAATGCAGTGAAATCGACTATATCTTATTTTAAGCCTAAAAAGAAATCACTAAGAAGGTTTCAAATATTTGTTAGTGGCTGAAATTTTACCATTAACAAATACAGCATACCATTCACATTGATGTATGTTTGGTTTTATCATTCATATTTTACAACTACAAATGCTTTATGGTCTAAGCCCAAGTAGTACTGTTTGTAGTATGTCAAAAAAACACATCTGGAAACAAAAATGTGTCAAGAAGATGCTATTTCATTTTTCACAATTATTTTTAATTGTTATAAATAGAAAAAAAGATGAAAAATTGAGAATCTAAATTTCTTCCATAGTGATCACTGATTATAATGAAGATCACTGTTCTAAAATTTCAGTAGATTGTTTACGAATTCCCCAAACACCAATGCATATGGAGAAAAAAAGGGAGAAGATACACAAACCAAAAGCTCATTTCTTAAAATCACTGCAGTTTCTTTGGAGGAACTGAA
>NC_081568.1:138325394-138329053 GCF_022355385.1 Mustela nigripes
ATCCAGCTAGGCTATCACTGAAAATAGAAGGAGAGATAAAAAGCTTCCGAGACAAACAATAACTGAAAGAATTTGCAAACGCCAAACCAGCTCTACAGGAAATACTGAAAGGGGGCCTCTAAGCAAAGAGAGAGCCTAAAAGTAGTAGATCAGAAAGGAACAGAGACCATGTACAGTAACAGTCATTTTACAGGCAATACAATGGCACTAAATTCATATCTCTCAATAGTTACCCTGAATGTTAATGAGCTAAATGCCTCAATCAAAAGACACAGGGTATCAGAATGGATAAAAAAACAAAACCCATCTATATGTTGCCTCCAAGAAACTCATTTCGAACCCTCCAGATTTAAAGTGAGGGGGTGGAAAACAATTTACCATGCTAATGGACATCAGAAGAAAGCAGGACTGGCAATCCTTATATCAGATCAATTAGATTTTAAGCCAAACACTATAATAAGAGATGAGGAAGGACACTATATCACACTCAAAGGATCTGTCCAAGAAGAAGATCTAACAATTTTAAATATCTATGCCCCCAACATGGGAGTAGCCAACTATATAAAACAATAACAAAATCAAAGACACACATCAACAATCATACAATAATATTAGGGGACTTTAACACTCCCATCACTGAAATGGACAGATCATCCAAGCAAAAGATCAACAAGGAAATAAAGGCCTTAAATGACACACTGGACCAGATGGACATCACAGATATATTCAGAATATTTCATCCCAAAGTAATAGAATACACATTCTTCTCTAGTGCACATGGAACATTCTCCAGAATAGATCACATCCTCGGTCCTAAATCAGGTCTCAGCCGCTATCAATAGATTGAGATAATTCCCTGCATATTTTCAGACCACAATGCTCTGAAGCTGGAACTCAATCACAAGAGGAAATTTGGAAGAACCCAAATACATGGAGACTAAACAGCCTCCTTCTTAAGAATGAATGGGTCAACTAGGAAATTAAAGAAGAATGGAGAAAATTCATGGAAACAAATGATAATGAGAATACAATGGTTCAAAATCTGTGGGACACAACAAAGGCAGTCCTGAGAGGAAAATATATAGCAGATCAAGCCTTTCTCAAGAAACCTAACCCTACACCCAAAAGGAGCTAGAGAAAGAACAAGAAAGAAACCCTAAACCCAGCAGGAGAGATCATAAAGATCAGAGCAGAAATCAATGAAATAGAAACCAAAAAAACAACAGAACAAATCAAAGAAACTAGGATCTGGTTCTTACAAAGAATTAATAAGATTGATAACCCTGGCCAGACTTCTCTAAAAGAAAAGAGAAAGGACCCAAATAAATAAAATCATGAATGAAAGAGGAGAGATCACAATTAACACCAAGGAAATACAAACAATTATAAGAACATACTGTGAGCAACACTACGCCAACAAATTTGACATCTGGAAGAAATGGATGCATACCCCTAGAGACCTATAAACTACCGCAACTGAACCAGGAAGAAATAGAAAGCCTGTACAGACCCATAGCCAGTAAGGAGATTGAAACAGTCATCAAAAATCTCCAAACAAACAAAAGCCCAGGGCCAGACGGCTTCCCGGGGGAATTCTACCAAAAATTTAAAGAAGAATTAATTCCTATTCTCCTGAAACTGTTCCAAAAAACAGAAATGGAAGGAAAACTTCCAAACTCATTTTATGAGGCCAGCATCACCTTGATCCCAAACCCAGACAAGGATCCCATCAAAAAAGAGAACTACCGACCAATATCCTTGATGAACACAGATGTGAAAATTCTCACCAAATACTAGCCAATAGGATTCAACAGTACATTAAAAGGATCATTTACCACGACCAAGTGGGACTTATTCCAGAGCTGCAAGGTTGGTTCAACATCTGCAAATCAATCAATGTAATACAACACATCAATAAAATAAAGAACAAGAACCATATGATACTCTCAATAGATGCTAAAAATTCATTTGACAAAGTACAGCATCCCTTCCTGATCATAACTCTTCAAAGTGTAGGGATAGAGGGCACATACCTCAATATTATCAAATCCATCTATGAAAAACCCACCGCAAATATCATTCTCAATGGAGAAAAACTGAAAGCTTTTCCGCTAAGGTCAGGAACACAGCAGGGATGTCCATTACAATCACTGCTATTCAACATAGTACTAGAAGTCCTAGACTCAGCAATCAGACAACAAAAGGAAATTAAAGGCATCCAAATCAGCAAAGAAAAAGTCAAACTATCACTCTTCACAGATGATCTGATACTATATGTGGAAAACCCAAAAGACTCCACTCCAACACTGCTAGAACTTGTACAGGAATTCAGTAAAGTGTCAGGATATAAAATCAATGCACAGAAATCAGTTGCATTTCTCTACACCAACAACCAGACAGAAGAAAGAGAAATTAAGGAGTCAATCCCATTTACACTTGCACCCAAAACAATAAGATACCTAGGAATAAACCTAGCCAAAGAGGCAAAGAATCTATACTCAGAAAACTATAAAGTACTCATGAAAGAAATTGAGTAAGACACAAAAAATAGGAAAATGTTCCATGCTCCTGGATTGGAAGAATAAATATTGTTAAAATGTCCATGCCACCTAAAGCAATCTACACATTTAATGCAATTCCTATCAAAGTACCATCCAACCTTTTCAAGGAAATGGAACAAATAATCCTAAAATTTATATGGAACCAGAAAAGACCTCGAATAGCCAAAGGAATATTGAAAAAGAGAGCCAAAGTTGGTGGTATCACAATTCCGGACTTCAAGCTCTATTACAAAGCTGTCATCATCAAGACAGCATGATACTGGCACAAAAACAGACACATAGATCAATGAAACAGAATAGAGAGCCCAGAAATAGACCCTCAACTCTATGGTCAACTAATCTTTGACAAAGCAGGAAAGAATGTCCAATGGAAAAAAGACAGCCTCTTCAATAAATGGTTTGGGAAAAGTCAACAGCCACATGCAGAAAAATGAAATTGGACTATTTCCTTACACCACACACGAAAATAGACTCAAAATGGATGAAGGACCTCAATGTGAGAAAGGAATCCATCAAAATCCTTGAGGAGAACACAGGCAACAACCTCTTCGACTTCAGCCCCAGTAATATGTTCCTAGGAACATCACCAAAGGCAAGGGAAGCAAGGGCAAAAATGAAATATTGGGATCTTATCAAGATCAAAAGCTTTTGCACAGCAAACGAAACAGTTAACAAAACCAAAAGACAACTGACAGAATGGGAGAAGATATTTGCAAAGAACATATCAGATAAAGGGCTAGTGTCCAAAATCTATAAAAACTTAGCAAACTCAACACTCAAAGAACAAATACTCCAATCAAGAAATGGGCAGAAGACATGAACAGACATTTCTGCAAAGAAGACATCCAGATGGCCAACAGACACATGAAGAAGTGCTCCATATCACTTGGCATCCGAAATACAAATCAAAACCACAATGAGACATCACCTCACACCAGTCAGAATGGCTAAAATCAACAAGTCAGGAAATGACAGATGCTGGCGAGGATGTGGAGAAAGGGGAACCCTTCTACACTGTTGGGAATGCTAGCTGGTACAACCACTCTGGAAAACAGCATGGAGGTTCCTCAAAATGTTGAAAATAGAACTGCCCTATTA
>NC_081568.1:138329153-138334891 GCF_022355385.1 Mustela nigripes
GATGCTGGCGAGGATGTGGAGAAAGGGGAACCCTTCTACACTGTTGGGAATGCTAGCTGGTACAACCACTCTGGAAAACAGCATGGAGGTTCCTCAAAATGTTGAAAATAGAACTGCCCTATGACCCAGCAATTTCACTACTGGGTATTTACCCTAAAGATACAAATGCAGTGATCCTAAGGGGCACGTGCACCCGAATATTTATAGCAGCAATGTCTACAATAGCCAAACTATGGAAAGAAACTAGATATCTATCAACAGATGAATGGATAAAGAAGATGTGATATATATACACAATGGAATACTATGCAGCCATCAAAAGAAATGAAATCTTGCCATTTGCGATGACGTGGATGGAACTAGAGGGTATCATGCTTAGAGAAATAAGTCAAGCAGAGAAAGACAACTATCATATGATCTCCCTGATATGAGGAAGTGGAGATGCAACATTGGGGGTTAAGGGGGTAGGAGAAGAATAAATGAAACAAGATGGGATTGGGAGGGACACAAACCATAAGTGACTCTTAATCTCACAAAACAAACTGAGGGTTGCTGGGGGGAGGGTGGTTGGGAGAAGGGGGGGGGGGGGTTTGGCCATGGGGGGGGGGTGTGTGCTTTGGTGAGTGTTGTGAAGTGTGTAAACCTGGCGATTCTCAGACCTGTATCCCTGGGGATAAAAATATTTGTTTATAAAAAAAAATTAAAAATTTAAAAAAAATAAAATTAAGAAAAAGTATAACAGCAATGCAAACTATTGAAAAATTTAAAAAAAATAAAATTATAGCTTTAGACTTCTTTTTCTGACAAAAAATTTTATAAATGACTGATTCATCATTCTTCTACGTTCGTATGTTCATTTTTCCCATTTCTGTTTAAATAACAGTATTTTAGACTAGGTAGACAATGCTAGTATACTGTCAAAATTCTAGTCAAAACTGAAATTTCTTAAATTATTTCTGTCTCTACTTCGATTTGACATACTCAAAAAGAAAGACACATCTAGATTCTCACATGAAATATAATTTCTTTTCAGCCCTTTTCATGATTTCTAATTATGTAGTTTTGTTCTACCTATTCAACCTTGCTGCTCTGTTTCCAGTGATAGAACACTATTTATACTGTTTCTCCTTTGGGTTCTATATGATTTGAAACTTATGGAGGCGGTTTTACTTTTATCTATTTGATTATTAGTATATCTTCTATTAATGACCGGACATATGCTATGTAAGATACAATCCTCTTTCAGCTACAACCAATATTAAAAAACTGAGGCAACCATAAGAATTTTAACATTTACAGTCTCGTTGTAGCCCGGCATCAGTGCTACTGAATCTACGTGTTGAAAATGAAAAGGTAGTTTTTAACAGAGCCGGCTGATGATGCTGACAAGCCATTGTTATCCATCTATCTAGAACTCCTGACAAGAGGTTTTTATTCATGATTGCTTAATTTAAACACTATTAGAATTAACAGTCTTTTTATCATCCAAATAGCAAAAATTGGAGCAACTCCATTTAAAACTGAGTTCTATTCTGAGAAAGATACACACAGCATTCAAATCAACATATAATCCAACATACATAATCAACCATCTCCCCCAAATCTGAAAAAATTAGGTCACCGCAGAATAAATTATGGACCAAGCACCTTGGCAATTTTAAGAATTTCTCCCTTCAACATCTTTGTACTCAAGTCTGGTATAAATGGTTCAATGAAGATGAACTTTGGATTCTCCAACTCTTTTAAAGCAATTATCTTAGACCCTTTGACTTTACCATAGATCTTGATCCCTTTATATCCTACAGCCTAGAGTCCCTAACATTCTGTCCTTTGCACCCAGTTTTCAGCCCAATAATCACTTCTGGAATTTTGTAACAGGACTTGGCTTTCCTGTTTATCACTTTTGTACTACCCTAAACATAACTGCTTCTCCCACTCTTGACTCTTTTTATTCCAGTTTACTCTGGGAACACAGTGTGTCTGGCCACAATGCAGCATAATCATGCCCTCCCCCAACAACCTGACTGGCTTATGAATCTCCACCTTAAAATAATTCATACCCCCTTTTCTACCCTATTTTTTCCTTATGATTCTCATTCTTGTTGCTTTTTCTTCTAGCAAAAAAGAAAACTATTAAGGAGCAGTAACATTTCAATTTGTCTGAAATACATCTAGGAAAAGAGAGAAAGAAAGTAGCTGAATAGCTTATATATGTACCTTCTATTATAACATGAATTACCCTTACTCATTCTCTGACCAACTGGTCAACAGGGTAGGATTAAGAATCCAATGAGGTAGACCCTTTTTTCTAAAGTTGGTGCTTATTTTCTAAAAAAAAAAGTATTAAAACAAACAAAAAACCCAGAAAACTCCTTAGTCATTTTTTGATTATGCTAGTAAACCAATTCATTTTAAAAACTGATAAAAGCTATCAAGTATTTATTCTGTCTTTCTACATGACCATACCTTAACATAATCAAATAGTTCAAAAGGAAAAGTTGCTTTTTATAGAAGCAGGATATCTTCTAAATAAGTATCAAATAATGCAATTAAAATATCACCATTTTGGAACCATTAAGAAATAAAGCTAAAACAATGATCAAAATAGGTACCAACATCACAGAGGAGTCAAATATTCATGTCTTCTCATGGGAGTACACAATATTACTAAAGAAGTATTTTTATTTATGAAAGAATCAGAGTTCTTTTAGCCTCCAGATCTATGCACCACGCCTTAAGAACCCATAGGGGTTGGAGGAAAGATTAAATGACACCATGGTATTTAGGAATGATTTCAGTTCTTAATAAATAAAATAATTTTTAAACTCAAATACTCATACCATAAAGTACATCTTGTTGTTCGTTAAAAATATAATTAATACTGATACTGAGAACATTAAAAAAAAAAAAAAAGCAGTAAGGATGTTCATCTCCCAGCCTAGAGAGAATAAGAGGGTCTAGGATTACCTTCCACCATAAACAATTGCAAAACTGAGTAAAGTTCATATATAATTGTCATATATTAGGTAACAGAGAACACTGGGTTGTAATCCCTGAAAGAAAGCAAACAAATTAATAGAGACCTATTTATGATATTTTTTCTGACCTGGTATTTTACATTTAGAAACAATACTTTGAGGAATCAAAACCTAGGATACTCTGCAGCTATAGAACACAAAAATACAACCATTTTTAAAGTGCACTTACTAAACAACAAGAAAAATGACTGGGAAGGAAAGTAATATGTCAGTAGATAAGTCAACAGAATTTTTAAAAATATAATTACCATTACCATTATATTAGAGAAAATTAGGTTCACCCTAATGTTGCAGAACACCCAAATTTACAGTGGCTCAAACACACAAATTTTGCTTTTTATTTCTTTCACTCTTGAAAAGCCCAGATTTAGTAGAACAGTTCAATGAAACAATCAGGAACCCAACCTTCCATATTTTGACCTCACCATTACTTTACATGGTCCTTATCTGTATATTTTTCATTATTGCTGGATCTCCTGCCATTATGCCAAGATTCCAGCCAGTGGAAGAAGGAAGAATGGAAGGTATATTCCCTTGAGCATAAGCTATTCCTACAATTACATTTATATCCCTTTGGTCAGATACTAGCAAAGCAGCCAACCTATTATAAAGGAGGCTAAAATAGAGTCTATATTCTGGGTAACTGAATATATTTTTAGTTGTCCAAGCTTAAAAAAAATCAATGATTCTTTTAAAACTACCAGATAGAAGAAACTTTCAATCTTTGTCACAATTACAGAATTATTAATCTGCTATATCTTAAACTAAAAAAGAAAGACTGAAACTAGGAAACAGCAATCCATATTTCAAAGAACGACAACAATGAAAAAGTGAGACCAACTGAAGAAAAGGTTTGGGGGAAGGCAATAGTGAATAAAAGGAAGTTAGTGGCCCAAGAGCTAACTCTCCTCCTGCTGAAACCCTCAAGGACCTATTTTGATGTTTCACTGGACTAGATTTGTTCTTACAAATAAGAGAAGCAGAAATTAAAAGTAGAGAACACCTTAAATTACCCTTGACAGATATTTCTTTTACATTAATTAGAACAGAATAAGGGTAAGTGGAAACCCACCACTTTATGCTAGAAATAGAAGATGGATAAAGAAGATGTGGCATATATGTACAATGGAATACTATGCAGCTATCAAAAGAAATGAAATCTTGCCATTTGCAACAGCATGGATGGAACCTAGAGGGTATTATGCTGAGCAAAATAAGTCAATTAGAGAAAGACAATTTTATGATCTCTCTGATATGAGGAATATGAAAGGCAGGGTAGGGGGTTTTGGGAGATAGGGAAGGAAAAAATGAAACAAGATGGGATCAGAGGGAGATAAACCATAGGAGACTCTTAATCTCACAAAACAAACTGAGGGTTGCTGGGGGTTGTGGGATTGGGGATAGAGTGGTTGGATTATGGACACTGGGGAGGGCATGTGCTATGCTGAGTGCTATGAAATACATAAGTCTGACAATTCACAGACCTGTACCCCTGGGGCAAATAATACATTATATGTTAATAAAAATAGTTTAAAAAAGAAATGTGAGATGGACTTACACAGCATTTGATTTGCAAGGGTACCTGCTGTACATCTTTTCTTATGGAATTAAGACAGTCTATGTAGAGCATCCATCTACTACCCTAGTTTTACAGGTGGCAATCTTGAGGAAATGAAGTGACTTACCCCGGCCCACAGAGCTAAAACATTTTAATACTAGGACAACTGACCTTGAAAAGCATGGGTTTGAACTGTGAGGGTATACTTACACACTGATTTTTTTCAATAACTATAGTACCAGTACTGTAAAAGTACTTCCTCTTCCCTACAATTTTCTGAACATTTTCTTTTCTCTAGTTTACTTTATTCTAGGGATACAGTATAAAATACACATAACATAAAAATATGTGCTGTTTATGATATTAGTAAGGCTTCTGGTCAACAAGATACTAGTAGGTAAGTTTCTGGGGAGTCAGTTTTAGACATGGGGTTTGAATGTGTGGGGGTTAACCCCCACCCCATGTTATTCAAGGACCAACTTTACTAGATATAGAAGCATTCTTATTTATATGGATCTTAAACCTAGTTAAATAGTGTCTTGGCAGCAGCTAGTTATTCATTAAATTTTAGCTTGCTCAATCTTGGAAAGGTCTCATTACATCAAATTAGAATTCTCATTTTCAGACCTATGTAACACTGAGTCAAAAAGCCAGTTTAACTTAGATTCATTTTGTATTTCCTTAATTCTGTATTTTTATGAGGATTCATTTAATCCACTACTCGATCTACCTTTATGCTCACATGAATTCAACTTTTTGTTCATCTTCTATTATTAATAATAGTCTTGGCTATTAAGAAAGCCTGCCTTTTTTTTTCTACACAGAATGTTCTGAATGTAGCTTCATACTCAATTCCACCCTGCACTACTACATAACCCTAAGGCACAAAAATCTCAGACTAGTCTATATTAATAGCCTGGATATTCTGCTAGATGCTGGAGAATAAATAAGGAGCCAAACTACCCCCTGGAAAGTGTCAGCCCTGACACTGAGGAGACAGATACTAGACCAGCACAGTAATGGTCATATGATTTTAAAACTTATTTAAGGGAAATAAAAGTCTATTGTGTGAAAGCACACAATAAAGACTTTCAACAAATGTTTATTGAATAAATTTGGAGGCAAAGATCATATATGGTGAC
>NC_081568.1:138335391-138380977 GCF_022355385.1 Mustela nigripes
AGAGCAAGAAATTCTATTCATTTTAATATGTCATAACCACCTGTTCCTTGAAATTTCTTGGTTTGGTAGGCTGCCAATGTCATTCACCAATGTGACTGTATTATAGATATTTTTTATTTCATAATCCTCCAAACAATTTAAAAACTAGGCCAATTTTTGAAGTAAAATAAATTCACAAATTCAAGCACAAATGATGCTTTTCAATCAGTCCCAGTAATCTTTTCCTTGCTCTTTTAGTTAGGTGATTAAGAAAACATTTCTTGCAGTGCCTGGGTGGCTCAGTGGGTTAAAGCCTCTGCCTTCAGCTCAGGTCATGATCCCAGGGTCCTGGGATCAGGCCCCGAGTCGGGCTCTCTGCTTGGCGGGGAGCCTGCTTCCCTTCCTCTCTCTCTGCCTGCCTCTCTGCCTGCTTGTGATCTCTGTCTGTCAAATAAATAAATAAAATCTTAAAAAAAAAAAAAGAAAAGAAAACATTTCTTTACTGTATACGGTGCCCCTTCAAACAAGTTCCTACATTTGCACATGACTGTCAACTTGGGTTTATTCAGTACCCATTAAACTCAGTGTGCTTATTTCTCTTCTTAATAAGAGAGATCTGATTACATATTTCCTTCTTTTTAAAAAATATTCCATTTATTTATCTTTCACAGAGAGAGAGAGAGTGAGCAAGAATAGGGAAAGGGGCAGAGGAAGAGTGAGAAGCAGGCTTACCACTGAGTAGGGCACCCAATGTGGGGCTCGATCCCAGGACCCCAGGATCATGACCTGAGCCGAAGGCAGATGCCCAACTGATTAAGGCACCCAGGCAACCCAATCACATATTGGTACCAGAATTTCTAGAAAGTGGTGTGGCCAGAATCTTAAAGAGAAAGGGTTCAACCTTAGCACAAAATCAGCAGTAAGAAATTTTACCTATTAGCTAAATTGGAAGGAAATCAGAAATTCTGGGTCTACTTATGTTTTCTAAAATGGCAACTGCTTACTACTGAAATGAACAAAAAAGGGAGCATGTCTTTGAAATGCCCATTTTCGGAAATTTGTTTTAGGAAACAGAGAGACCTTGTCTTAGAAAGGAGAGTATCCCTTTTCTCCAGGTGACCAAGGTGTTTCAGGTTTTATGTCAGAACCTGTTGACTGGGCTTCACGTTTTTTTTTTTTTTTTTTTTTTATTTAACAGACAGAGATCACAAGTAGGCGGAGAGGCAGGCAGAGAGAGAGGAAAGCAGGCTCCCTGCTGAGCAGAGAGACGACGTGAGGCTGGATCCCAAGACCCTGTGATCATGACCTGAGCCAAAGGCGGAAGCTTTAACCCACTGAGCCACCCAAGCGCCCCTGGGCTTCAGGTTTTACTGGTACTTTGAGTATTGGTTCTTCTAAGAAAATTGATAAACTAATAACTGAGCAAAGAATGCACATTTTCAAGCTGTGAAAATTAGTCAAAATTACCTAAATTAAGAAAAAGTCTTCAATCAAATGCAAAATATATAATTTGGAAGACAGTAATTGGCCTTGCCTTATTCATCCACTTTGGCAATCTATCAAGTAACTATTTTTCCCTAGGACCAATGACAGCCACAGTAAAAATCAACTAACAAAATAGAAAAAACAGTGCATTTCTGAGTTCTATAAAAATCCTCATGCTTAATGTTTTCTTTTCTATTCAGACTTCTATTAATATAATACACATCTCAATTTCTTTACTATTTCACACACACACATTTGCCCTCACAAAAATACCATATATTTAAAGCAAAGTAATGTCTACATTATAATACCCAAATACACTTAAGCTAAACTGATGGTGAGTCTTGCCATTCTGACACCACAGTGAGTTTACATCACGTGTGATAAGTAGAAACCCCTTTACTAAGAGAGACTTGCCATGAACTGTGTTGAAGAAAGATGTGTGGGCAGATTAACCATCTGATTGTGTGTGCCTTACCTGACATAAAGAAGCAAGAACAAAAACAAAACAAACAAAAAATAATAAAGAAAGAAAGAGACAGAGAGAGAAAGAGAAAGAAAGAAGGAAAGAAAGAAAGAAAAAAAAAGAAAGAAAAAGAGAATGGAAGGAAGGGAGAGAATCAGAGGTTTTGATTTATCTCATAAAGGTAAATGACATAAAGGAAATCCTTGTTAGCTCAGAGTAATTGTTACCTGGTACAGTCACCTATAGAATTCATTGAAAATAGAAATAAAAATTTCATTGTGACTAATGAAAAATATTTAATTTCAATTGTATCTTAACAAATAAAGCAAACTCACATTGATTGTGGATATACCAAAAATTTATCCTATTTAAACTATTCTGTAATTAAAAATAGAAATACTGTATGATCCAATAATTCTGCTACTGGGTGTTTGCCCATAGAAAACATAATACTAATTTGAAAAGATATACATGCCCTAATATGTGTGTGTGTGTGTGTGAGAGAGAGAGAGAGAGAGAGAGAAATGTTTAATTACGTGATTTGAACAGGATAATGAAAAAAAAACAAAAAACAAACAAAAAAAAAACAAACAAACAACCCAGCAAGATAGGCCTGGCTTTAAGATTTTTAGTATAAAATTTGTTTTACTTTTACATCATCTCCAATTAGCCGATCCACATAGGGGACAAACTGTAGAAACCTGGATATCCATCAACATGAATGAAGGGATAATATTTGTTTCCAAGGTATTATATGCTCCAGTGGCAGAACTCGGGTTAATGTAAAATTTATTTTCATGCTCAAATGCTTCAAATTTGTGTGTGTGTGTCCTGAGATAAGGATGTCCACATCAGACTGCCGCTGCAACAGGGCTAGACTGACCGTGCCTCCCCATGGAATAACTTGATGCCCATGGATCAGACCCATTTTGAACTGCTTAACATTCATCTCTTTTTGTTCTGAATAATTCAGCTCCTCATCAAAGTCTCCTCACAATATGAAGTCTTGAGATAGTTGTTAACTCTTGGTGCAAAGGTTTCCAGTGAAGACAATGTGTTGAATCTTTCCTGGCACCAGCATTTTTTTTTTCTTTCAATTTAACCAAGAAACTGTTGCACTGGTGTGGGATGTGCAGGTCTCTCAATACCAACACCAACATCCTGTCCCTGGGCTCAGCTTAGTCACCACAACTGCTGCCGCCACTGCCATCTTCCTCTCTGCCCTCATTTTTACAGTGGACATTGAGTGTAGTTTGCTGACAAATTCGTAAGACAACACATTACTAACGTGTTTTACTTTTGACTTTTGCCACGGGAACTTAGGGAGTACAACTTTTGGGGAAAAAAATAAAAGAAAGAAAAGAAAAGAAGATCAAGGGTGCCTGGCTGGCTTAATTGGTTAAGGCTTTGACTCTTGGTTTTGGCTCAGGTCATAATCTCATGGGTTGTGGATCAAATCTGCAGTTGGACTCCATGCTCAGCGGGAATGTGCTTGTCCTCCTCCCTTTGCTCCTCTCCTCACCAGCTCATGCGTGTGCACACTCTCTCTTTCTCAAATAAATAAATAAATAAATAAATAAATCTTTTTTAAAAAAATCCAAGAATTTCATAACTTTTTCTAAAGGTCACTATTGATCTTTTGATATTCCTTCCAATCATTGTCTTTGGAAATGCTTTTTACCATTCTTAATGATTCTCCTTTTCAGTTAGCTGGTAAAATTTGGTTAGATCCTCTTTAAAAAAAAATTTTTTTTTTCCAAAGAGTTTATTTATTTGTTTGACAGACAGAGATCACAAGCAGGCAGAGAGAGCAGGGGAAGTAGGCTCCCTGCTGAGCAGAGAGCCCCATGCGGGGCTTGATCCCAGGACCAGGGAGATCGTGACCCAAGCCAAAGACAGAGGCTTTAACCCACTGAGCTACCCAGGTGCCCCTGGTTAGATTCTCTTTTGTGAAGAGTTTCCATATGATACAACTCATTCTCCAGTACTAATTTTATGTCATCTCTGAAAAGATTTGCAAGTTTACTTTGGAATTACTTTGCCTCCCCCCCTCCCCCAATTTTACTGGTTGATGTTTAGAATATTCAGCCAACCATTGGACAATTTCTGACAAAGGACTCCATGAGATAAGTTACTTACTAGTGATAAACCACAACAGGGGTGTTTGAGCATAATTTAAATATTTACAAATATTCAGTTAACTGGTGTATATTTTCAACTTCTGCTGCTACAGACAATTCTGAAAGGAATATTACATATATGGGAAATCTCAGAACTTTAAGAAATTCAGCAGAATATAAAACCTACTTTTTAAAATGATTACAACCAAACAACAGAAATTCTACCAGCAGCTGTCAAAGCAAGATTTATTTGATGTGCTTTTGCCACTTTTCATCTATAACTAGAGGTATAATTAGTGTGTAATGGATGATAGCTCCCATTACCATCCAGGTTTTTTGAGCTCTTTAGTTTTAAATTGTCATTATTTAGCAAGCCAAAATACTCATTTCAGAATGCAAAAGAGCTAGCAATGATTAATTATGGGAGAATTTTCAAAAAAATTGTGTACAATATGGACAGTTTTCTTTTGCTCACAATATTGTCATTAGCTTATATAATATTTCATATTGTAACATTAATTAGTTAACTATGACATAGTGATTTCAAAAGATAACAAATTGATCAAATTCAGAAAAACTACCTGGCAACCAAAGGAAATTGTTTTATCTTAATATAAAGAGAACAGTACTCAGAAGCAAATAATTTAAATATTAGCTTTCTTTTAAAAGGTACTAGTGGGATACATAGTCTTAAGCAGTAATGGTTCTATATTTCCCAAAACTACTTCCATACTAATGTAATTTTCAAAAAGTAAAGATCAAGATGAGATTCTTCTTCCAAATGATTTCTTTGTACATTTTCTTGAAAAATGAAAGTTCATTTTAATGTTTTTTTAGGCTATAACTATGTCCAAAGTGACGAGAACTCAAAGCTCATGTGTGACTCACACCTTGAATGAAATGAAATCAAATATCATGAATTAATTATCAAGGCTACTGCCAGGTCAATATGTGGAAGGAATGCTTTGAGAGAGACACGTCTCTCTGTCCTTTGCCTCCTAAAATGCTGAAATCATTTAGCTGGCAGGTATTAACTTGAAATTTATGGTTTTATTTTATCTTGCTTTGTTAAGTGTATTTTATTCATATCTGTGCTCCATTTACAACAATAATCAACAGGAGATGCAATTAGGTGTCGACTTTGATGGTGCAGACCCAAACACCAAGGCAATACTAATGGCCACTGGATCCCCTTATTATTTGGGCTTTTAAGACTTATTTTTAAATAGAACGGAGAGCTCTAGTGACTTTCCTGCAATTTAATTCCCCTCTTTAACTAGCCAGATCCTGTTTAAAATGCTGCAGCACAAACATAAAATTGCTTATGTAGGAAAAAAAAGAAAAAAAAAAAAAAAACAAAAGAAAGAAAGAAAAGCTACCCTGTGTCAACTTTGGTCACAGTAATAATAAATTTCTGATCTTGAAGCTTTTCTCTGTCCACACGAGGCCATTCCAGGTAATATTCTCTACAATGTATGTATGGACTTCAGTGATTCTTGCCCTGACATGGAAATTGTTGGGTTGTGACATCCCATTTCTCTCTTCTGGTTGCCGCACTCTCTTTAGGTTCATTCACTTTCTCTTGTTGTCATCCTCACTGCGGCCGATACCGGAAGGGGACGGCAGGCAGGAAGTTCTCCCCATTCCTCAGTCATTTTCCACGTTGGCTATAACTTTGGGTGCCTTCCCTTTTGAGAGTAACTGATGTGGACTAAGTTGGGAGGAAACCAAAGCCTTCAGTTTGCTTTTTGGTCCCCTCTGCATCCCCCCCTTCTCCCAAAGCAGATGGGAGTAGTCCCATCTGACTCCCAGCCATGCCTGTGAAAGATACAAATAGTTAATACCAGTGCTCTTTCCTGCCTCCACAAAACGTGGTTTCAGAGCCCTTCCTCACACATCACTCCAACTGATTGATGTTGGCACATGGAAGAAAACCAATTTGCCATCGCCTGTCCTGAGATAGCCTAGAGTCTTCTATTGGCTCTACCCAAAATATAAATAGGGGCTACCACAAAATGGTTGGTAGTGGGCTGCATTGTTTATCAATCGTTTATTTGGTACTAGGAATGCCTTTTTGTTTTTGCACAAGACTGATGTATAATTGTGGTTGCAGTTCCAGGATGGTCCAAAACATCTTATGAAATCATTTATTGAATTGCACTTTTCAAACAATCCCATGATGTCATTTGTGGTACAATTTCTAGGGGATAACACATTTTAAATTTTAGCACAGGTCTCTAGAAATAGCTATAAGTATCCATTTCCCTCTTCCTTTCTTGGCGGTTTTGGTTTTTTTGAAATTTCATCTCATCATTCATGTGCTTGATGGTACTGGCTTTTCATTCACATTTTCCCTTCTGGAATTGCAAAAGTAAACATTGTATGTTTATGGTTAAAAATATAGATGATTAGGCTTTTAAAAAATATATATATATAGTGGAAGTGTGATAGGTTTAAATTTAATTTGGGGTAAAAATAGGCTAAGATGAAAGAAAATATAAAATAAAATATTTTATTAAAATTTTATTGTTAATAGAATCTAGGGAATTTTCAGTCAGATAACATTGTGCTTAAGGGTTGTTTTTACCACCCTCACTAGTATTTATGTGGGGCCAGTTGCATTGGGTTTAAAAATATACAGTGTAGGGAATGTAGCCAACGGCATAGTAATAGTGTTATGTGGTGACAGATGGTAGCTACTCTTCCAGTGCACATAGTATGACATACAGAGATGTCCAGTCACTATAATGTCCACTTGAGATTAATGTAACATTGTTCAGCAACACTACTTTAGTTTTTAAAAAGACCCAAAAAGGAGTGCCTGGGTGGCTCAGTGGGCCAAAGCCTCTGTGTTCGGCTCAGGTCATGATCCCAGCATTCTGGGATCGAGCCCCACATCGGGCTCTCTGCTCAGCGGGGGAGCCTGCTTCCTCCTCCTCTCTCTCTCTGCCTGCCTCTCTGCCTACTTGTGATCTCCGTGTATCAAATAAAAAAAATAATAAAAAAATAAATAAAAAGACCAAAAAAGATGGGAGCCTTGAACACCTGTCAGTCTTGGTGACATTCTGTGGGTGGGAGGTGGCACTAGAGTCACCATCCGTAATGCAGAATTCACCAGCACAGCTCCATGAGCGGGTACCTTTTCTTGCCCCACGTCAGTCAGCCTCATGTAAATCTTCAAACCTTCCTCTCCTAGCATTTAAGTCTCCAGTCTTTCAGCAACGTGTTTGGGTGGGAGTTGGAGGGAGAGGTAGAATAGGTCTCCAAATAGAATGTCCCTGCTTTGGAAGGGCTAACACTCTATGACTGAAATGTCAGGAAGGTTTATATCCTTTCTAGATCTGTTAGCCCTGCAGATTTTGCTAGTGACGTTGCCTCCTGTCTCTCAAAGGAGATGGCAGTTACCAAGCACTAACTCTCAGTTATAAGTTACTCTTCACCTCGAAGCATCGGGAGAGATCTATTCATCTTGCTGCCTCAGAGGAAGTGCACAACCTCTTCAGGTTCTTGGTCTTCTTCCTTACAGTGCTCCATGTAAGTGCACTCGTTTTCATCCCTCTTGTCTTCGCTCACTTCAGTTTCTCTCTTTCCACGGGCTTCTTCCTTTCTGCTACTCCTCATTAAAAACAACAATGGATAACAAACAAAACAAAACAAAACAAAAAAACCAAAAAACAAAGTCAAAGCCGGCTCTGTGATAGCTACTGCAGTTAGTGCCATCCTAGCTCTCCTTTCTTTTCTTGGCTCAATGTATGAGGCACCTGATCCAAAACTCTTTCGTCTGAATTCCTTTATAATGCCCTAAAAAGGAGATTCATATTTCGACACATGAATGATGCTTTTTTCTTATTTGTTTCTATATATCCTCTAAACAAATTTACTCTTTTATTCCTCAGCAATTATCATCTTCTTGTAGAATTTGGCATTATTGAATCCCTTTTTTTGAATACTCTCAAGTTTTTGGTGTTTTTGCAATTTCTTTATTTTGATTCTCCTTAAATTATTGTCTCCCCTCTGATATTTCTTCCCCTTGAACCTAAATGTGAACATTCCTCCAGACTCCACCTTTGACACTGACTTGTCTTGTTATATTGTTATCATTGTCTTACCACTGTTGCTATGACATCCAAATATATATCTTCAGATGTGATCTCTGACCTTTGCTCCAGGTCCAGGTTTCCAGTTGTCTTTCTCAATTACTCCATTTTTATTCCTGCCATCAGTTGTCTCATCTGAATATTCCTGTGCCTCAGTAGATTCTGTAGATTCACACCATCAAGCGGTAACTCAATGGCTCTTACCCCCATGTGCATAACACAGACCAGCAGTGCATCCCAAAGTCTCCCAGTTGTTTTTGGGTTTACCTGGATATCTTGCATTGCTCAACAAGTGTCTTGTCTTGTTCTTTTTTTTTTTTTTTCTGGTTCCATGACAGATGTTCAGTGTCCACAAAACACCTTAAAAGGAACTGTCCTGTTAGAAATGCCCTTAGTAAGAATCACTTTCGTGCCAGGTGTCGCCCTGAGCACCCATGTCTTCCATGCTCTCTTCTCTTAACCTTGTTTGAGTTTTCTTCATTGCTTTTATGGCTACCAGTCATTATATTTTTTTTAATTGTCTAACTTTTGTTAGAAAAGACTGTCTGGTTTACTCTTCTATTCCCAATGCCATCAACAGTACTTGGCACTGGAAAGGCTTCATAAATACTTGTTGAATGAAAAATGGATGAATTAATAAATATATAGGGTACCAACCTAGAATGCCAAGGTGGCACCATTTTCCCTACTTGTTTAATTGGTTTGGATACACTTTGAACTGAATTCAGAATTGGGAATCATGTATGTTTCAAACCTTGGTATCACGTTTACTCTCTGGACATCAAACCAACGCTTCTGTGCCCCAGACCCTCATGGGTTCCATGTGCCAGCCAAGGGCCAAACTTGAAGACTGTCCCAAATGTGACAGTTCCATGTCTACCATGTGACCATAAGAAATGAAAGCCAGTGAAGAAAACTTCAGTACATTTTTTTAAGTATAATTAACATACATTATGTTAGTTGCAGGTGTCCCGTGAAATGATCCAACAATTCTCTACATTACTCAGTGCTCAAAATAGGTATAGTCTCGATCCCTTTTATCTATTTCATCCATTCCCCCCTCCCACCTCCCCTCTGGTAACTTCCAGTCTATTTTCTTTACTTAAGAATGTGGGTTTTTTCTTTCTTTGTTTTGTTTCTTAAATTCCACATATGAATGAAATCATATGGTATTTGTCTTGCTCTTAGACCAGCTTTTTTGCTTAGCATTATACTCTCTAGGTCCATCCATGTTATTGCACATGGCAAAATTTCATTCTTTTTATGGCTGAGTAATATTCCCGTACACATATGCAATATGTATATATAATATACATACCACATCTTCTTTATCCATCCATCTATCCATGGACATTTGTATTATTTCCATATCTTGACTTACTGAAAATAAGCTGCAAAAAAACAAAAGGTTGCATATATCTTTTTGCATTTGTGTTTTCATTTCTTGGGTTAGATAGCCAGTAGTGAAATTAATGAGTCATATTGTACTTAACTAATTTTTTGAGGAACCTCTGTTTTCCAGGGTGACTGCACCAGTTTACATTCCCACCAGCAATGTATGGTGCTACCTTTTTCTCCACATCCTCGGCAACACTTGTTATTTCTTGTGCTTTTGATTTTCATCATGCTGGCCGGTGTGACGCGATGCCTCGTGATTTTGATTTGCATTTCCCTAATGATTAATGGTATTGAGCATCTTACATCTGCTGGCCATCTCGATGTCTTTGGAAAAATGTCTATTCAGGTCCTCTGCCCATTTTAATTGGCTCATTTGGGGGTTCTTTTGGTGTTGAGTTATGTAAATTCTTTGTGTGTTTTGAATATTAATCCTTTATTGGATATATGAAATATCTTCTCCCATACAGGTTAAAACTTCAATAAAAACATTTAATTGCAAATGTTATACTGAACATATGTTTGAATTAAAATGGCTAAAGTGCTTATATTCACATGTGGATGTATGATATCTAAGTCTTTTTTTTTAATTTTTTATTTTTTATAAACATATATTTTTATACCCAGGGGTACAGGTCCGTGAATCGCCAGGTCCACACACCCCACAGCTCTCACCAAAGCACCCCCCCCCATGTCCATAACCCCACCCCCCTTCTCCCAAGCCCCCTCCCCCCAACAACCCTCAGTTTGTTTTGTGAGATTAAGAGTCACTTATGGTTTGTCTTGATATCTAGTCTTTTAACAGGTTTTCCTCCTTCGGTATTATAGAAAATTTCTGTTTAGGCCTGGCAGTCACTGGCCACATCAACCACATAGCACATTGTGGACTAATGTTGTTCTTTCCAATGGTCACTCCTTCCTCCATTGGTTACTTGCTGCCATCTCAAGGCAAAGTCCTCACCCTGCTCATCCTCTCTCCCATGGAAATGGAGATAAGGTTGTGAACTATTTTCAGAAAATAGAAGAGTTGGGAGAAGGGAAGGGAAGTCTGGGGCAAATAAGCTATGACAGCTCTTGAACGGGACTACATGCCGATGCCACCAGCTGTGATTCAATGTCAGGGGACTTTCCAAGATGATGCTGGGCACAGGTGCTAGCCTGATGCTGCTTAAAAAAATCAAGTTTACCGCTCAGGAGTGTTTTAAGCACCTCTACTCAAAACTGCCCCTAGGATGCTGAGAACGACTTCTTTGGGACTTCCATTGAAAGGTTTACATCTTTGTCTTTCATCTTTGTCACGGAATAATTTGCAGTCAGAATATCCACTCTCCTTAGTTAAAATCCCACTCACACCTACAGGGATGTGGTCTGGTCTTACACTGTCCATGTAGTAATTTGATATCAGAACATCTACTGTAGGCAGAATTATTCAGCCTGAAGTATGATCACGTTTGAGCTGGCACCAGGCAGAACAATGTATTCTTGAGTAGAAGATCAAGCTAGCATACCTTTCCTATTGTCTTTTGTGTCTTTGCTCTTGATCCCCTAGAAGTAACATCTTGACAAAAAACTATACATATGACCCTTTGAAAACAAGCAGTAACGTACAGATAACTGGGAAGAAAGAAGCTATATAAGGACTGTTTTAAAGATATATGGTCCAGATAGTTGCAGATCTGCTCTCCCTCTAGACAAACTTTTTTGTTATTGTTTTATTTTTTTCTCCCAAATAAAGGATAACTCAAGTCTTCACTTCTTGCAAAGATGAAAGAGTGGTGCTTAGAGTTCTGGAGTCGGCATGACTTCCTCTTTTTTAACCTGCGACATTGACTTTCTCCACTGAAAAGAGAAAATACATGTTTCTCTACCATACATGGTTATGGCTTAAGCAAGATCAAAATTAATTACCATTTTCACATCACATTTTAACCATATTTATGTTCCATATTCTTGATTTCAAAGTATGAGTGGGAAATATGACCCTGAAGGTGATCTAGGGAACACCAGAGGGATATTATTTCAAGTTTTGATTAATCTAAGAAAATTATGCCACCTAGGTAATTTTTTGTATACACACACACACACACACACACACGCACAGACGCACACGTGCATGCACACACATGTACACACACACACACACACACACACTTCCTAGAGACTTCCAGTGATTTTTAGCAAAGTCTTATTATGAAATTTGGATTTTTAACTTAGTTTCAGAGTCTTGATAGTTTAGAAGTTACTACTAAAGAGAAGCAAGCATTTGCAAAGTAATACCAATGATATTGTGCAGAGTAATACTAATCTAGAGGTAAGAAATATGTGTCAGAGAACATAATTTTGAGTGCGCTTTGTAAGGGAAGAGGACACCTTGCTGACTTCTTCCATTGCATTGATTTAATGTCAGGATGTAAAACAAGGAATATTTCAGATCTAAAAATCTAATATTCACTTCTTAAACTTCCATCTTTGACCTCACAAATGCTTTGCCAATACACTGAATAAATGCTTGTGAAAACTTCTGAAAGAACTTCTGGCAAATACGGGGAGAGGCAATGCAAAGCATGTAAGAAGGTAGCTTTGCTGGGGGTGGAGGTGGGGTCAGAGTTAACTCATTTTGGAGCTTGTGCTGACCATGCTGGGTTGCTTGCTGGTCTGTAAGTCTTTCATTTAAAAAAAAAAACAACACACACACACACACAAAACAAAAACCAACTTGTCAGTATTTCATTGCCAGGTTGAAAGTTTAATGCATTGGGGTTTTTTTAATAATGGATTTTTAATTAGGACCTTAAAGAAAATTTGGCCCTCAGAGTTCATGGAAGCATTTAATTAATTTTTGTGGGGAGTCTCTGACATAGTGAAAATGGATGAAAATGATTATTGCCATATCACTGTTTTGCAGACTGGCTTGTAATTATGTTATCAGATTGTAAATAAATATTAAAAAAACCCCTAACTGCTTATTTTTCTATCTCTTGCTTATGAGCCACAACTGCATGACCCAGGACAGGTGAGTTGCCTAATGGACCTTATTAAACAAAAAATTAAAGGAAAATGATTTTAGAAGGCCAGACTACCTGCTCCTCAGATGGAAAATCTAGCCAGTGGCTTGAGGTTTCATTAGAAAGGCCAAAAATGTAGGCCAGGCAAGGAAGCTGGAATTCTGTGACTTGGGTTCATGGTGAGTAAGCTGTCATTAAAGTTTCCTGGAAATTGAAATACCATATGGTTTCCAAAGTTAAGTGGGGAAGAGGAGATATATATATATATATAGAGAGAGAGATAGATATGCACCTCAAAATGGACTCTCAGAAAGGAAATTTTGCAGTTTGACTCCAACAGAAGTATAAAACTTGTAGGGAAATAACACGGTGCTCTAAACAGAGCCCCAGTTATGCTAGGTTTGATTTCCCCTGGCGATCATGGAAAATAATGAATGGGAATATTTATAAAATGGAAAGTTGTATTGAATAATTTTTTTTTAAGTAAAGGAACAATAATTTACCAAGTTCATAATCACAAGGTAACCTGCTTTAGTCACAATGACATATTCGAAATTTGATTATTTTCTTTCTTTCCGTCCTAACTTACTAGTTCCTGATTAGAAAAATACTTTGTTTTCATTTGTGGTGAATTAAGAAAACACATAGAGGAACAAAGAAGAACATTCTAATCATTCACAGTCCTTTCTCCAAAGCAGTAAACATTTTGATCTATGTTCTTACAGTTTTTTTGTTCAACACATTTACCTGAGGGAGTGATGATTTACATTTACATCCCATTGCTGGGCAAATGGTTGGGTGCTAAAAAAAAAAGAAGAATTGCTCCTATTTTAAATGTAACTTGTCTGTCTTGCCTCCAGGTCACTGTTTCTATAAAAAAAGATTTTAAAGGCTGGCTTACTTTCCTTTTCCCCAGCACTCTTCTTGGTGATTAAACATTCATGTTTTAACCTTCCAAACCTCCTTGCTGTCACTGGTGTAGTCCCGCCCTCTCCATCAGCCCCTTGTCCAATGGTGACCCTCCAGATCTCACCAGTTTCCAGTGCCACACCTCTGACCACCACCTCCTCTCTTTTCCACTTGGGGCCTCTACTTTCCACATCTGCATAATGCGTTAACCCTATCAGCAGTGAGCTTACTAATTTTTCATTTTCTCTTTTATCCCCAGGTGCTCCCTGTCCCCCTCCATTTTATGTCCTTAAATTCCATGGTCCTCCGTTTGAGTCACCTCTTGGCATAATAAAACCACCGTTCTAGTTAAATCAGACTCTCTCACAACACATAGTATAGGAGAAAGCCACTTTTCTGAACTGACAGATCTAACTTTCATTTCATGGCCACTCATCTCATCCTAGCCTTTAACGTGACCAATGTTATGCCCCCCAAAATGGGCCTGTGATTAAAGGAGCGAGACTGATATAAAGCGAAGGTCAAGCAAAGCTTTATTTCATGCCAAGCATCAAGAATCAAACTGACCGGCTAGGGTCATGCCTCTTACAGAGAGGGCGACCTTTCTCTGTTTCCCAGACTAGCTTTTAAGGGCAAAGGCCATGTGTTTGGGCCTGGCCATGCACAGGTGGCCAATGAGATTGAAACACACAGAAAAAGCTGCACAGTCATGCTAGGCGACCAATTGAATTACAATTTACCCTGTAATAGACATTTGAACCAGCCTATCACCTTGGTCAGAATTGGCACCCAAAAGGTGCTCAAAGGGCGGGGCCCATACTCCTTGGTAACTAGGGAGACAGTATGCCTCCCCCCATTGATTGGATGTCTCCACCTGGCCTGACCCACCCTTGTATTTGAGCTTTGTTACCTGGAGCTGATTTCTGGGACTTGTTTTTAAGTAAGTCCCCTGGGGAAATGGGAGCAGGGATAGTTTAAGTGTTAAACAAAGTTATTTTTTTTAACCTTGATGGAAGCCTCTAGCTAAAAAGGTCCTTACAATCAACACGGCCTTACAGTTTCCCTCAGCTTGATTAAACTTTTGACAGGTTTCTTTGTAACTATAGGTCTCTGACCTTCCTTTTCTTTAAAAAAAAATTTTCTTTAGAAAACCTTCAAAAGAATGCTTCATTCTTTCTCGGCATCTATGAGACGTACATCTCCCAGCATCCTGCCAGTTATATGCCAGTTATACAACCCAGAAATATCTTTCTTAGGGACCTGGGAACCCTCCCTTTGAAAGGTCATCTTCAGGAAAGATGGGGTCCTGTCTTCTATTGTCTGTAGGAGGATAGAAGCCCAACTTGGAGAAACACCAATTAATAAACACAGAGGCCCTCATCCCATTGACCAGCCCCTCCGCCCTCCTCCCTGCAAAAAATCCCTTCTCCATTCTCACACTTTGCCTCCTATTTCACAGGGTAAATGGGAGAAATCAGAAGTAAACCTCCACCAGCCCCGCATCCCTTCTGCACCTGTTTATGTTTATGTAGCCTTTTTTCCTGAGCCATGAGTGGGCTCTTGTGCAAACTCCCCACACTGTCACGTTCTCTCTCTCCAGCTCAAGGACACTGTTCCGCAGACTCCCCTCCTGTGTCATCATTTTCCCCATCTCTGCAACCACTTCCTCATCACCCCACAAAAATGCTCCCTATGGTCTTATCACAAAAACCAATAAAACTAAGACATACAGAAATCATTGTTTTATCACTTTTGTCTTTCTTCTCTCTTTTTTATAGTAGGGGGAAAAATAATTCTTTGTAAATCAAAAAAAAAAAAAGTGTTTTACAATTTCTAGTCTCCCTTTCTCTCTCAGTCTCGCCTGTACAATTATTCTCATTTGAGCTCAAACTTTGTATTATTAAATCCAGGGGACTTTGGCTTCATCTCAGGTTTCATCTTACCTAACTATCTATAGCATAATGATCACTACTTTCTCCTTGAAATCGTTTCTTTACTTGTCTTAGATGATTCCTTACTCTCTGTTTCTCTTATGTCTCTGGACATTGTTTTACTACCTTCTTTAGCTATTCTCTCTTACCTCTCTGGCCTCTTAATGCTGGATCATCCCAGCACAGAGTGCCCCCCCGACCCCCACCTTTTTTTTTTCCCTTTATTTTTCTTTACACATTCACTTCTGTGGGAACATCATAAAAGCTTTAGGCTTTTAATATCCATCCACAGGCTAATAGAGCCATTGTGTACTCCACAGTCCACCTCCCTGCTCAGCTGTAGGCATATACCCAACTGGCTTCCCAAATATCTCCTGCTGGGTGTCTCCTGGGCATCTCAGACTTGACACTTGAAACACTGAGGTCATAGTCTCTCTTCCTCTAGCACCACACATGAAACCCTATTCTTCCATCCTGGACAACTACCTGTCCCATGTGCCTTGGCTAAAACTTTTAGAGGCATCCTTTTCTCTTATTTTGTCAGAACCCATGTTCTAACTGTCAGCAAAATCTGTAACTCTGCCTTAAAATATGTTCCAAACCTAACCTCGTCTCCCAACTTTCAAGGCTAATGCATTGCCTGGAGCTACTACTGCTTCTTCACCTATCTATTTTCTAGTAACAGTTTTCAGAAGTTTTTGTCCTTTTCTCTTTTGCCTTCCTTTGGCCTATTTCTCAGAGAGCCAGCAGAGTCATATTGTTTAAAAAGTAAGATTATATGACAAGTAAAGTAAGATCATGACAATTAAATACAGCGATGTCTTCCTAGATCATGAGACTAATATTCTTACACACCAACCACACAGAAGCATCACATCATACAATTAATCTTTGACCCTACATTCTTAGTTGCTTGTACTTTACCATAAACCTACACCAGGCTTCTTGTGATTCCTAAGTCATTTCAATCAGATTTCTAGACCATGGTTTTGGTATTTGTCCTTCCCCCTGCCTGAAACACTCTTTTTCTGAGCATTCACTTGAATGTCTCCTTTCCTTCCTTCAGGTCTTTATTCAGCTGTCACCATCGGAGAGAAACAAGACCCTAGCCACTCCATCGCAAATTACACATATACGAATTCTGTATTCCTCTAGTTGGTTTGTTTTTTCTTCAGAGCACTCATCACCTTCTAACAGAGATTTTTTTTTTTTAAACCTTATTTAAGGTTTACCTAGTAAAGAGTGAGCTTTCTGAGGACGGGGATTTGTTTTGTTCTGTTTTCACTTGTAATGCCTAGAGCTAGAACAGTGAGTTTTTCAATAGATAATCTTTCCATATTTGTTGACGAAGTGATGGAAAGACACCACCAAGGTTAGAACAGAATATAATCTGACTTGGTTCTTAATCAAAGTTTAGTTCTCTTAGAGGTGTTCCTGAAACAGTATAATAAGAAAGGAGGGTGGCGCCTGGGTGGCTCAATGGGTTAAAGCCTCTGACTTCGGCTTAGGTCATGATCCCAGGACCTGGGATCAAGCCCTGCATCAGGCTTTCTGCTCGGCAGGGAGCCTGCTTCCTCCTCTCTCTGGTGCCTGCCTCTCTGCCTACTTGTGATCTCTAACTGTCAAATAAATAAATAAAATCTTAAAAAAAAAAAAAGGAAGGAAGGAAATAAATGGGAAATTTAAAACACTCTATGGAGACCGAGTGAAAACTGAGCCATTCTTGGAATTCAAACTGGGGAGTCTGCTAATGAAGATATTTGACCCAGAGCTGGGACAAAATAATAGCACTAAAAATCTATCACATGTGAATCAAGTGATGCAAAATTACATATTGTAAAATATCCCCTTGTATCCATTCTCAGGAAAATGTAGCCAAGGAAATGTCTTTTCATGCGGGTGGGTAAGAATTCCAGTCTCAAATTTAAAAATGGCAATTTTAATCCTCTCTCTATCTCATTGCTTGCAACATATGGCACACGCTTGAGTGACTTACAGAATGCTTTGCACAGAACAACTGATCATCCTATAGAACTTAGCCTGCAGTCAAGATCTTAGGGACTGCATAGACACTTTAAGGAAACAGTATGAGGAAAGTTGTACTCTGTACACGGTTTAAGTTAATATAAAAGGTCTGCCTGATTTATTAATTAGCACAAAACAGAACTTTGGAACAACAGCAATACGGAAGATAAAGACCAGTTAGACAATAAATACATGTTGAACATGCAAAAAGAGATTTCTAAGAGTCTTTATTAAATAAAAAGTCAATTTTCAGACCAGAAGTTCAAAGAAAAGTTCAGCTGGAAAAAAAAAGTTTTCATAGTTTAATTACATACTGAAAATGTATTCTGATGATTAACATACTATGAGACACTTAAAGGATCTGCAGTGCCTACAGGGAACTCTGTTTTTTGTTTTGTTTTGTTTTGTTTTGTTTTTGTTTGTTATTTGTTTTTTTATAATTGAAGTAAGATATAGACAAGTTGGAAGGAGGAACACATAATCAAAGCCAAGGAGTAAAGGGTATTATATAAATGTAGTAATTGTCTAAAAGAAGAAAGCCAAAATTAAGCTAAGTTTTCAGAAAATTATATAAGGAAAATTTGAAAAGTTTTAAAGACCTTCTTGGAAAAAAACAAACAATATATATTTGATCTCATGCTTACAGATAAAATTGGATGTGTGACGATGACACAGAGAAAGAAAAGTAAGTCAAGTGTGCATATTTAAGGATAGTGGTTTTAAACAGCAAAATGAAAAACAACCATAGTAAAACTTACCTGAAGTCTAAGATAAAGGAAAGATGGTATAATTTGAGTTTTGGGGAAGAGGTATCATTACTGAAATGAGTTTGGGAGAAACTTTTGCCTAAGTTCAAACTTCTTACTCTGGGCAGACATAGAAGAAAACACTCTTATAAAATGGGTAACACCATTTAAACTTCTCTTTCTTTTGCCTATTTCGCAAGTCTTCCAGTCTTAAGTGAATAATGTATAAATCTAAGAGTCATCCTGTCAACATTCTTAATATTGCTTCTTTCTAGAAAAGTATCTTTTCCAGCATGGTCTTTAACGTCCCAAATCATTCCAGCAGTAGTTATCAAACTATATTTATTTACTTCCTTTCCACCTTTAGTGAGAGTTCCCTTCTATGAGCCTGAAGACGCGGAACCCTGGGGAAGCAGCCCTCCACAGTGGCACCTTGTAGCAAATACACGTTATGGTGGTGAGGGCAGTGGCTATGAATACATACTAGGCAGTGGCTATGAATACATACATACCCTCCCTGGATGGGCATTCATCTCTCCAAGGCTCTGTAAATAGAAGATTCATTTATTTTTTTGGTAAAGATTTAGGAAATGGAGACTAAAGCATGTGAAATATGCTTTCTGCCTCTGTGGAAGATGAACTCTGGAATTGGTATTAATTTGAGTTTCCAGACAACTGAGATGGGATTAGTATGTTCCCCAGACTGAAAAGCCATCATAGCCCTGAAATTTGTAGTGGTCAAATATTTGCTATATCTTTCTTCCTTTTCCAGAGTTTTAGAATATTCAACTACAGGATGAAATTAGTTGCCATTTGTTCTCCAGAATTCCTAAGTTTTGTACCCAGACAGGAAAAAAAAAAAATTAAGAGCATAGTCTAGCTTTATTTAGATTACATGTCCTCTTTCAACAGGATTTCAGATTTTGTAATGCAGTGCTCAAAATTTGTCTGTTGGGTGACTGAAAGGCAGAGAACTTCCCGGTGAATCCTGTGAGTGACTCCAGTCACTTAGCTTCATAGTAAAAACTCATTTTGTAAAGTTTTAGATCACTCTGCTAAAGCTGTAGACTTAGGGGATTTCTTACCCATTGTTTAAGGTTGACTTTATTGTTTTCTTATTCTGAAGAAATTTATTCTGAATGAAAAATAGCTCTTATTACCTAGATACATGTAGTTACTGTTACAAAAGATACACTGTCTTGGTGTGCTTTAGCTCACTGTTTAAAAAAAATTCTAGGGCTGTCATTGCTGTCCTGAGATGGCACGCAAATGCAAACTCAGTTGTTTTTTTCTGATTTACTGGATGCTACTAGTTATCGTCGCTTGATTAAAGCCCTTTTATGAAATTAGGTTTCTTATGCTGCTTATGTGTGTTCTTCTAAAGTACACATTTCTGACGCTAATAAAAACTATAAACCTGTCAGGAAGAATGTTGGCTAATGAATTGAAGAATTCAAAGGTGTAAGTCCAGATTTAGTTAGCAGCCACTCTGGAAGTGATTAATTGTCGTTATGGACGTGTCTCATCATCTAAACGAAGGGTTAGGCTAAAAGAAAAGTGTGAGAAACTTCCTTTGCTGATGTTTTCTCTTCATTTAGAAAGTGATAGAACACTTGGCAGTTATTCAGACAGTATTTAATCTGATGGCTTAAAAACGGATTAATAATTATGTTTGCAATCATCAACAGAACCCAAACAAAAAATTCTAATTTATTAAGTTTATTATGAAAAAGTAATGGATATAGTAATTAGCCAATAAAATAGTCATTGCACCTTTTGGGGGAGGTCTTAGGAAAAAATGAACTAAGAAGAGATCAGGTCTTTCTCCCTGTGGAATAACTTGGGAGGAAAGGGATCAGTGAGAAGCGAGTTCTTTTGTAGGGTACAGAATGGAGATGCAGAAGACCAAGCCCTGATTACAAATCGAAGCTGCACCATTAGCTTTCTGATTTCTTTTTCAGGGTGACAGCATTAGTCCTAACTGTACTCTTAATGGCTTTCCCCAAATGGGAAAGTGCAGACTTTCTAAGCTCAGCACATAATCCAGCAAGTCATAACACGGCATCTGATCCTATCTGTATGCACAGTATTTTATTTTCATTTTTCCTTACAATATGGTTTAGTTCGTGACTGTCTTCTGATGGAAATAGTGCAGTTCATCCTGATAGCCAATATGAATCACTAATTTCCATGACTGGATTTGCTTGGAATCGTGGCTCTACAGGATTTTTCTTACATTTCAATAGAGATATATCAAAAGCAACCATTTTTTGTGGACCCAAATGTCTAAATCTCACACTGTCTTGAATTTAAAATATTGTAGTCACATCGCAATCAAGCCTCAAGGACTTTCCATTTTTCTCTTGAACTTCTTCCCCCAACATATGAAAGGTAAGTTCTTACACATGATACACTCATTCACATCTGGCCAGTAGTAGTTCATTTCCAGCATTTCTTCAAATAGTATAAAGCAATAAAATGCAAATATGTTACCCATGGACAGTGGTAATGAATCTCGATAACTGAACCATTGCCATGTTCATTAACTTAGGAAAAGCTAAAACTAATCAACAAAAGTGATATAATTTATTAATAAAGCTTTTCAAGCTAAGTGTAGAATAATTTGAAGTTATTTATCTTAGGAAACAGAAATACTTGGCAAGGGGGTGGAGGGGGAGATGTTGAAGGGCTAACCTTAGGAAACTAGGCTTGCAAGGTTGGCCATTGGCTTTTGTTTGGGCATTTGAATTTTGGGATTATTCCCACTGTTCCATAACTGATGAAGGTGGGTCCTTGTGCCTAGACTGTGCAGAGTGTGGCCTAATCTGAAGATTTGTTTATCTCCAAGGAGTCAAGCATTTTGGTATGTGCTAAGTGGAATGAGCCTACGTCACCATCCCCCTAACAAAAATCTGGATGCTGAATATCTAATGACAACATTTCACATGTGTTATCACAACTGGTGCTAGAGGAATTAAACATATCCTGTGTAACTCCACTGGGAGAGGACTCCTGGAAGCTTGAGCTTGAAGTTCCTTCCCAAGTTTACTCCATATGCCTTTCCTCTTTGATGGTTTGGCTTTGTATCCTTTTATTATAATTAACTATAACTATAATTAACTATAGTTGTTATATGCCGAGACCTGTAAGTCCTTCTAATGAATCACTGAACCTGGGGTAGTCTTGGGACCCTTATCACAAAGGGTTAATCTATTTGTTAGTACTTTGTCTTAGTTAAGCTCTTCAGGGTTATAAAGGGGAATCTTTTCCAGGAATCCTTTGAGAGAATATTTGTTCTAAAGCTACATAATCACCATGAAGGACCAAGAAATATAAAAGCTATAGCCCCTTTTTTATTACTAATCACTTAGAACTGATAATTCCCCAGACTGAACTATACAAGAAATATTTAGGCAAACAAAATGATGGAATGTTTTGGTGCTTATTTTTATGTCATAAGCCCAAGGGATTGTGTCAGTTTATCACCATTAAATATACAGTTCCCCTATTGGGTGGAATTTTAGGTCAAGCCACATCAGAAACATGTAGCCTTCTTCACATCCAGCCTAGGCTTCTTTACCCTTGATTTAGGCACCAGCTTTTGATTTAATCATTTGTAGCCAATGTATCAGAGATAGTATAGCTTATATGTCATTAAGAGAATCAGAGAAGGTGATTCTTCTGGGTTCAGGTTTTACTGATGGAGGCTTCAAATAAAGCAGATACATAGACCTTAATGGATTCTTTACCCAAATAGACAGGAAGAGATATAATGAGTGCATAGTTATTCTCTCTTTCTTGGAAGGAGAGAGGCCAATGAGAAGATGTTCTGAAGCCAGGACTGGAGAAATGACATTGCTTAAAAGTGAATTAAAGAAGGGCACCTATTAGAGATTCAACAAGAATTTCTAGATTCTCATAAGGGCAGTGAGACAGATAAATATCGGAGACTCTAAGTTCTGTGAGAGAAGGAACATGGCATCTACTCCACCCCTCCTGTAAAAAAAAAAAAAAAAAAATTAGTCTATTTTTGTCCATCCTATCAAACTCTGTATAAATTGAATCATATTTTACTTAGTCTTGCATATTTTCACAATTCACCTACAGTAATGACAACCTTTCATAGTTCCTTAAAAGAACATCTTTACATATAATATGCTGTGGCAATAAAAACTCACAATCGGAATAAAAATTCCAATTCCTGAAGACGTAGCATTTAAATTACATTATCAAGGGATGAGTTTAGAAAGTAACAGGTTCTCCAGCCATGCTGAAAATAGAAGTAGCAAAAGAAGGATGGAATTTGACTGTAAAAATAAAGTGTTGCCTGTAAAAATAAATTCCATTCTTTAGAAGTACCAAAGCTTTCCTGAGAGGATCCGATGAAGATCTACATTTCCTCTTTGCTTAGAGCTAACCAGAGTTGATGAGATAATTACAATAATAGAATTTCTGGGGAAAGATCTTTTAATCAATAGAAATTACTGGCATAAATGAAAATCATGGAGGTTATAAGGGCTTAATCTATAAGGACATTTTGTGTTGAAAAAACACATTAGCAAATGTTAATGGTCCTTCTGCTTGGTAATCTGTTAAACAGTCCCACTGATGACTACAGGGTATTCAAAAAGACTAATTGCATTTAGGTCAGGGGCAGAAGGCTGCTTGAAGTGGCCCTGAACAATGAAAGAAATCAACATCAGAAAACAAAGTGCAAAGGTTAAGTAGTGAAAAATAGACCCTATCATTTCAGGGACTACAGTGATTATCTTTTTTTTTTTTCCCAATTAACATACAATGTATTATTTATTTCAGCGGTACAGGTCTGTGAATCATCAGTCTTACACATTTCACAGCACTCACCATAGCACTTACCATTCCCAATGTCCATCACCCAGCCACCCTATTCCTCTCATCCCCCTCCCCTCCAGCAGCCCTCAGTTTGTTTCCTAAGATTAAGAGTCTCTTATGGTTTGTCTGCCTCCCTGGTCCCATCTTGTTTCATTTTCCCTTCTCTTCCCCCCATGACCACCCTCCTGCCCTGCCTCTCAAACTCCTCATATCAGAGAGATCATATGATAATTATCTTTTTCCGATTGACTTATTTCACTTAGCATAATACCCTCTAGTTCCATCCACATGTTGAAAATGGCAAGATTTCATTTCTTTTGATGGCTGCAGAGTATTCCATTGTATATATATATCCCATCTTCTTTAACCATTCATCTATTGATGGACATCTAGGCTCTTTCCATAGTTTGGCTATTGTGGACATTGCTGCTATAAACATTCGGGTGCATGTGCCCCTTCAGATCACTACACATACAGTGATTATCTTAAAAAGAACATCTATAAGATAGAGAGACAGGATGCCTGGGTGATTCAGTCGGTTAAGCATCTGCCTTTAGCTCAGGTTATGATCTCAGGGTCCTAGGACTGAGCCTCACATCAGGCTCCTTGCTTAGTTGGGAGCCTGCTTCTGCCTCTGCATGCTGTTCTCCCTTCTTGTGCTCCTTCTCTTGCTCATTCTCTCTTTCTCTCTCTCTGATAAATAAATAAATAAATAAATAAATAAATAAATAAATAAAATGAAAACAAAAAGCAGATACAGAGGCAAATACATGGGAATTCTAATTTCAGTATTGCTCTAATTCTGCCCAGTGGAAGGTCTAGATCTCATGGAACAAAAACAAGGCATTGCCATTGTATTCTGCCTGAATCCTCAACTCACAGAATCCTTGAAACTAATAAAATGGACATCTTTTATATACTAAGCTTGGGGGTTCTTGACTGCACAACATCAATAACAGTAACTTTTCCCTTAGTTTTCCTTGACCCTTATTCTTCTGTCTGAATGGTTCTGTCATATGATCAGCTCTTTCATTCACATTCAATAAAGTGTGCTCAGTAATGTGCACTCATTAAATGATCAGCCAGTGCTTACTATTGACTTCTGGCAATGGTAGAGTCACACTTTCATTTCCCTAAAAAATCGGGATGGCCTTGCTTTCAGAAGAAGCTCATTCAGTAAATTTTAGTTCGTCCAGCTCCCCCACAATTGTGATAACATCCATACTTACTGTTGCTAGTTTATTTGTTTGACATTGAATTCTATACCCAATGTTTCTTCCTCCCCCTGAAAGACCCCCCCTCCCATCGTTAACTAATTAACTGCTCTTTTGTTGTGTAAGAGTACCCCTCCTCCCCTTGCAATGAAAAGACCCTTCCCCCAGGGTTGAATTCAATGTAACTGCTCTTTTGCCTTTCTGTAACCACTTGGCTTTTAGGGCATGACACTTGTCTCCTGTTTGAACAAGATACCTTCTCCTAATAGCCGAGGCAAGGTCACGCAGGCAAGGGGGCTGCATGGTCACGTAAGTCACGTAGACAGGGGGCTGCATAGTCAGGTAGGCAGGATGTCTTTCTGCTGAGTAATAAGGTCAAACTTCCCCTCTTTGTTTCCCCTTCCCGCCTTTCTCTTCGCACGAGGGAGGGGGTCTTCCAAAGCCAATCCTCTAACACCAAGTATGCCTTTTTTCAAATGTTCAAATTGTCAGCCAATCAGCCCCGTCCCATCCGGGACTTGTATGTACCTGTCTATAAAAATCCTGCACCACCCCAGCCAGGTGTGCTCAGCTAGCAGGAGCTGCTGACCACCCGCAGGCGCCTGCGCTACAATAAAGAACCTCTTGCTGTTTGCATCCTGTGGCACTGTTGAATTCTTGGGTAAGGGGATCCGTGGGTCTTTCACCTCCAACCCCCAAAAAACTTATTTATAACTCAGCTAGCATTTATTAGGAACTTTCTCTATGTCAGGCACTATTTCTGGTCTTAGAGAACTCTACTATGAGCAATGATTGGCAGGTGTCACACCAGCGTCATGGTCTGAAGTCACTCTCTGCCTACTCCTTCTCCCTCCCTTTATCTTTTACAGGCATTGCATTGGAACAATCACTTGCAATTCTAATTCTACCCTGGCACCTGCTTCTTAGGGGACCCAAGATGCCAAAATGTCCTTGCCAACCTTGTAGGTCTGAATGATTCTTATTCATAATAAATATAAAAGAGGGGAAGTGTTGAGGAGTAGATTTTCAGTGATGCAGTCTTTTTAGAGATAAAAGAAAGTGAAGTAAAAGAAGGAAGTCTCTGGCCTTCATCATTATGTCTCGTTATGGAAGACAGAGATGGTACTTATATAAAGGAACTAATAGTTGAATTAGACTTACTAAGGTTCTAGCTGAAGTAATTCTGGCTAGATTTACAAATGTTGAAGCCTGTGTCATGAATAATGAGTTAACATCAAATCTGTGTGCAATACACAGTGATGCTGCACTTAAATACCTTCTCCAGATTTTCCCTCTGAGGCACCCACGTGGCACAGAACTCCCTGAGAACGCTTACACTGTGAACCATGATATACCATAATATCTGTTTTTCAAGATTTGAAGCTCGAGTTTGTTACCGTCCTCTGTGCATGTTGCTATTAAGGACTATTTACTTGATTTACTACTTCAGTGGTTGATGTATCTTCCAGTGACAGTGCTAGACTGCCATTTCCTTGAAGAAAAGCAAGGAGGCTGGCCCTTCGCTACATCGTTATCACTTATTCCAGTGACTGGCCCATGATGTGTCCCTGACACTTCCCAACATGTAAACGCTCTCTTTGCTGAGGTGAATTTTCTTCAGGTAATGTCTTTGCTGCCAGAACTATTTAGTTGGGAGTTTGTGTTAAGAAAACAAAGAAAAATGAGAAGAAAAACAGTGACAGAAAGCTAATTGTAACGGGATATTTAAGATGCTGCGTTGCTAAATGATCTCTGTAGTAATGTAAGTATCATTGTCAAAACATATTGAGGAAAAATAAGGATGAACAAAGATGGTATTTAAATTTAGAACATTATTTATTAGCCATACCTCCTCAATTGTTGAAAATTAGCATAAGCGTTTCTGCCAATACAATGTGAAAGTTATTCTTTTCTTATTAATTACAGACTCCTCTGGTTCATGGCATGCAAATCCACTTATAATATTACCATTTAAAAAATAGAAATTTAAAAAAGGAAAACAACATTTAGCCTTCAATTCTGGGTTGGTTTTCTCACAGGGCAGAATTCTTGAACATATGGTTACTTGATTATATAAATCTATGATTGGTATCTGCGATATTATATATCCATTAGTTGTATGCTTTTCCTTTTATAGAAGAAGTAAATGTCAAATTTAGGAATAACTCAATATTTAAAATGCTGGCTGAAAAGCTAAATAAGAATTTTTCTAGGGATGGGAAAAAAAATGAAATCGTGTTTCTTCTGTTTCTGTAGGCATTTAAGTATGCCCAAGGTTGTGATCTGTTTATGGGACAATCTCACAGTAAATGTAAGGGAAGGGCCCATAAAAAGGTTGAGACCATGTGTCTTAGTGGTGTAGCTCCTTTGAGAAGGGTCCTGGTAGAAGCAGGTTTAATTGTGTAGACCAATCCTGCTGTAGAAGCCTCGGAACAGATTTTTAAAAATCTCTTATTTAGCTGATGAATCATTGAACACTATATCAAGAGCTAATTATGAACTGTATGGTGGCTAACTGAACATAATAAAAAAATAAATAAAATAAAATCCCATATCCAATTCTCTGAAATCAATCAATCAATCAATCAATCCCTTATCCAATTCTCTGTATTCTAGGGTAAAAACAGCCTAGATTTTGTACTTTTATCCTTTGTTTCTTATGATAAATTTTTTTTTCATGCCTAGTGTTCCTTTTCTTCATGCAGTGAATTGTAGATGATTTTTGTGTCCACAAACCCCCTAGAACCACCCTCCTATCATTTGTTTCAAGGTTGGCAAAGATTTGAGGCTGAGTGTGGTAAGAGGGTAGAGCTTTCTCCACCCAACACCACTTCTCCAGTACCTACTGGACAATACACAGGGAACTCACTAGTACTCAATCATCATATGACCAGGTCACCTCCTTCTAGGACATCCATGGTTTTCCTAGAAGGAGGTGAGAAATATTTAGGTAATATCGTTTAGGAACAAGAAGTGCCTCACACACACCAGCAAGAAATGGGGGACAGCACCTCCTATCCATCAATGGGTGCTGAGACAAGGGTCACATGGGATAAAGAGATGCTCCTGGGGCAGGAGGAAACCCCCAGGACCTAAGGGGCTCTAGATTCTGCAGGTAGGCTTTACTTCATGAGCAGACACCTGTGCCTGAGGGGCTTTCCTTAGATCAGTCACCACTGTGGTGGGCCAACTTTTATAGCTTCTTGCTCTCTTACAATGCTTCCCCTATTTTTATTTATTACAACATAGTAAGCATACTTACTTCATTTTCTGCTTGCTAATTCTTGTGTTTTAAGTCTTTCAAAATCCTATGCTACTATCTTCTTCATTAAGCCACACTGTTTCATGAATTTTTTTAAAAATGTGTGATCATTTTTACTGGAAGCCCATCAGTGGGAATCCTGATTCCTGAACTGAAGGTGGTCCTTGTAGAGCGCACTTACATTTGCTTCTGCCAAGGCATTTGAAAACTTTCTACCCAGGGCCACTTGCCACGAAATTCTCTCTTAAATTTTTCAGGTCTCTCAGGTTATATGGATTCAAGTATTAAAGCCAAACTAATGTTACAAATTCTTAGAAGGGATTTAGTCCTCTTTAGTCAGTGACAGTTTTCAGGGAGGATTATTTTCTTTGTAACACCGTGTGCGTGTATCTGTGTTTCTAGGACTCCCTTACCCTGATGACATAATCTTTCGGTTTGGGGTTCGCCTAATATGTTTTACAATTTGGGTAAGCTCTGGATTTGTTCAGCTCTAGGCTCTAGGAGGCCATGAAAAAAGAAGTCGTGTTTATTAAGTTACATAACTGCCTTTGAGGTAAGAGCTTAATTTAGGGTTCCACGTGTGTTGTAGGCTCCATAAAGCAGAGGATGATTGGTAAGCTTTTTCTGGAAAGGGCCATTGAGTAATATGTTACAATTTGTAGGCCATATTCTTGGATGTTAAGCAATTTCTGTCACATATCCTTTGCTTGTTTGTTGTTTGGTTTTTCTTATTAGCTTTTAAAATGTAAAAACCATTCTTAGGTCTGGAGAGATGCAAATAAAGACTGTGGTTTTTATTTGACCCATTGTTAAATGGACTTCTGCTCAAACTTCTAGATTTCCGGTTCACTTAAGTTTTTGGCTTCTGAAATCCTTCACAGTTCATTGATGTGTTTTAAAGTTCGCAAAATATATTTTTGTCTGGCGTTTTCAACAGTTTTCAGTTTGAGTGTCAGTCAGGACATTCAGTACTACTGAAAATAGTTTTGTTTTCATTTTATAAAGTCTATAAATATTTATTTAGATTAGCACTCAGATTCCCCGTATTCTATTCTTACCATGTTTTTCTTCTATTTCAGACTTTCTTTCTGGTATAATATTTCTTGGTTTTTAAATCTATCTCTTAGCTGTTCCACTGGTGAGTGTCGCTTATTGGTCAAATTCTTGCAGTATATACTCTCTTTAAAAGAATGTCTCATTGTGTGTTCAACTACAGGTTTCTTTTTTGCCCCCCTCACAATCCTTTGAGGATACTCCAGATTTACTATTACTTAGCCTGAATGGGATTTATTGTGCATTCTGATTCTGGAAATTTCGAATTTTTATTAAATCTGTGAAAATTTCAGCCATTATCTCTTTGAATTATCTATTCCTCATTCTACTCTTCCATCTTTTTTTTTTTAAGAGATCATTTATTTATTTATTTATGAGAGAGAAAGAGAGAGGGCATGGGGGGAGGGGCAGAAGGGAGGGAGAGGGACCAGGAGACTGGGCATTGAACACCAAGCATGATGCAGGGATCAGTTAGGGGCTCTGGGTAGGGCTTGAGGCCAGGCTAGAGGCAGGGCTCCATCCTATAACCTGAGATCATAACCTGGGCTGAAACCAGAACTCAGGTGCTTAACTGACTGAGCCACCCAGGCCCCCATCTTCTGTCTTCAAAAATACAGTTAGATATACATTAGATCTCTCAGGACTCACTTTGTCTTTTATTAGATCTCATTGACCCTTTTACATTCCCTCTCTGGCTTTCTCATAATTTCCTCTAAGTTATGTTTTAGTTCTTTCATACTCTATTTGGTTATTGTCATGTTATTTTATTTATCAATTATATATACGTTAAAAGTTTTAATCTTTATTACCTTTGATTTTGTAAATTCTTTTTTTCTGGTATTCTAACTCATCATTTTGGGCGGTCTCTCATTAGTTGTTCATGTTGTTGATTTTCTCATTTGTATCTTCAGAATGTTGAGCATGCTGAGTTTGATGGCTTGTGTTTGATAATTAATACATCTGAAGAGTTTATTTTTTAATTTTTTTAAAGATTTTTATTTATTTATTTGACAGAGAGAGGTCACAAGTAGACAGAGAGGCAGGCAGAGAGAGAGAGGAAGGGAAGCAGGCTCCCCACCAAGCAGAGAGTCCGATGCGGGACTCGATCCCAGGACCCCGGGATCATGACCTGAGCCGAAGGCAGCAGCTTAACCCACTGAGCCACCCAGGCGCCCCAATCTGAAGAGTTTAAAGATGCATTTGTGTTTGGTTATTTTACTCTATCCTTTGGTATATTTTTTCCTTTCCTTTCCTTTCTTTCTTGTCTTTCAAGACAAAGCACATATCTGAAGGAAAAGTTATTTGTGTTCATTATCAGTTAGCCTAAGTAATTTTATGCCAGTACCATGCTGTCTTGAGGATGACAGCTTTGTAATAGAGCTTGAGTCCAGAATAGTGATGCCACCAACTTTGGCTTTCTTTTTCAATATCCCTTTGGCTATTCGAGGTCTTTTCTGGTTCCATATAAATTTTAGAATTATTTGTTCCATTTCTTTGAAGAAGATGGATGGTACTTTGATAGGAATTGCATTAAATGTGTAGATTGCTTTAGGTAGCATAGACATTTTCACAATATTTATTCTTCCAATCCAGGAGCATGGAACATTTTTCCATTTCTTTGTGTCTTCCTCAATTTCTTTCATGAGTACTTTATAGTTTTCTGAGTATAGATTCTGTGCCTCTTTGGTTAGGTTTATTCCTAGGTATCTTATGGTTTTGGGTGCAGTTGTAAATGGGATTGACTCCTTAATTTCTCTTTCTTCTGTCTGGTTGTTGGTGTAGAGAAATTCAACTGATTTCTGTGCATTGATTTTATATCCTGACACTTTATGGAATTCCTGTACAAACTCTAGCACTTTTGGAGTGGAGTCTTTTGGGTTTTCCACATATAGTATCATATCATCCGCGAAGAATGATAATTTGACTTCTTCTTTGCCGATTTGGGTGCCTTTAATTTCCTTTTGTTGTCTGATTGCCGAGGCTAGGACTTCTAGTACTATGTTGAATAGCAGTGGTGATAATGGACATCCCTGCCGTGTTCCTGACTTTAGCGGAAAAGTTTTCAGTTTTTCTCCATTGAAAATGATATTTGCGGTGGGTTTTTCATAGATGGCTTTGATGATATTGAGGTATGTGCCCTCTATCCCTACACTTTGAAGAGTTTTGATCAGGAAGGGATGCTGTACTTTGTCAAATGCTTTTTCAGCATCTATTGAGAGTATCATATGGTTCTTGTTCTTTCTTTTATTGATGTGTTGTATCACATTGATTGATTTGCGGATGTTGAACCAACCTTGTAGCCCTGCAATAAATCCCACTTGGTCGTGGTGAATAATCCTTTTAATGTACTGTTGAATCCTATTGGCTAGTATTTTGGTGAGAATTTTCACATCTGTATTCATCAAGGATATTGGTCTATAGCTCTCTTTTTTGATGGGATCCTTGTCTGGTTTGGGGATCAAGGTGATGCTGGCTTCATAAAATGAGTTTGGAAGTTTTCCTTCCATTTCTATTTTTTGGAACAGTTTCAGGAGAATATGAATTAGTTCTTCTTTAAATGTTTGGAAGAATTCCCCCGGGAAGCCATCTGGCCCTGGGATTTTGTTTGTTTGGAGATTTTTAATGATGTTTCAATCTCCTTACTGGTTATGGGTCTGTTCAGGCTTTCTTTTTCTTCCTGGTTCAGTTGTGGTAGTTTATATGTTTCTAGGAATGCATCCATTTCTTCCAGATTGTCAAATTTGTTGGTGTCGAGTTGCTCATAGTATATTCTTATAATAGTTTGTATTTCTTTGGTGTTAGTTGTGATCTCTCCTCTTTCATTCATATTTATTTATTTGGGTCCTTTCTGGCCAGGGGTTTATCAATTTTATTAATTTTTCCAAAGAACCAGCTCCTAGTAGCCCAAGTAATTTAAATGAATAAAATCAAAACCATTGGTTGTCTTATAAGACTATTATTAACTTTGATAGTGTTTTAGGGAAGAAAACAAAACAAATCTTTGTCTAAGTGAACCCATGCATTTCAAACCCCTGTTTGGCCAGCTTATTGACATTGACTCTTTGACATTGTTCTATGAACATGGGATCCCTTTCCATTTATTTGTATCTTCTTTATGTCTTGTATCAGTGCCTTATCAATATCAGCATGAGATTATTCATCTCGTTAGTTAAATGTATTCCCATGTATTTTATTGCTTTTGATGCTATTGTAAATGGGATTGATTTTTCAGTTTCTTGCACAAAAATTTTGTTGTTGGCATATAGAAATGTTACTGATTTTTATATGTTCATTTTGTATCTTGTGACTACTGAATTCATTGATTAGATCTAACATGTTTTTTTGGTTGAGTCTTCAGGATTTTCTATATATAAAATCATGTCCTCTGCAAGTTGAGACAGTTTCCCTTCTTCCTTTCCAATTTTGATAGCTTTTACTTCTATACCTTTCTAGGAACTCTAGTACTATGTTGAATAGGAGTGCTGAGAGTGGGCACACTTGTCTTATTTCTGATCTTAGAGGAAAAGCTTTCATCTTTTCACTATAGAGTACAGTGTTAGCTGTGGGCTTGTCATATATGGCATTTTTTATGTGGTGATATGTTCATTCTATGCCTAATTTGTTAAGAGTTTTATTATGAGTGGATTTTGTATTTTGTCAAACCATTTTTCTGTATCTATTGAGGTGATAATATGATTCTTTCCTTTCATTCTCTTGGTGTATCACATTGATTGATTTGCACATGTTGAAATACCCTTGCATTTTACTGGACAAATCCCACTTGATTATGGTGAATAATCTATTTAGTGTGCTGCTGAATTCTATATGTAACTAATATTGTGTTATATATAAAAACCACATCGTTTTTTCTGAATTCATGTATTGATAGGCACTTGAGTTGTTTCCATATCTTGACTATTTTAATAATGCTGTAGTAAACATAGTATTGTATATATCTTCTTAAATTGTGTTTTTGTTTTCATTGGGTAAATACCAAGTAGTGGAATTATCTATTTTTAATTTTGTGAGGAACCTCCATATTGGTTTCCACTGTAGCTGACCAATTTGTTTTTCTACCAACAGCAGACAAAGGTTTCCTTTTCCCCAAATCCTTATCAACAATTGTTATTTCTTGTCCTTTTGAAACCAATGATTCTAATGGGTGTGAGGTGGTGTCTCACCGTGGTTTTTATTTGTATTTCCCTTATGATTAATGATGTTGAACATATCTTCATGTGTCTTTGGCTTTCTGTAAGTCTTCTTTGAAATAATGTGTATTCATGTCCTCTGCCCATTTTTTTTTTTTAATTTGGATTATGTGGGTTTTGTTGTCTGTTTGTTGTGGTAAGGTGTATGGGTTCTTATATATTTGGATGTTAATCCCTTATCAGATATATCATTTGCAAATATTTCCTCCTGTTCAGCATGTTGTTTTTTTGTTTCATTGTTGGTCTCCTACTTGGTGCAGAAATCTTTTAAGTGTGATGTAATTGAACTTTTTGTGTTTTTATGATATTAGTGTTCTTTTACTTTTTATGGAGGTAGCTTGTAACCAATTCTCTTTTATCACACTCCTTTTAAAATTTTTTCTATATCTTTGGCTTTTGATAATTTAATTGTACTGTATCTTCATGTAGTCCTATTTGGGTTTAACACATCTATAGTCTTTAGGGCTTCCTGGTACCAGACATTAAATTCTTTCCCAAGATAGAGAAGTTGTCAGCCATTATTTCCTTGAATATACTTTCTCCCTTTCTCTTTCACCTTCTGGAATTCCCATATTGCAAATACTGTTTCTCTTTTTTTGTTTCTTAATAGAGCCCTGAAGGTTTCTTAAACCCCTTTTCTTTTTTTTTTCCTTTTTCCATGTCTGACTAGGTAATGCCCAATGTCTTATCCTCCAGGTCACTCATTCTTTCTTCTGCATCATCTAGTCTACTTTTGAAACTATTTAAATCCTCACTACATTTATTATATTTTTCAACTCTAGATTTTGTGTTTATTGTGATGGTTGCTATTTCTTTATAAAACTTCTCATTTTGTTCATTTATTGTCTTCCAAATTTCATTTGGGTATATGTCTTTGTTTTCTTGTAGTTCACTAAACTTTCTAAAAATGATTATTCTACATTCATTTTCTGACACTTCTAAATCTTCATATATTTAGGGTCAGTTAATTGGAACTTTATTAGTTTCGTTTGGTAGTGTCACAGTTATCTGGTGTTTCATGATTCCTTGACTCTGTGTGTGTGTGTGTGTGAATATTTGTGCATTTGAATGAGTCCTATTTCAGAGTTTACAGGTTTGCTTTGGCAGAGATAGTTCTTTACCAGTCAGTTCAGTTTTCTGTGTGTGTGTATATTAATATTGTACTGGGGCAGGTAGGCCTGCTATTATGGTCTATTTTGGGGGAAGTAACTATTCAAGCTCTCAGGATAAGGGAGGGAGGATGAGCTACTGGCTGAGAAAAGTTGGGTAGGATCGCTGTCCTGATTCCCTACCATGTGAGGGTATAGGATGGGCTCCATGTCTACTTGAATTCTCTTTTCTGGCTTACTAGATAGTCAGGACTATGTACTATATTCAGCAGTACTAATTCAGTGAATTAGATTGTTTTCCCTGACAGGGCAGCAGAAGGGTACTCAGAGACTATAGAATTTGTTGTCTGATGGTCCAAATCAGGCCTGAGTCTATACTGAATTTCTTGGTCAGATGAGCCTAGCATTTTTGCTTTGCAGGTGATAGAAGCCACAGATTATGTTCTCTGCTAAAATGCCAATGCCCCTGGGGTGGTTGAGTGGGTTATGTAGCTTTCTGTGTGTTCTGGTTAGTTTCCCTGGTTGGACAAGCTAAATGCTGTATTCAGCAATGAGAAGGGTTACAAAGTAGATTCCCTGCCTGGTTATAGAGGGAGAAGCAGTTCTAAAACCAGTAAAGCTCTTAGTTTGTTGTTTTAGTTCAAGCTGACCTGCACCACAAATTCTCTGGCTGAACATGACCCCTGGATTTGTTCTGCAAACTATTAGCTCTCTTTGCCCTTCTCTGCGCTCATGTCCCACAGGGCTATATACCTTTCAGGTATTCATACTAGTTCTTTTGGTCAAAAGGAGGCCAGGAGATGCTCTTCCCAGTGAATGAGGCTATGTCTCAGCTCCTTTGTTTAGGTGGGATGGGAGCGGCTGTTCTGGCTCTGTTCTGGGGGAGCAATTCCCTCTTCTCACTGACTCTTGGCTTGAGTGCCATTGAGCTGTACACCTTCCAAGACTTGTCATCAGCGCTTCTGGTCAGAAGGGACTGAAAGGCACTCTACACAGAGGATGGGACTGTGACTCAGCACCTTGCCTGGGTCTGGGCTCCCTGGGCTCTAGGGCCAACAAAAGTTTTCATTTAATCAGACAGATCTGCACCTCACCAAGTTTCTGGATCAGAGTAGATCCCCTGACTTGGTTCTGCAGATGAGCATAGCTGCTGATTGGGATTACTACTTACTTAGGCACTCCATGTTAAACTCTGCCAAGATCCATGTGCTGGTTCTTGCAAGTCTCCAAACCCGGCCCCCCTACCCTCCCGCAGCCCCCTGCCAGGGTCAGACTCCCAGGGCAGCAAGATCAAAGCAGGGGCTTCCCAGAAAGGGGATGGCTGGTTCCCATAAAGGGAAGGCTGGTTTTCCCTTCTGAGTTTTCTTTTCCTTCTGGAGGGATCCCAGTCTCAAGGGAGACCTCTCCAGATGGTGCTGTGCTGTTTGGGGGAGGGGCCATGAGGCCAACAGGTAACCACTTTTCTCACCCTTGCAATGTGATCTGTGTGGTTCTGGGGCAGTGCTTCAGTCTCACTCTCCTGTTCCAGGATTCTCTCAGTGGTGTTTTGCTCTTGAAGAGATGATAATTGTTCTTGTGAGCGGGAGTGAGGTCAGGAACAGCCTATGTCATCATCTTAGTGATATCACTCTCCTCATGTATAATTTTAAATTCTAATTATTTTTGTACTACTTAAAATTATGTATTGTGTTTCTGTGCATGAAAAAGAATTTACTACTTTACCTTCTGGCAAGGGCAATATAGGAAGGCAGCCTTCTTTCTGAAGCATAAATTGCTGAAAGTCCACTTGGTCACAAATATGTCTTGTTTCACGATTATAAAATTGCATTTATGGCTTTGAAGGAAATACTGCTTTAATACATGTAATTTTTTTTGGTTAATTGTTGGTAAATAACCAAAAAAAATACCAATGTCAGAAAAAATATGACCAATTTAGTTCAGTAAGAATTTTTGTGATTGGGTAAGTTTCGAAAATTTATGACAGAAGATAGGACCTACTTCCAAAGAGCAAATTGAAAACAACAAATCATTCAGAATCAGAACTCAATTTTAAACATGTTTAAAAAGTTTTTATTTATGTAGTTTTAGGAAGATATTTAAAACTTACTCCATTTCTTAAGCACTAATAATAGATAATACTTTTCTTTCAGGTATACCTCTAAGCAATTAAAGTCAATATATTTCAATATTTCAATAGCACTGTGTATCTCTTTCCTACATCCTAGGAAACAAAAAGTATAGTATGAAAACTTGCACAAGGTCATTTAAGTGATAGAGGGTAAAGTCAGAATTTGAACAAGGCTTTGGAGTTTCTGTATTGCCTTCAAGCAAGTTTTTGAAAACTAATTTATAATATTCTGTTTATATTGATAAAGTGCTCTTTACTTTTCTTGAGTGTTCAAGATTAAAATTATTTGGATTTTTAAAGAATGCTAGATAGCCCAAATGAATTTTTATAGATGTAACTTCAGTAAATATAATAAGGCAAAATGAAGAATTTGAGGCAGTGTAGAGAAACACATTTTTGTACCTGGGGACTGGAAACACATTCTTTTAAAGCAGTCATTCTCTCTATATATTTTTTAAGGTTTTATTTGTTTATTTGACAGACAGAGATCACAAGTAGACAGAGAGGCAGGCAGAGAGGAGAGAGGGAAGCAGGCTCTCTGCTGAGCAGAGAGCCCGATGAGGGACTCGATCCCAGGACCCTGGGATCATGACCTGAGCCGAAGGCAGCAGCTTAACCCACTGAGCCACCCAGGCTCCCTAGATTTTTTTTTTTAAGCTATTTTCCAATGTCACAATTCTGGTTCTAATGTCTGTCTAAATTCATTGACCAGACAGCCTTCTATTCCCCTCAGCTTCTTGATGATAAGGCCCAGACCTCTTTTTCTAGGAGCAATTACCTAAGAAAACTTTCACTTATAAATTCTTTCTCTGTCTCTGTGAAACATAAAATTTCTCCCAAACTATATAACCAAAGAGTCCCTAGGAGCCCTCCCAGTGGAATGTAAACCTTAAGGAAGATAGGAGCCCTGCCTTCTAGTCTGGAAGAGCCTAGGAGCTTTACTTTGGTAAGAACCAATTAGCAAACATGATAGCCTCATCACTTTGACCAACAGTCTCTAGTACTTTTCCATTAACCCACAGCTCTCCCTGGTGTTTAAAAACAAAAGTCTTTTGTTCCAGTGGAGTTGAGTTCTTTGCCTCTGCCCCATTGCAAAGTCTTGCTCTCTATTGCAGTTGATTTGTATGAAGTCTCTCTTGCTGTTTTAAACAAGTGTCCAGTGCAATTTTTCTTTTATAACATCAGATATTCTTCTGTACCTCTGCAGTTCTTTTGGACCTCTGCCTATATCCATGGATATAGGTTAAGCAGCTAGCTTCGGCTCAGGTCATGATCCCAGGTCCTGGGATGGAGCCCCGCCACCCCACCGCCCCACCCCCACCATGGTCAGACTCCCAGTGGTGCAAGATCAGAGTAGGGGCTCTGGAGGTGGTATGGAGGTGGACTTTCTGCAGCCTGTGGAGGTAGACTGTTTATGAGAAAGATTTATATAAATTGTTGACTGTCCAGATTGGTTTCTTTTCTTTATTCTTAGTTACTCTCATAGCTACTATCTGATAACTTTTCTTTGATGTGATTTAGCCAATGGAGACTCAGAAATAAATTGCAATGTCAGTTGAACATAGCAAATTAGGATATATTCCCAAAAAGAAGAAAAATGATTCTTTTTAAAAAAAAGATTTATTTATTTTGGACAGAGAGATAGAGAGAGATAGGAAGAGAGAGGACAAGCAGGCGGAGGGGCAGAGGGAGAGGCAGAGAGAGAGAATCCAAGCAGACTTCACAATGAACACTGATCTGGACTCGATTTCAGGACCTTGATATCATGACCTGAGCTGAAATCAAGCAACAGACATTCAACCAACTGAACCACCCATGTGCCTCAGAAATATGATTTTTCAGTTCTGTAAAATTCAGCGGTATTTATGTAAGCATTCTTTCAGCTAATATTAATTGTGCAAGCACCAGGCACCTTTATAAGTGCTAGGCTTATACTGGAGGAGAAGCGAGACAAATTCCCTGACCTCAAGGCGCATGCCTTGTATGCAGATGTTGAATAACATCAACAAAACAAGACTTCCATCCCATTGTTCAGGAGGGAGTAAAATAGTAAACTAAACATGATGCGTATTGTATCCTTAAGCATTTGACATGTGTTGGTTGACATATACAAATACAATATGGTTTACCATTTCAATCAAGCACTGCCATTGGTATTCTTTCTGGATATTCTTTTCATTTATGTTCTGCTTCCATCTTCTATAAAATGCCATGAACTGCTTGTATACACTTTGTCAGTTATGACTTTGGTTCTGGATTGACATAATTTGACCTAGGCAAATCCTGAGGGCTGTTAAATGGAGGAGAATGCTGAGCACTTGAAAAGAGAGATAATCTCACATTTCAAGATACATACATGTACATGACATTGGGTGTGAAAAAAGAAAAATAACTATGGGTCAAGTGAGATTAAGGGACAGTTAGGAGTGTGTGCAAAAGCCAGGTTTTACTGTAACATCATAATTAAGGTTTTTTAAAAAATTTTTTATTAACATATAATGAATTATGAGCCCCAAGGATACATGTCTGTGAATTGCCAGGTTTACACACTTCACCGAACTCATACACTCCCCGCAGTCCATAATATAATTAAGATTTTCAAAACATCCCTAGAGTTTTCTTTTTTAAATGTTTACGATATTCACATCAGCATTGTATTTCTTTGAGTTTTTATAGAATAACCAAATTCATCTAAATGCTACTGTCTTTTTGAATTGTGATAAAATTATTTCATCAAATCAATAATGGTATTTAATCATAACCATCTAAATTGTTTGTTTTGGAAAGCTAGATGATATTTTTTGTGCAACAAGTGAAACTTTTTTCTTTTTTTACTTTTCTCCTTTTGCCTGAACTTGTATAACTGGTCAAGATTTTGGTGGCTGGGCCACCTAGGTGGCTCAGTTGGTTAAGCAGCTAGCTTCGGCTCAGGTCATGATCCCAGGTCCTGGGATGGAGCCCATATTGGGCTCCCTGCTCAGCAGAGAGCCTGCTTCTCCCTCTCCCTCTGCCTGCTGATCTGCCTACTTGTACTCTCTATCTCTGTGTCAAATAAATAAACCTTTAAAAAAAAATGATTTTGATTGCTATAGGGAAATTTCTATTGGCGTCCAGATTCTAAGAGCTTCATATTTGGTGTGGATCCTAGTGATTGTATGCCTCTCCTCCTCAGACTAACAATAATTTCTTGAAGCCTAAAGTATAAGCATTGACATTTGGGGGGCTTCAGGTCACTGTGGTCTAGCATGACATTTTATCTAGATCAAACTAATTATTTAAATGGCCAATATATCCATAAATATCAAGGAAATGGTTTGTTTTTCCTTCTTAAGTTGGATAGCAATTTTACAATGAGTATGATGTTCATATCTGTTTCTTTGAGATGATGAATAAAGACCTCCCTCTCAGGGGCTATGATTGATGTTAAATGTTATATGTGAGAGCACTGCCTGTGGCACAAACTATAACTAACAAGCTTACATCTAACATTTAGCTTCGAGGAAAGGGTGAGTAGGAGTCATGAGTGGAGAATCGTGGGAACCATCATTTTTAATCCTCTGTTATAAATAGCTCAAAGAGATAATAATTCTTAATAATTCAAGGCACTTATTTTTTTCTAAATGGATAAATTAAAATGAAAATAAGTATTTGAAAGCTGCCTCTTTTATAACATATGTCAATGACAAATATGGTGAGGAATGTACTCTATCAAGCACCACGAAATTAACACACCTTGTGCTGATTCCAGCCCTGGATTTGGGGGTTGAAAGGGCACCATGAAAAGTGTGACACTGGTGGAATTTCACGAAGAGAAACATCAGTAAACTTCCAAGGGGAAATGTTTTTAGCAACTGCTGTGGAGTATAGAGGGGAAAGAATAAATGGAATTTGGTTTTTGTAGATATTTACTTACATTTAAAGACACCCATTTCCCTCCATTCTGTTTCTTTTCCTAATACTTACAAGAATTGTGATAAAGTTCATATAACATAAAATTTGCCATTCTGACAATTTTAATAAAATGTGCAATTCGGGGGCATATAGTAAATTTACACTGCTGTGCAGCTCTTAACTCTATGTAGTTCCAAAACATTTTCATCAACCTGGAAGGAAATCCTGGAGCCATTATGTAGTCACTTCCTATTTTCCCTCTATAAGTGGCCTTGGCAACCACTAATCTGATTTTTGGTTTCTACGAATCATCTATTTTGGATGTTTCATAGATATGGAATGATACAACATGTGAAATTTTATGTCTGGCTTGTTCCACTTGGTATAACGTTTTGAAGGTTCCTCCATTTGGTAAAATATATCACTGCTTCATTTTTTTTTATTGTTGAATGATATTTGGTTGGATAGCTATACCTTATTTGCTTTATCTGTGCATAAGTCGATGGACATTTTGGTTGTTTCTACTTTCTGGCTTTTGTGAGTAGTGCTGCTGTGAATGTTTGCCGCCAGATATTTGTTTTAATACTTCTTTATATTTCTTTTCGGTATAAACCTAGGCATGGAATTCCTAGGTCACATGGTACTTGTTTGTTTGACTTATTGAAGAATTCAATAAATTCCACAGACGCTGAAGCATTTTATATTCCCTCTAGCTGTGTATGAAAGTTTTAACTTTACCACATCCTCACCAATATTTCCAATTTTCTTTTCTTTTAAAAATTTTTATATGGTATAAGAGCAGTATATTTTACTATGGTTTTTACTTGCATTTTCCTAATATTGACTAATGTAGACAATTTAGTCACATGCTGTTGGCCATTTATATATCCTCCTGTCTTTTTCTTTTAATAATTTTGTTTTTAAGTAATCTTTACATGCAGTTTTGGGCTCAAATTTACAATCGCAAGATCAAGAGCTGTTTGCTCCCCTGACTGAGCCAGCCAGCTGCCCCATTTTTCTGTTTTTAATATTCTAAAATTAGCCTATGATTTAACACCTTTAATCTATACATTAATTCAGTTTAGAGACTTTCAAGGCTTATCTCTAGGCTAATGCTGCAATATGTAAAAAAAAAGTTTTTAAACTAATAATTTGGGCAAAGGACTATTATAATTTTATAAACTTCAATTCATCAAATTTGGCTAATTTTTATGTGCCATCTATTAATTATTTTGTGCCATTCAAATTACATGAAATAAAAAACATACCTTTCTGAAAACTATACATTAATTAAAATAAGGTTCAAGTGTCTTACCATTTTTTCCAAAATCTTTTTACTAAGTTCAGTAAGATAGTGGGTAGTTCAGTGCTGAGATGTTCTCAAAGGCAATCTTTTCTCTAAAGACATTTAACGGTAGCACAATTTCATCTTTAGATTCCCCCACTCCCATTCTTCTTTCCTGTCCTCTTCTTATCTTTTACATCTTTATTCTTTTAGTCAGAAACGGATCTGCCTACTTGTTGAGATTAATATTCTGCCCAGAAAGGGGAGACAAATTGTCTCCTTCTATTCTGATGACTCTCTTTTCTACGTCTTTAATTATATCTCTTGAATATCTTCTCTTTCACGCAGACCTCAACCAATTAGAGCCCGAGATAAGGCTGCTCGATGATTACAAAGGTAGTAATGGAAATCGGACTCTTTCAGGTTATTTATGTGACCCAAATTTGGTGGGCCACAAGTGAAAAGTGAGGGAATCCTAACTTTGGAAATGGCCTTTTAGGGATGCCTGGGTGGCTTAGTCAGTTAAGGGTCTGCCTTTGGCTCAAATTCTAATCCCCTGCCTGGGGATCAAGTCCTACCTCAGGCTCCCTGCCAGCTGGGAACATGCTTCTTCCTCCGCCTGCTCCCCCTGCTCGTGCTCCTGCTTGCTCTCTCTCTATGACAGATAAATAGGTAAAGAAAATACTAAAAAAAAAAAAAAAAAAAAAAAAGAAAAGAAAGAAAAAGGAAATGGCCTTTTACATGTGTTGGGGTGTTGGAGGCAGTGGTAGGCTTTGTTCCGTCCACACTGATCTCCTGCAGGGTTCTCTTGAGACAAAAGGAGCCACTAAATTCTACTTTTACTGCTGGTTTTGGCTCTTCTTTCTTTTCACTTTCATACTAAAATGGCTTGTAGGTATACACCACTTTTCCAAAGAAGAATGTGATGAAGTTGGCTATTGTTATGATGGAAAGTTAAAGTAAATGGTTCCCAAATGATTTCTCTCTCTCTCCCATGGCTCCATTTGGTAACCATAATAGAGTGGATTTACCACAAGTAATAGCATATATTTACTGAATGTCGTATCCCCACATACTTTAAAAGATGAAGCAAATTTCATTTGTAATACCTGAAACTTTCTATTATGCAAGAAGTCTTGTAGATAATCAATGCAGTTAATTAACTATGGATGTAATTGGCTACTTTAGAGAGCAATTAGCCACTTCACTGTCATATGAGAGCAGAAAAGACAAAATACATACAAATTAGAGGTCAGTCTTTATAATTATTTGAGGTTACTGTAAGAGAACTCTTGTCTATACTGGACATTTAAGACGACCGTGCATCAACACAGGCAAATTAGAGATAACTATTTTGATACTTTTGAAAAATACTACTTTCAACTTATTCACCCAATTTGCTTAAAACTTTGAGGCAACCTTAATAACATCAAGCAAATCTAAAGATGTTAGGCAATGCTAAATGATGTTAGAAACAAGTTGTTCAAAAAATTGTTTTCATTAGCATTACTTCCAGAGAATAGGAATTTAGGGAATTTTACCTTCTATTTTATTTGATAGGGACAATTTAAAAAAAAATACCAATGTTTATAGCTTGAAGAGCATTAATTAACTTTGAAAACAAGTTGGTAAATATACAAAGAATTGGTCACTATTCAAAGTTCAAAAATTCTGCTTTTCATTAGCTGCAGAAACAAATCATTAGGGAAGAAATCCCTAACGGGCATTAACTCTGACAGATGGTCCTACACTCAACTTAATACTTACCATTTCCTTGCTTGGAAAGTTGCTTTCTTTTAGAATTAATTTCCAAATTGTGACTCATTTGCAGTTTACTGGAAAAGACAAAGTGTGGTAGAGTTCATTAGGGAAATTGAAGAATAATACATCTGATTATTTTTGGCATGTGAGCCACCCTTTAGATGATCTCCAAACAAAAGAATTGTGTATGCCCTAATAAAAGCATATTAAAACAGAGCCAATTAGTATATTCCCCAGGGGCTTTTTTATAATGGGTCCTTGGGAAAATCAGTCCAAGTTTTGTATCAGGACCTTTAGCAAAGCCTCCCAAGTGTGCTTCAAGACTGGGTGTGATGAAGACCATTCTCTTTGGTGGGAGGCCAACCAACCCAGGAACAGCAGTAGACTGAAATGTTTTTGCTTGTGGATGTGAGGAATGTTCCTCACAATGACAAGTTTCGCTTATGTTTACTTATTTCTGCTTCCTGCTGAACCACATTACCTTCCATAAAGCAATGCTGTCATAAAGCACGAATCCATCAGAAAGGACACTGGGGTGTATATAGCTATGTAGCTTTGTAGCTATGGTGAGCTTGTTATACCAGCCCCATGTTTTCATTCATTCATTCAACAGGCATTTCTCAGCAACTGCAACAGGTCAGAAATACTGTTAAAATTAATAAATCATGATGTTTCCTCAAGGATCTTGCAGTCCAGTAAAGGGAGGGAATCAAAAAAAAAACATCAGTATTATAGTTTCTAATAAAGGTGTATGTCAAGGGTACTATAATGGGCTATAAGGGAGGGAGAGGACTTATTTAATTGATTAATTTTTTTGCAAATAATAGGAAAAATCTTAAAGGGAAATGACAAGAATATATGCATTCATTTGTTCAACAGCTATTTATTTATAGGTTGTCCAGTATTTTCCAAGCTGGAGTTAAAACAAGAAGCAAGGCACAGTCCCTGTCCTTTGGAAGATGGTAGCATTTTTAAATGTGGATAGTTAATTAGCAGAAGACAAAGGGGATAAAACTGTGTCCCAGGTGGAAATGGAAATACAGAGGCAGTACAGTGTACTTTCCATACCCATCTGTCACTTGTATCTTAAACCTCTAGAACTCCTTCCACCCCATCTGTACTTAAATAATACTTAATATTTCATTTCATTTTTTTCCTATAGAAAAGACTGGGTTGTGAGTGGAGGACATAAAAACTTAATAAATCAATTTATGGTCTGATGATCAAAGGTTTTGCCTAAGTAATGGTAAGTTGAGCTAGATTTTTAACTCAGTGATACAGAGCAGAATCATCTGTTGGTTTTGGAGCTAGGAGGCAACTGGAAGGAAATGATGCTGAGAACCTGTAAAGAATGGGGCAGACTGGGGTGCCTAGATGGCTCAGTGGGTTAAGCCTCTGCCTTTAGCTCAGGTCATGATCCTTGGGTCCTAGGATCGAGCCGTGCATCGGGCTCTCTGCTCAGTGGGGAGCCTGCTTCTCATTCTCTCTCTGCCTGCCTCTTTGCCTACTTGTGATCTCTCTCTCTGTCAAATAAATAAAATCTTAAAAAAAAAAGAATGGGGAAGACTTAGGGACACACAGATTAGACACCACTCATTAACTAACAACTTCATAGAGACTTTCTAATTCAGAATTTCACTCCCTATGCCAGAATTGTACTTTTAACCCACATCACAATCTATGAGTTATTCATGTGTTTATCACTGGGATCCCTTGCCTTTTTGGGCTCTCGATGTTTTGGGTGGCTTTTTGTTGCTCATATCCAAAATGGATACAACATGGGATGTTGGAGGGTGTCTAGGTAGTTTTGTAAACTTGAAAGTAGAATACAGTAGAGAAGAGTCTGGAAAGCAAGACAGGGCCATGACATAGACAGTTTTGTGGCTATGATAAGAAGTTTGAGTTTTATAACAGAAAAAATTGAAATCATTGTAGTCCTCCAAGCAAGAGAGTGACATGATCAGATTACATTGTATGAAAGTCAGTTGGGTGCTTTGAAGGGTTTTTAAATGAAGGCAGAGGGGCTCCCTTAGAAGACTATGAGAATGACTTTAGTATGGGATTTAACAGTGTCTGTAGTAAGGTAGTAGTTATGGGAATGGAAAGAAAAAATTTCACTTAAGACATGTCAATGTTGTGGAACTTATGTGGATTGGACACTGATTTTGTGGAAGAGAAGAGTGAAAGGTTACTTTAATGACAAATGAATGCCGGTATTTGATCCATAAAGGGAATCCTGGAAGTAGTGTTATATTTGAAGGGGGGGGGGAGGACAATTGCAGTGATGTTCAGATTGAGGTGTTCCTTCAGTGAGGAATCAGTCAGAGAGGAAGTGGGGTAAAAATAATTTGTGTTTAAACATGGTTTATAGGGCCCCTGGGTGGCTCACTTGCTTAAGTGTCTGCCTTCGGTTCAGGTCACAATCCCAGGATGCTCCCCCTGCTGGTGTGTTGTTGTTGTTGTTGTTGTTCTTTTCACTTTCTCTTCTGCTCTCTGTCAAAAATCTTTAAAAAAATAAAAATAAAGATGGCTTATGGTGTCAACAGAGAGCGGAATCAAATACGGGGGGTAGAGTCAGAAAGTAAAACTGGATGATAAGCACTTCTTAAGATCACTTATTAAATTACCCCTTTACCTAATTAATTTTGTCCTTCTAAAAATTGTAG
>NC_081568.1:138381377-138418328 GCF_022355385.1 Mustela nigripes
GGGGTAATTTAGACATAGAAAGTTTAAATAATTCACTCAAGATGATGGTAGATAAATATCTAAGCCCCCAAGGCCACTTGTCTAATTCCATAGCCCATACAGTTAATGGTAGCATTGCACCTGGCCTTCAAAATACAAAATTCCAGATGAACCAGGGAAGGCACAACTGTCCACGAGATCCACCCTTACCCACCAAGAGCACTTCGGTTCTGTCACACTCTAGACAAACTTCCTTGTGAGTCCATGGCCTGAGTAAGGGCAGTGGCCAAGAAGAAGGTGCCACAGCAGAAAAGCAGATTCAAGAGCAGAGAACTAAATGGTGAGAACTTTCTCCTCTTCAGCCTCTCTGTCTGCAACCAGTGCTCCTTAGTATTAGCCCAAGCAGCCTGCACTTGGGAGGATCCTGGTGGCTGGGTTCTCCGTGGTGGTATCACTTAGGGCAGGTGTGGACACAGACTTTGCATGAAATGCTATTTAATTCTGCATGAGAATTATTTATTTTTGATGCATGAGAGCAGAGGAGGCAGACTTGAGACCTTCCCTCTTTGCTGTTTTTTGTTTGTTTGGTTGGTTTTTTGTTTTGTTTTATTTTGTTTTCTTTTGTTTTTACTAAGTAAGATCAGTTTCTTTTTGTCTTAAAGAGTAGATAAATCACCTTTTTAAAAACACTATCTAAAGCCCATCTGAAATAGTTAATGTTAATAACATCGTGGGAAATCTTTGCAAATGCCAACTTCTAGCTAGCTCTCCTAATGTAAATGTTAGATGGCATTTCAGGAAGCATGCTCACACGTTTTAAATCGCTTCCCTTTTCATTTAAACAGCTGTAAGTGTATATAAGTAATTCATTGTTTTGTGTTAAGGAATCATGTCGAGAGAAAAAAATAACAGTTAAGTGGAGAAATCTAACATTGGAGAGGAAGCAATAAGCCAGACTTAGACATATTTGTACACAGAGCATGGTACATTTCTAGACAGAATATCTCTGATGCTTGCATGGTTTGCAGACTAGAGATAATCTGATCTTACACTGACCATCCTGTAACTGTATAAATAACTATGTGTGTCTGTTTGGATTTAATTTTTTTAAAGTTAAATGCAATAATTAATTTATTTCCTTACTTATAGAAGGAATCAAAGAAATAGAAAACAGATTAAAAAAAACAGTTTCAAGGAGATGAGGGTTGTCCCTATTTAAAAAAAAAACATTGCTTAATTAGGCCTATTTTATGCATGGGAGATTATGTATTAAATACTTATTATCTAGTTTTACATAAAATTCTTCATATAATTATTTCTAATTTTTAATACTTAAAAAAATGTTTCTGTCTTTAGTGATTTTTCTTCTGTTAGCTAAGACAAATAGACTTTTAAACAGTGCAACACCTGTGATCATTCAACCATCTATTCACCCACCCGTCTGTTTCTAGAAATTTCTTCATATATATATGTAACTTCATAACTGTGTGAAAAAATAAAATAATAAAATAAAAAATGATGGTAATAAATCATTTTCTGTTATTTGAATACTTTTATTTATTGTTTTAAAGATTTTCTGTATTTATTTGAGAGAGAGAAAGAAAGCACAGAGGAAGAGTGAGAGGGAAAAGCAGACTCCCCTTTGAGCAGAGAGCCCAATGTGGGACCTGATCCCAGGATCCTGAGATCATGACCCGAGCCAAAGGCAGGTGTTCAACCAACTGAGCCCCCCAAACACCCCTGAATACTTTTAGATGTAGTAAGTCCTATTTTAAACCAGAAGAGATGTGTCTCCAAAAGCATTATAGATAGATATCAAATGATCTATCATGTTAAATGTCTAAATAATATACATAATGTTTGTTTATTATGTATTTATATGTATTCCTCGTCAATTAATAAAGTCTTTCTTATATACATGTATATTATTATATCCATATATAAACAAAGAAAATTTTGCAAAATTATGATTTTTTTTTTTAAAGATGACATAAACCAAGAAACTTGTAGATCCTAGGACATTTCAACAGGTCCAATATGTAAAATTGGGGGGGTTGTTGCTTTTTATTTTATTTTATTCATTTTATTTTTCTTAATAAAAAAGTGAAACAATTTGTGTTATTTGATATTTGTACTCACCTGGACTCTTTCACTCTGTGTCTATTAATAAGTTCAATAGATGTTGTAAAAAATACCAGCTATTGGGGCACCTGGGTGGCTCAGTGGGTTAAGCCTCTGCCTTTGGCTCAGGTCATGATCTCAGTGCCCTGGGATCAAGCCCCACATCGGGCTCTCTGCTCAGCAGGGAGCCTGCTTCCCTTCTCTCTCTGCCTGCCTCTCTGCCTACTTGTGATCTCTTTCTGCCAAATACATAAATAAAATCTTAAAAAAAAAAATACCAGCTATTGGGCACCTGGGTGGCTCAGTTGGTTAAACAAATGTTTTCAGCTCAGGTCATGAACCCAGAGTACCAGCATCGAGTCCTGCATTGGACTCCCAGCTCCATGGGGGGTCTCCTTTTCCCACTGATATTCTCCCCTCTCATGCTCTCTTGCACTCTCTCTCTCTCAAACAAAACAAAACAAAACAAAACAAAACAAACCAGCTATTCATAAGATCCTTTCAATTTCTCTCACTGCTTTCCAAATATCCTACTTTAATAACCAATTATTATATTCAATTTTTCATTCAGGAGCTCAAACTGGTGTTTGATTTTACCATATATAAATAATATAAAACTTACTAGATATTTAAATAACTGATTTGTCAACCTGTAGGTTAAAATTATAGGGTGAGTAGGGTGAGTTTGTCTAATAAATATGGCCACTTAACTGTTGAATATTAAGTTATTGGGATTACTATCTATTTTCAATGCTTTATTATTATTATTTCTGTTGCAGATATAAATTTGTCTGAACTCTTGTTACTGCTACTGCTTTCAGTTTCTTCTCACTATCCTTGAAAGAGCGTAAGAATTTTAGTGTCGTTTACTGTAATTAGATAAATATTTTACAAAAATCTATGAAACTGACTTCTGAATTATTGAAATTTCTTGATACTGCAGGAACTGAGTGTCCTGTTCCTGAATAAAATACAGTTTCTTTGAAATAAGCTGGATATGATATCAGTGAGGTGAAACATAGATTTTAAAATGTAGGCTTCCCATTATAATTGCTATTTAATTCCTTCTTAGGACAATGAAAATACATTGTTTGTGATTGGAGGTCTTGCTGAATTGGTCTCAACCAAAAGGTCATCTGTAAGATGAAAGACAAGGAATGTCCCATATTCAGGACAAAGAAATACGCTGTTATAAATAATTAATGATTCTTTTGAGTGGTTAGTCTTTGTTGAATGTCAACACGAATATTGCTAAGCAAGTAGAGTTTTTTTTAGCAATGCTTTTGTCCTTGACTTAAAAGAATAGGCATTTTGTTTTAGACTTTTCTATAGTCTCTGGCATTTTGTTTAGACTTTTCATTTTGGCTTTTAGGTAACTCGACAACTTGTTGACTCATAAAGTTGGAGGGGACCCAAAAAAGCTATGGTTTTACTAAGACATACTAGTTATCGAATTGGTGCTTGGTCTAAAATTGTACATTCTGTGCAAGCAGTACAAGTTCAAGTTAGCTTTTCTTTCTCATGGTAGATGGGTATGAATGTATCTGTGATATTCATTCTATATGTGTGTGTATACTTTTTGAGTTTATATATATATACATATGTATATGTGTGTGTGTGTGTATATATATATATATATATAACATATATTCTTTTTAAAATTGACATGTAATGTTATTATTTGCCCCAGGGGTATAGGTCTGTGAATCATCAGGCTTACACACTTCACAATATTCACCATAACAAAACATATATACTTTTTGAGTTGAAATAAAGTCCCCTGTATACCCTAAGAGATGTGCCTTGATAAGCATTATAGATACAGATAGTAAATGATGCTTCATATTAAATAAAAATAATATAAATAGAATTATTTAAATTTTTTGGTAAATTTAAATATAAATTTAAAATTATTTAAATTTGAATGTAATCATAATATTGTAAGCATGTTACAGACTATTTATGTATGTGTGTATATATATATATGTCTTATATACGTATTGTACGTATCACCACACACCCACATACTTATACAGAGAGAGGGAAGGAAACAGAGTCAGCCTCTTTGTGTAATGGTATCTGTAATAATGTCAGAAGCTTTGAGGAGATATTTTCCATCACGTGTAATGGGGTGCAGCAGAAGCCAGTCTGCAGGAAGAAATACAATAGAAGGAGATGTGTGATGGAGCAGAATTAAGACTCTTGCTCTTGTGTCTCCAGCCGCATTTAGATTGACATTTGTGCAGTCTGGAGCCTCTGCTACCTTCCCTGCCATGCCTGAAAGTCATTAAGTTCTGAGAAGGTAGTCTTGTAACCTTTCAACAGACCTTTTCTTTTTTGTACGAGCTCTCTCTACATAAAATCAAAGAGTCCTAGCTAACAGATTTGGGAAGAAAAACATTGCATAAAGGAAAAATAACCAGTTATTTTTAAAATGCTTTATCTGTTTACCTGCTTCAGAATGCTGCTGCAAAAGAAAATAGAGTGCATTTTGGGTCCAGGGAGAAAGGCTTTATGTGCTCGGCTTTGCGTGACATTTAAAGATGTCTGAGTTCTGTGAAAATGTTTTCATCAAAGCTGCTTCTAATGAGCCAGAGGGATAACTAACTGTTGGGGATCATTGCTCTCTGATAGGCTCAGTAAAATCTATGGCATTGTCATTTCCGTAGGTTTACAGCCAGAGTCCGTCTCTGTAGTAAGAGGATTTGTTACCAGTTTTTCTGCTTAATCGGCTTTTCTCCAAAAATGGAAGGAACGTTTTGGAAACTTCGCTTTGACAGAGATAGAACACAAGAGCTTTTTAAACTAGATATTAATGTTTATTATGTATAAATAGCCATGTGAAAAATGCCCTGACCAAAATTGTTAAGAAATTAAGATCTTGAGGGATGCCTGGGTGGCTCGGCCTCTGCCTTCAACTCGGGTCATGATCCCAGTGTCCTGGGATCAAGCCCCACATAGGGCTCCTGCTCAGTGGGGAGCCTGCTTCTACCTCTCCTTCACCTGCTTCTCCTGCTTGTGCTCTCTCTCTCACTCTGACAAATAAATAAACTCTAAAAAGAGAGAGAGAGAAAGAGAGAGAAAGAAAAGAAAGAAATTAAGACCATGGTAAGAAATCTGCTGATTTGATTCACATTTACTTGTGATTTGATTTCTGAAATCCTGCAGAAAACAGGTAGTATTAATTTGCATTCCAGGTAGGTAAATCCCATACTGCCCATGGTGAATAATAAGATAACCTGGGGGCACCTGGATGGCTCAGTGGCTGAAGCCTCTGCCTTTAGCTCAGGTCATGATCTCAGGGTCCTGGGATCCAGCCTGGCATCTGGCTCTCTGCTCGCTGGGGAGCCTGCTTCCCGGTCTCTCTGCCTGCCTCTCTGCCTACTTGTGATTTCTCTCTCTGTCAAATAAATAAATAGAATCTTAAAAAAAAAAAATATACATATATATATATATATATCTCCTCTAAAGCCCTTTAACAACAAAAAATGTTGGTTTCATTACAAACCATTTAGATCTAGCTGGGGAAAGAGTGATTAGAAAGTGATCTGAGTGAACTAGAAAAATTTGCCCTCATTTTCAATGACCATATAGTGTAAATTCGATGTGTGTTTCTAGTATAATTTTTAGTTAATGTCCCCTTTCCAGCCCTTTCTACCCAAGCACAGCACAACTGATGAATATGTAGAAACAAGCTACTTATTTTTTTACAACTGAAGCTATCTGTTTGTTTGTTTTTTTTAAACCAATTGAGAGACAATTCAATTCAACAATATTTACCAGGCACTTAGTATGTGCCAAGAATTGCTCTTGGCACTGGAAACATAGAATGGAGTGAGACCCATAATTTTCCAGAAAAGATAGACACATAGACTGGTAAGCATAATAGTTGCAAGAGCTCTTCCTGAGTCACATGACAAGGTCCTAACAGAATACAAAGTAGAGAAATTTAACTGAGGCTCCAGGTTCATATGCAGCTTTCTGGAGGAAGTAGCAATTAATAGGGGGAGGTGTTGGTTAAATGGGCAAGGAAAGACCATTTTATACATTCCAAATAGCACACCAAAAGCCAAGTCACAAAAGAGACTATTCCTGGGACCACAAGCAATTTTGTGTGGTTGGAAGACAGGTTATCTCTATGGCAAGGAGGAGAAATGAGACTAAGAAGAGAGTTTGAAGTGTCTTGTGAATTCTTGGTTTAATCCCAAAGGCATGAGGAGCCATTAAAAGGTTTTATGTTGTGGGAAGAAGTGATAGCATTGGAATTTCTAGGCAAGATATTTTTTGTTATTGAAGTATAAAAATTAGACACAGAAGCATATGTACCAAAAGATCATAACCCAGTAAATTACTTCTAATTACTTAAATTATTTTTTTTAAAGATTTTATTTATTTGACAGACAGAGATCACAAGTAGGCAGGGAAGCAGGCAGAGAGAGAGGAGGAAGCAGGCTGTCTGCGGAGCAGAGAGCCCGATGTGGGGCTCGATCCCAGGATCCCGGGATCATGACCCAAGCAGCTCAGTGAGTAAATTACTTCAAAGTGAGCTTTACAGAGGTCAAGACATTAAAATATTAGCTGAAAATTAGAACCTCTTCTTATTGTCCTTTATAATCTTACCCCGCCCCCCCCACCCCAAGGTAACCACTACTTTAACTTCAAATGCTATACATTTTTTTCTAAAGATTTTATTTATTTATTTGACACAGAGAGAGAGATCACAAGTAGGCAGAGAGACAGGCAGAGAGAGAGGGGGAAGCAGGTTTCCTGCTGAGCAAAGAGCCCAGTGCGGGGCTCCATCCCAGGACCCTGAGATCATGACCTGAGCCAAAGGCAGAGGCTTAACCCACTGAGCCACTCAGTGGCTCATTGCCCCAAATGCTGTATATTTTTAAAATGTTATACAAATGGGATCATCCAAGTATTCATCTTCCTCTGTGATTTTTTTTTCACTCAAAATTTCCTTTTCTTCTTAGATTTATCCAATTGGTATGGTAGCTGTTGTTCATTAATTTTATTTCTGTCTAGTATTCGATTATATAGTGACACTCCATACTATACCACAATTTATATAACCTTTCAATTCTTGATAAACATTAAGCATTTTTCAAATCTGGAGCTAATATAGAATGCTGCTGTGAACATTATTGGACATAGCTTCTGAGTCATGTAAATCTATTTCTGTTTGTTACAAATCTAGAAGTGGGGCTGTTGTATCATGTTCAAAGTCAGTGTATTATGTCAAACAGATTTTAAAGTGATTGTCCCTATTTACATTTATACTTTAGTTAACTGTGGTTGAGCTTCCAGTTGTTCAGCAACTTTGCCATTATCTAATATTGTCTTATGTATGTATTTACAATTCAGCCTTGTTGATGGGTTATACAGTGGTATCCTGTAAGTTTCAATCTGTAGTTCATTGAGCAATATCAAAGTTTTTTTTTTTTTTTTTTTTTTTTTCCCATTTGGCTCCCTTCTTTTATGAAGTGCTGGTTCAAATTTCTTACCAACTTAAAGAATTGACTTTTTAGTTAATGAAAGGTCTTTATTATTTCTTTAATATGAGAACCATTGTCAGTTATATGTCTTGCAAATACAATCTCCCATTTGGGGCTCCCTTTTTCATTCTTTCCATGTGTTTCTTGATAAAAAGAGTTATGAATATTAATGGTTTTATTTATGTTCTCTTGGTGTCAGATCATTTTTTTTTCTGTTTAATGGACCATCCCATGCCATAAAGTCATACTTGTATTTACTCTGGCATTTTTATTTTTATTTTATTTTTATTTATTTATTTTTGGCATTTTTATTTTTAACTTTTTGCATATACAACATCCACTTGGGGTTGATAATTATGTATGTTGACTAGTAGGAATTATACTTTTTGTTATTAGCTTATACAGTGCATTTGTTAGTTAATTTACCAAGCATCATTTATAGAAAACACCGCTTGTTCATCACTGTTCTGTAGTGCAAAATTTTGTCAAAATAAGGGCTCCATTCCTATGTGGTTATAGTTATGGACAATTTTAGTTTCATTGGCTTGCTTATCTTTCCTTGAACCAATACACACTGTGTCAGTTACTGTAGTTTTATAACAATTCTTGGTATGTTAAGTTTTTCCATACTTTGTTTCTGGCAATTTTTGGCCCTTTGTATGTCTGTGTTAATTTTAGAATCAGCTTGCCAATTTCCACAACAATGTTACTTGGGTTTTTTTGGGGATAACATTGAATCTATACATCAATTTGGACAGACTTCCAATCCCTGGACATGGAATTTTCATTTTTTTTTACTAAGATATTTTTTATTTTTCTCAATTAAGTTTTACATTTTCGTACTGCAAGGGGTTTTGCATATGTTTTGTCAGATCTACTCTTTAGTATTTTAGATTTTTTTTTAAGATTTTTTTTTTTTAATTTATTTGACAGAGAGAGATCACAAGTAGGCAGAGAGGCAGGCAGAGAGAGAGAGGAGGAAACAGGCTCCCTGCTGAGCAGAGAGCCCGATGTGGGACTCAATCCCAGGACCCTAAGATTATGACCTGAGCCGAAGGCAGCGGCTTAACCCACTGAGCCACCCAGGCGCCCCAGTATTTTGGATTTTTGATGCTATTTTAAATGCTATCTTTTTTTTTTTTTTTAAAGATTTATTTTATGTTTACACAGAGAGAGAGAGAATCTTCAAGCAGATTCTTCACTGAACCAGGAGCTGGAAGGGGGCTTAATCCCATGGCCCATGAGATCATGACCTGAGCTGAAACCAAGAGTCAGATACTTAACTGACAGAGCCACCAAGACACCCCACAAATGGTATTACTTGTAAAGATTTATTTCCTAAGAATTTGCTCTGACATAGAAAAATGTACTTATTATTTATATTGATTTTCATATTTAAAAATCAATAGCTCCCCAATTCTAATAATTTAGGTATAGCTAGATTTTGGATTTTCTTTTTAATTTAATTTAATTTATTTATTTGAGAGAGAGTGAGAGAGTGCACACAGAGTGAGAGGGAGGGGAAGAAATAGACTCCTGGCTGAGCAGAGAGCCTGACATGGGGCTGGATTCCAGGACCCTGAGATCATGACCTGAGCTGAAAACAGATGCTTAACCAACTAGGGTACCCAGGTGCCCCTAGATTTTGGATTTTCTACATGTCCTCCTCAAATAATGACTATGCTGTATATTTCCCTGTAAGCCTAGCTTTTGCTATACACCAGAAATTTAATGCTATCTTCCCAATGTCATTTGGTCCAAACTGTTTTGTGATTTCCATTTTGGTTTTTTCTTTCACTAATGGACTATTGGGTAGTTGACAACTCAGTACTTGGTGTAAATAATATATGGCTATTTTCCATTACTTATTGCTATCGATTTGTAGCTGAATTATCCCGCAGTAAGAGAACATGGTCTATATAATTTTATATATGTGAAACTTTAGAAACTTGCTTTATGGCTCATAATTTTTGATGCATGATATCCTTCCCTCGACCCGTTTTTCTCCATTAGTCTTTCTAATCAGTGTAAGCTTCTCTCCATTTCATTCCAGTCTACTTAGTTTTGACACAACACCATGTCCATTTGTTTCTGGTATTTACCGCAGTTTAGCGTGTGTGTGTGTGTGTGTGTGTGTGTGTGTTCTATGATTTCATGGATTATGCCTATTTCTTTCAGTTCTTCTTCCTGGGCTAATCATAGGGCATCAAATATATGCAGACGCTGAACTGATATTGAATGCATGAATGAATCTATGTATTGTTAGTGGTTGAGTCTTCAGGTAGAGATGGGTCAGGCTAGGTAGAGTATGTGGTTGCACCGAGAGAGGAATGACTTGAGGGTTAAAAGTCAATTAGGCCAGGAGCATGGCATGTTTGCTAAAGGAGAAGAGAATGTCACAAGGAAGCAATCAATAACCAACTGTCAAAGTTACAGAGAAGTCAAGAATCCTCAGAGCAAAAGTGTGTCTGTTTGATGTAGGAGGGATATACAGATAACAAGGGTATAAAACAGATGAAGTGATGGAGATGTTGGGATTCAGCAGATTTTAAATGGTTGTGATATAGCTTATCTGGATACTTTCTAAAAAACGAATGTGTTATCATTAAAAGAACCCTTTCTTTCCACTTCGTATACCATATGTAGACATTGATGACATTTTATGACCAGGAGAAAACTTGGCTTAACTTTTCATTTTGGTAAAAGTAAGGATGGAGGCCTGACATCGTGGAGCCAAAACAGAACTTTATGCCTTAGTTTCATTCCATTCTATTTCCTCTGATGCCACTTGGTGTATGCAAGTCACCTGCTCCCAGAGGAAAGCACAATGTCAGAGGAAGAGCCAAGGGCAAGGTTAGCCTCACCAAACAGAGCTGGTAGTTTGCCGGGGACACCCTTTACTCTGTCGGCTAGTGTGGTGTCTGAATTTTCTTACATTATTAGTTAAGGTCTCTCATAACAGCAGGTTATGAGTTAATTTACCAAGCCTCATTTATGCTTGGAGGGGTTGCATGTGAACTCTGATAAGGTTCAGTTGATCTGAATACTAGCGGTTGACAAGGTAAGGTGGCCAATTCAGGAAGTAACCTGCACATTGTATGAGGAGATAAAAAGTATGTGTTGTGATGTCCCAACAGGCCAAAAAAAAAAAAAAAAAAAAAAGAAAAATGGGAAAGAACATGGTAACCAGGTGGCAACACAGTGGTTCTGAGTCCTTATGTTCATTTTTCAAAGGGAAGCTCCAAATTTCAGTTGCCTGAGAACTCAGGCAAGTAAGGGACAGTCCTGGGATCAGAGCATTCATGAGTCCATCTCCAGAGATTGTCTCTTATCCTTGGCATCATATGGCAGATGCGGAAGCTCAGGCTTGGAGAGATTTTCACTACCTAAACATGGAGAGTGACAACCAGATAAACCTGGATTTGTGCCCAAGGTTGTTTCTTTCTACGGTTTGCCTCCTTCCTCCTCCATCTGCTTGGAGAAACTGTGTGTTTACACTTTCATTCTTGGGGGTTCCTAATTCGAATGAATGTATGGAAAGCTTAGGGAAATTGTGGGAGGGCACCTGTTTCCTTGTACTCAACTCAGCTTTCCCAAATGTACTTGACCACATCATGACTCTTTCACTTGTAAAATCTATTAACTTTTTGTCAATTTCGTATGCTGTGGAATGTGTTGTGAAAGGGTGCTTCATGGCAGATGGTGTCACAATTGACCAAAGGGTGTTTAATGAAGCAACAAAGACAAATTTCACCCAGCCTTTCCATAAAAGCTACTAAAGCTGATGGTTGAATATGCACTTCTCTTACTTTGGGGGTAAGAATTCTTCTCAGACGTTCCCCACTTTGTTTGATTGAAGCCATCTACTCCTGAGGCTATGAGCATAATGAATTGTTATGATTAAAAAGTATGATTAGTCATACTTTTTAAAGAATATTTTAAAGGATGAGAGGAGGGAGACTATGAAACTATTTTGGTATCTGAAATTCCTGTGTATGGACTGGAAAGAGCTAGGAGGGCTGGGGCTGAGATTAGCATTCCACTCTCCTTCCTGGCTTGGGTGTCCAGGGGAATTTTGTAGCATTGTGCACAATCTTTAACAGCCAATGAGACTTTGTTGAAAAAAATTTCACACTGGGATGAGAGGGATTTGACTTTAAAAACAGATGATCAAGGGAATTTGACTGTTGTTGCGGGAAAGTGTTGTTATTTCCAGAGTCCCTGCAAATCATCTGCTCCTTAAATTACCTAAAAACAATTTAAATGCAATCAGATAATGTGATGAAGTGGTTGGTGAGCTGTGGCTAACTCCTACTTAAATCCAATTGAGTTTTGAATGTGATCTGGGTGCGGGATTGTGCAGCTTTGTGAAAATGGGAGAGGCAGCATATTCTTAGAAAATTTTTACCTAAAATGGTTTAGGAAAATTGTGCATGACGTTACGATTAAAATGTATTTAAGAAAGGCAAACAGTAAGGGTATTCTGTGTAGGTTAGCAGGAGCAACAGATGTTTAAATTTTATAGTAGCTGGTCTAAGCAGCTTAGTAGTTAAAATCGTCTACATAATTATTGAATCCCCACCGAGTACACAGAGTATGGATTTGTATCCAGCCATGGTAGGAAATGCCTAAAAGGATTTAGCCTAAATACCATTAAGCATATTTTACTTTTCCTATTTTTTTCTTCTGGTGTGTATGTTTGCATGTTCCATTATATAAAGGTTAAAATTCATCGGATGAATCATTTTTGAGGGAGTCAAATCTTTAATTACATTTTATAGGGGAAAATAAAAACTTTATATTTAGAGTGTTACTGAAAATATTCCCAAGGATAAAATGGTTGCAGCAGAGCAAGATAAAAGGAATGAAGGTTTGTTTCCATTTATGACTAATGGGTTTTCTGTGGTTTATCTATATAAAGATTTGTTTTCCAAGGCTAAGAATTCATAAAGAAGCAAAAAAAAAAAAAAAACCCAGCAAACAGGAAGTTTAGGATGTTAAAAATTACTTTTCCAGAGAGTATGATTGGGGGAGGTGGTATTATAGAAAATGGGGTGGCTAGAATTTATGGCGAGCCCAATTGACAAATGAAAAAGAGGATTTGCAATAATTTGAGTTTGAGATTTGGAATTGAGAGTTTCATAGTTGAACCGAGCGTAGGTAAAGAAGTGGATATATTTGGTTTGTTTTTCCATTGTCCCTAGCACATTCCGTAAGCATCAGAGTGGCTCATGAATGATGTATGTACCAGAGTATGGTTGGGAAAGTGAACATGTGTATTTAAACTGTCATACTTCCTTTTGCATAGATATCATGGATGGCATTTCTTAGAATTATAGTTTTATGCCATTTTTAAAGAAATAATCAGAAATGGCAAGAGTACATTATTGCTGCTTGATTCCAAAGATTGAATAAGCCTTTAAAGAAGCCTAAGAGATGAGATCACTTTCCGCGTGGCTCTTCAGTATGAAACAAAAGTCTTACTGTTCAATCCTGATTTTTCAAACAAATTTTCAGGGCATGGTAATCCTTGTTTATGTATAGACGAGTGATAGCATTATTCTTTGGTAGTAAAGCAACTTGCCAATAGATTTGAGCATGACTTTGCATCTAGATGGCTCATTAGACTGTAGTAATGGAAGGAAAACATTGTTTCATGGATATTGCAATATAAAAAAGGGGAGAACGTAACACAATATAAACTTGGACAAGCTATTGATAGATTCAATGATATTCATAAATGTGGGGGGGAATATATTTTTTCAACAAATGGATCATATAGTCATATTTGAAAGTTAGTCATTAGCCTGGAAGTTCTCCTTCTTCTTTTGGCTTTTTCATGGATTTCATCTACTGTTTCAGCCCCAATTTCATGTCCACACAAATAGCTCATTAGTGAATATATCTAACTGTGCTCTGTCTTGAAAACATTACATACATTGGCTTCTTCGTTAACAAATTAGGTTACAAAATGCACATCATTAGCTTTTGATCATTTGCAGCACTGTAGCTCCTGATACTGTGCCGGGATTTGTGATGTTTACCATCACGTATATTCTCTTATAAACTCCCTAAGAAGCCCTGCCAGAAGGAAATGCAGCCTAGTTGTGATAAGTGAGAAAACAAGTACTAAAAAATAAGTAACCTTCCCCCAAATCTCTAACTAGTAATTGTCAGAAGTGAGTTTCAATTGCAGCTCTGAAGGGCTGCGTCATGCTCTTGTTTCTATACTTTTTATTCCCAGCAGCATCATTTAAATAGTCTATAGGAATTGATCATTCCATTGATTTATAGCAAATCAATATTTAGTAACAACAGACTAATTTTGGGACGCCTGGATGGCTCAGTCAATTAAGCATCTGCCTTCTGCTCAAGTCATGATCCCGGGTTTTTGGGATCCAGTCCCGTGTTGGGCTCCCGGCTCAGCAGGGAGCCTGCTTCTCCCTCTCTCTTTCACCATCTCCTGCACTCCTGCTCTCTCTCTCTCAATCAAAATATAAATAAAATCTTTAAAAGATGCACTTAATTGTAATGTTATAGTAGCTATAATACATCAGAAATAAAAATTAGAAACATGACATGTATTTTGTTTGGGGATATCTAACTGAATTATATCTTGTAATTCATTATATCTTATAACTGAAGAATAAGGGATATTTATATCAATAAGGCAATATAGAAATAATATAAAAGCTTTTTGCTCTGCCTTAGCTTTAGCCTAGGGCAGCCCTGTTCACTAACACCATTTTCGTAGTCTAAGTACTGCTTGCCTCGCTGTGGCTCTAAGGACCTGCTTATTTTCCTATCTGTGACCACACGCATCTGCGTGAACTTTTTGAAAACTGGGCTCCTTCTCCTTGACTGAGTTCCAAAGTCAGTGTTAGGTGCTAGACGGACAAAGCCGAGAATGGCTTGTCATCTTTAAGTTTATTCCCTAGAGGGAGATGCAGATTTTAAATATTCTGATGTTGTTTGTGTGTATACATATGCATTCTTTATATACATGCACACATGGATGTGTATGTATATGTACATGTATACAGGCACATATATATGTATTTTCAAAAATGTTTATTATTTATTTATTTATTTATTTATTAATGAGCGAGACAGAGAGTACACAGGCAGGGCAGAGGGAGAGGGGGAAGCAGGCTCCCCAGTGAGCAGGAAGCCAAACCCCAGGGCTTCTTCTCATGACTCTGAGTTCATGACATGATCTGAAACCACGAGTCAGATGCATAACCGACTGAGCCATCCAGATGCCTCACACATGCATATATATATATATGTATATACATATATATATATATATATATATATATATATATTTGTATAGATGTGTTCGTTGGTGCGGTAAAATTAAAATGAAATAGTTGTATGGGAGAGAATAAAAGGTGGGGATATAATTTAGATGGGGGTGGTTCTGGCACTCATCACTTTGAAGTAACATTCAGAGTGAAACTTAAAAGAGGAACACGAGGTGCCTGGGTGGCTCAGTGGGTTAAGCCTCTGCCTTCAGCTCAAGTCATCATCTCAGGGTCCTGGAATTGAGCCCCGCATCAGGATCTCTGCTCAGCAGGGAGCCTGCTCCCCCCACCCACTCTGCCTGCCTCTCTGCCTCCTTGTGATCTCTGTCAAATTAATAAATAAAATCTTTACAAAAAAAGAGGAACATGAATTAACCCAGTGAAAAAAGGAAGAGAAAGGTCAGTCACCTCTGAAAGTACTTTAAGAAACCACTGTGTCTGGATTTTGGTGAATGTGTCAAGGACTCATGACATGATGAGGGGGAGGTCAACTGGTCTAGATTATGTGCTAGGCTCAGGTCCTTAAAACACTGGAGATTTAGGTGTAAGTTGACGAGAGTGGCATTGAAAAGAAAGGCTTTCAATAGATGATCTAATTTCATTTTTTTAATCTTCCTTTCTTTTCAGTTTTTATTTAAATTCCATTTAGTTAACATACAGTGTGATATTAGTCTCAGGGCAATATAGTGATTCAACACTTCCATACAACCCCAGGCGCTCATTAATCTAATCTGATCTGATCGAATCAAATCTAATCTCCTTAATCTCCATCACCTGTTTCACCCACCCACCTCTCCTCTGCTATTCATTAGTTTGTGCTCTACAGGGAAGAGTCTGTTCCTTGGTTTACCTCGTTCTTTCTTTTTTCCCCCATGCTCATTTGTTTTGTTTCTTAAATTCAACATATGAGTAAAATCATATGGTATTGTTTTTCTCTGACTGATTGATTTCACTTAGTATTATAACTTCTATATCCACTTTGTTGCAAATGGCAAGATTTCATTCTTTTTTAAGGATATAGAAGGTGATACACACACACACACACACACACACACACACACACACTGGATTAATTTCATTTTTAAAAGAACACTCGAGGAACGCCTGGTAGATCAGTCAGTTAAGCCTCCAACTCTTTTTTTTTTCCTTTTTTTTTTTAGTTTTTTTTTCATTTATTTATTTTCAGCATAACAGTATCATTATTTTTTCACCACACCCAGTGCTCCATGCCATCCGTGCCCTCTATAATACCCACCACCTGGTACCTCGACCTCCCACCCCCCTGCCACTTCAAACCCCTCAGATTGTTTTTCAGAGTCCATAGTCTCTCATGATTCACCTCCCCTTCCAATTTCCCCCAACTCCCTTCTTCTCTCTAACACCGCTTGTCCTCCATGATATTTGTTATGCTCCACAAATAAGTGAAACCATATGATAATTGACTCTCTCTGCTTGACTTATTTCACTCAGCATAATCTCTTCCAGTCCCGTCCATGTTGCTACAAAAGTTGGGTATTCATCCTTTCTGATGGAGGCATAATACTCCATAGTGTATATGGACGGTAGCCAAACTGTGGAAAGAAGCCTCCAACTCGATTTCACCTCCAGTCATGGTCTCAGGGTCATGAGATCAAGCCCCAATGGCAGGCTCCATGCTGGGTGTGGAGCCTCTTTAAGAGTCTCTCTCTCCCTTTCCTGCTGCCCCCCTCGCCCACTTCAGCTTGCACTCTTTCTCTAAATAGATAAATAAATAAATAAATAAATAGTGAGAGAATGCTCTAGCTGCTGCATAGGAAATAGATCATAGGAAACCTAAAGTGGGGACCTCAGGGAGGAGGCTGTTGTATTGTGTAGACTAAAGGTATTGCTGATCTCAACGAAGGAGATGGTAATGGTGTTAGACAGACAGAGGTAGATAGATTCACGATACATTGATAGTAGGTTGGATGTGAGAAATGAGTCAAGGCTGACTCCTCCATTTCTGAATTGATGGACCAATAACTAAAAGCATTGTTTCAGCATGCTGGGGGTTCTCTAGAGGGAACAGTTTAGTTGAAATCATCTACGAATCAATTTTGGACTCTCTCAGCATGAGAGATCTGTGGAATATGGAAGTGGTTATCTCAGGAAGGCAGTCAGAAATACATACTGCAGGTTCGTAGCAGAGATGGACATGTGGGGATAATCATGGTATAGGTCATATTAGAAGACAAGGAAAAAGAAGATCAACTGTGCAGAAAGTATAGGAAAAAAGGAAAGAGGTCCAAGGCCTAATCCCTGAGCAACTCTGAATTTTAGCGGTTAACACAGATGAGAGGGAGATCTGGAAGCATCTTGTGATGCTGAAGGTGAAGAAAAATCAGGAGATTCTAGTTTCACTGAAATATTTTAAGAAGAAAGAAAAATCGTCAAATGTGTCAAAGCTTATATAAATTCTAGTTGAGCGAAGAACTGCAAAGGTGTACCTGGGTTTTGACAACATAGAAATCAATGGTTGCAAGTGGCCATAAAGACTAGTGGGGTTTCTTTCCCCCACAAGGTCAGGGCATTCAGAGCTGAGTTCAGGCTGTGTAAGAAAGTAGCACCCTGGAATAATCAGCTTTCCCCTCTTCAGTTCTTGTCATATGGGCTTTGTCTTCAGGCCAGATTCCAAGCAGCCACACTTCCAGGGCTCAGACTGAAACACAATAGTGCGGAAGGAAAGAGAGGACCTCCGCTTCTGCAAGAACACTTTTCCCAGAATCCCACACCAGTCTTAGTACTCAGCTTGCATTGGCCAGAATCACATCACATATCTAAGCTTATGTATTTTTTTAATTTATTATCAATAATTTTTTTATTTATATTTATCATACCCTAAGCCAGTTGTCAAGGGTAATGCAATGCCTGAGACTGGCTTATAAAATTGAGGGTCCATTTCTTGGGGTTGCAGATTGTTCTAGACTTCCCAGAAATGTCAGGATCAGAGTGGAACCATGGAAAAAATCATAGTTCTTTAAAGAAGGAGAGAGGGCGTAGGGGTAGACAGGGAAGCAACCAGCAGTGTCTCCTACAGAAGAATCCAAGGAGGAAACCAACGATTTCACTTGACTTGGAACATTCCATCACATTTGAAAATCCTCTGAGTCATATTTTTCAAATATACGATATACCTTTGGGTGATAAAATGAAGTGGGTAAATTACATCTCTGCCACCCACCCTTGCCCTTTTTCTTACTCTAGCTCTCCTGTCATCACCAGCTTCTGGCTTTGCAATGTCCTATTACTGACCTTCTCTATTTTCTTCTGTAACTGAACATACCAAACCACTATTTTCATCCTTTCTACAGGGGAGTATTGAAGTACTTTAAGGAGTTCGTTTGGGTTAATAAAGTACCTCTCTCAGCTAATGTTTGAAATTTAAGAACCATATTTAACATTAATGGGAAAAAATAAGAAGGAGGAAGAGGAGGACAGGGAGGAGGAGAATTATGGTAGAAACTGTTGGTCATAAAACAGACTGATGGTGAAGAAATTTTTTTTTTTAATTTTTTATTTTTTATAAACATATATTTTTATCCCCAGGGGTACAGGTCTGTGAATCACCAGGTTTACACACTTCACAGCACTCACCAAATCACATACCCTCCCCAATGTCCATAATCCCACCCCCTTCTCCCAAACCCCCTCCCCCCGGCAACCCTCAGTTTGTTTTGTGAGATTAAGAGTCACTTATGGTTTGTCTCCCTCCCAATCCCATCTTGTTTCATTTATTCTTCTGAGTAAAGGATGTCTCCTAGTCTTCTGCAAATAATTTCCACAGTCCCTGATTTTGCTTAAAACCATGGCTTTTATATGTAGCTAAGCTTACTCTTAGCCCACAACAAATAAATGCTTTGTAATTATAAAACAGTTAGTTCTAATAAGGGTAAAGCAATTTGTAAAGCTTTCTCACAATATTGAATTCTCTAGCCTAGTATTCTGCCCTTCGTGGCTGTTCAGTTAATATGACTAAACAAGACCTACACATGTAAATAACTGTTCTTTTTGCAGCCATTCATTTGTACACAATCAATATATGCTGGAGTTCCTTGTGTGGGCACATTTCCATTCAATTAAATAGGAAAGCAAGCATAGCCTTTCTTACTATTTCTCACCTAGAGAAACTAGAGGTGCCTCTAGTTCCCAGTCCCACTATGAGCTGACAGACCATGGGAACTATACATTCTAACCTACTGTTCTTTGTCACAGACATGGACTATGAATTGTGCTTTTAGCTTTGATCTATTGAGTAAAGTGTCTCCTTCTAATAGAAAGAGATATCTTTTAAACATTATCCAAGGACTCGAAGTCTATGTATTCTGAGTAAATGAACATCTGTTGCTAGCCTTCTCATTGCAGATCCCACAAAGTACAGGTTCATCTCCCCCATCTGGGTTGATCACATTCTTATCTTCAAAGTTACCTGGAGCATGATGGTGATGTTTGGCCACCATTATAAGATAAAGTAACTAGAGATAAATGATGCTTTATAACCATGGTTTTGTAATTCATTTCAGGAATAGCATGTATCAGTCTGTCAGTATTATTTGTTAATAATGATTGGGTTTTTTATTTGTACCTTGTTTCCATGGGGGTGTGAAGGGCTTCGGCAGTTAGAGAAGGGATAGTATTATATATTTGTCAAAACTTCGGAATTTCCTGAGTAATGAGGTTTCTTTGTCTTGTTTTGTTTCATTTTACTAATGAGTTGACTCTTCAAGATGGTGCAGGTCACCAAGGGCAACAACCATACGGTGAGAACATTGAATCCGTCACCTCCCCAACTCCCTGAGGAGGAGAACGAGGCTGGAGATTGGGTTATAAAAACTCTTGGACAAAAAACAAACTCTAAAACAATTTGGGTTTGGGGAACTTCCAGATTGCTGACCATCTCTACATACAGGTATGGTGGCCTGGAAAGACCAGGGATGTTCTGTATCACTTTTGTCTCCATACCTTGCACTATGCATCACCTCCATTTAGATGTGCCCGAGTTGTATCCTTTTTTGTTTTTAAAAAGATTTTATTTTTTATTTTAGAGAGAGAGAGAGAGACCACAGGAGAGGGAGAAGCAGACTCCCTGCTGAGAAAAGTCCCATATAGGGCTGGATCCCAGGACCCTGAGATTATAATCCGAGCTGGAGGCAAATGCCTAAGCAACTGAGCCTCCCAGGTGCCCAGAGTTGTATCCTTTATAATAGACCTGAAATTGTAAGTATAGCACATCTCTGAGTTCTGTAAATTGTGCTAGCGAATTATGGAGCCTGAATGGAAGGGGTCATGGGAACCTCCAGATTTGTAGTCAGCAAGGGAGATGGGCTGGTTGCTTGAGTACCCTAAGATACAACTAATATCTTAAGGCAGTCTCATGGGACTGTACCTTTAACCTGTGGTGTCTATGCTGGCTCTGGATAGTTAGTGTTAGAACTGAATTGTTGGACAGCTACCTGGTATTGGAGAATTAGAGAACTGGTTGTTGATGTTGGAAAATATATCACAGATGGTCCCATAGCTTGAATGTGCCTAGAATATGCTGTTAAGACCAGCTCACCGCAACAGACCCTCTCTTCACCATGAGCAGATGCTACACTTCTTGATATTAGCATGTTTACAATCACATAGGTGTGCTTCTCTACTGGAAGAGACCAAGTGTGTCCTATAGGGCCCAGGACCAAGAGGACAGAGAGGGCTACATCTGTGACCTTGAATGCCTTGAGATTCATGTTTCTTTTGTTGTTGTCACACTGTATCTTCTGCTTCTAACGGAGCTCTTCCCTGTGTTTTAGTACTGTGAATCTTTTCAGCCATTGAACACAAGGTGATTAATGCATTCTTAGTATAGATCCTTCCAGCAAGCTTAAGTTACATTCTTAGTCATTTAGGCAGAAGAATAGATGAAGGAGTTCAAGTTTTGTAGGTTTTGTTAGATTTATTTATTTATTTTAGAGAGAGAGGGAGATCGAGCTGGTGAATGTGGGGGCAGGGAGAAGGGCGGAGAGAGAGGATCCCAAACAGACTCTGCTCAGAGCAAGATCACAACCTGAGCCCAAGCCGAGAGTTGGAGCTTAACTGACTGCACCACCCACATGCCCCAAAAGAATTCAAGTTTTTAAAAATCCATCCTATCAAGGAAAATACTGGCATAATAGCTATAATGTATTAATTATCTTAATCCTATATATTTCCAAAAGTGAAAAAAATCTGTATGGCTGGGAGAATTTCCCTAAAATATTGAGCTCTTTTTTAAAATCAAAGAGTAAAACTTAGTAAAAGAAGGGAATAAAAATTTAGTGTGGATTGTAGCTATTGAGCACGCTTCGCGTTGTTTTCAGCTGATCATTTCATTTACTGATCGTTCTAAAGGCTCTTTTAAACAGGAATACAGGGAGGGTGGTCAGTGCTAATTATATTTCTGTGTTCATTTGAATTACAAAGAAAATGTTGGTAGTCCTATCAATTCTACATGGAGTTTAGCCAGAATATATATCACATGCATCCATCTTCTTCTGCAGTTCCTCTAAATTATAACCGTTACATTTCACTGATTAATTTTAGAATTTTTGTGATTAGATGTAATTTTACCACAATAATCCTAACCTTTGAAGGACAGATTTTTCAAAAATAAATGTAAATAGCATCTGTCTGCATAAACAACTAATGAAAGAGAATATTAACATCATAGAATTTAAGTCTTACAGTCAAGCACAGATGAAGTTTTATGATATTTAAAGATAGTGACAAAGTCAATGATAAGTGCTTTATTTTCTAATAATGAAATAATGTTAAATATAAGCAGTGTTATATAATTAGTGATTGGTTTTCAGATGCCTCCTTCAAAAAATTAAGAAAATTCAGTTAATGCTGCTAATTAAGAATTAAGGGGTTGTTTTCAACACTACATGTCAACACAACTGTCTCCCTCAAATTACATTGTCTATCTACCAGACAGTCTGTGCGTGGCAGATAAACCCAAGCAATCACTTTGCAATAAACAGTTTTATATTTTCAGACATTCTGTGGGAATCATCCGCTTTTTGACAGACAGCCATTCTCCCCCATAATCACCCACACATGGGAGGAATGAAGCCAAAGCATCAAGTTCTTATTACAAACTGGAAGAAGGAGTTCCAAATAAAGCACTATATTAAAAGAAGGAAAAAGAAAAAAAAATCACATGGCCATTTATCCACTCTTGGATTCCTTCCCACATGGGCTATTATTTATCTAATATAGGTCTTTCAAGAATGATTTATTTGGATATGTTTTTCTGAGTCATAGATTACCTAGGAAATAGGGTTTCACATATGCTTTCTGGAAACTTACACTTCTTATTTGCTTCCTCTGTAATTTGGCAATAGGGAGTTCTGAAATTATTTTGGTTTATGAAATAGGTCACAACTTTAAAGGACTTGATAACTGACTTAAGATCATCAATATTAAAATATCTGGCTTTACACCACACAGTGCAGTGACCATAGTGTATTTTTAAAAATGATTTAGTTTAGATCATTTCACCAGTTAGAAATAGAGGGCAGTGCCCTAAAGTAGAATTCATAGTTCCCTCCATGTTTGAATTTTGATGACTTAAGTTAGAATAATTATTCTATTACCTCTTAGCCCAATGAATGTGGAGTAAATAAACGGATGTTGAGAGCATATGTAAAGTGAGGATAATAGTCACCTCTCTAGTGTGGATCTTCCAAGATTGCATGGAGAAAAGCAAGCAATAAAGATTCTTCATGAATGCATTCTTCATGTTTCTGGCATTGTTTACTCTTTTTTTTTTTTAAGATTTTATTTATTTATTTGACAGGGAGAGACACAGTGAGAGAAGGAAAACAAGTAAAAGGAGTGGGAGAGGGAGATGCTGGCTTCCCGCCTAGCAGGAATTTCAGATGTGGGGCTTGATTCCAGGATCCTATGATCATGATCTGAGCTGAAGGCAGATGCCTAAGGACTGAGCCACCCAGGCACCTCATTTTTTAAAATATTTGATATTTTAAGGGGGGAGGGGCAGAGGGAGACAGAGAGAAAGAGAATCTCTAGCAGGATCCCCTCTCAGTGCCCAGTTAAGGGGCTAGATCTCATGACCCTGAGATCATGACCTGAGCTGAAATCAAGAGTCGGTTGCCCAACCAACTGAGACAACCAGGCATCCCATTTTTTACACTTATCTGTGGAAGACCCTTCTTTGAATTATAATTTTTACATGGTAGTTTTACTGCAATATCAATGTTGAATTTTAAACTCTGTGGAAACTACGTATTGCTAATGTTGTATCTTCAACAATAACAAACAGAGTGTTTTCTGTCCAACAGTGATGACAAAAAAAATCTTATATACCACTTTAGGAGTGTATGCACATCTCTTTGCCAATACATTAGAAGGTGATCAACTCTCTCTCCTTCTTTCTTTCTCTGTCTGTCTCTCTCTCTCACACATGTGTGTGCACACACCCACACATAGCCCTATCTATCTGACACAAGAATTCAGAGCTGTAACTTTCTAATGTGAAACCATTAAGCAAATTAAAATCTGAATTTCGTCTCCATCCTAAACAAACATGACCAGTGGCAAGCTGGGAGATGGGTTTCTGGGAGATCAGTTTCACCAAGAGTGATTATATCTGGAATGACTTAGTTGAACTTCTTGCAAAATAAGAGTAAGAATAAGTAAAAGAGTAAGAATGAGTAAAGATGTGTTTTCTGTGTGTTTCATGGTTTGGGGAAGGACAATGGGATGTTTTAGTAACAGACTGGAAACATTTTTCAGGTGGAATACACAAGAAAAGTAACAATCTTGGAGGGAAGTGCACTGGACAGAGAGCAGGAGTCTGATATTCAACCAGTGTCTGGCTTCTTACCTCAGTTACATCCGTTAGTCTCTCTGTGCCATCTTTCCTTGTTGGAGAAATGATGAAGAAGAATGTCCCATGTGGAGATGTAGAATGATGGAAGGAATCACCAAGGGTGAGACTGAGATTTTAGTCCCATTTTAAATGGAGTCCAGAACTTGTCTATTTTCCCAGGCTGATTGAAAAAACAAGCATGGTTTGCATTGAGAGACTAGGTTCACTACAGGCTATGCTGTATCTGGGCTATTCACTGACTTCACTGAAAAATAGGGCAGGTTGTTCAGTTTTCTGAAAGCTGCTCACTCTGCCAGAAGATCCGTGATGACGTATCAGCTCAGAACACAGAGTCCCAAGTTCTCCCTGATAATCCTCAGACTGTCATCTTTGTGTTTTTTTAAAAGATTTTATTTGTTTGTTTATTCATTATTTAAGAGATTCAGAGAGAGAGAAAGAGAGCATGAGCGGAGAGAGGGAGAAGCAAACTTCTCGCTGAGCAGGGAGCCCAACTGTATCCCAAGACCCCAAGGATGTGATCTGAACCAAAGGCAGATGCTTAACTGCCTAAACCACCCAGATGCCCCAGACTGAGACACCCTTAAAGATAAAACTTTGGTTAAAAGTAAAAAGAAAAAAAAAATTAGCACATGATAATGATAAAATCAGAACAAAGAATACTATTAACAGGAGGAAGGACATTTCATAATGACCAAAGAATGCATTTATTAGAAAGATACATCATAAAGGTATCTATCTTCAGTCAAAAATTCAACTTCCAAATACATGAGGCAGAAACTGGCAAAAGCGGAAAAAGAAATACATTCGTAATTATAGTTGGTGATATATCAGCAGTCTTCTTTCAATAACTGAGAAGTAAGCAGAAAAGTTAAAAAGATTTAAAAGACTAATAGTAGTGTTAATTGACAACTCCAATGACATTTAGAAAATATTTCGTGGTGGAAGTCGCAAAGTTGCTGTACTAACAAAGTTTATTATTGAAGTGATACCCGTACATAATATCCAAAATTCTTGAAGTAAACCAACATTCGTGGTCCAGAGCCCCCAAACCGGTGTACTGTCCACTTCATTAATACTATAAAGTTGCCTATTCCTGAGCCTATCCTTAGGCTTTACCTTCTCTAGGCAGTGAGTAGTTTCTCAGTCTTACCTAAACCTGTGGCCAGATTAAGGAGATTGTCTGACAATATTCAAGAGGAAACTGATTTCTGAAGAGAGTTAGTAACGACAAAACAGTTTTAGAATGGAGTTTGCCTAAGGAATGTTCTAGGCTGTATCTGGCATCTGTGGACTGTTTCCAGGCCACCATCGATCTAAGAATATAAACAGCCTCATTAGTCCTGTGGATGCTCCTTATAGATTCAAGAAGCTGTACTCCAAGATCCATCTACCTCTCTTGATGTTCTTGCTTGACAGGCTGAAGGTAAAAAACCCAGTAATGATGGAGAGAATAAAGACAGGGAAAAAAATATTTTGAAGCAACTAAGATTTTCTTTAGGTTAACTGTTCCTGGTGATACACTTTATTTGTAGTTTAGAAAACCTGTGTTCATTCCATGGAAGGAAAAGCCGTGCCAGGCTTAAATTAAATATTAGAAGGTTTTAGAGATTTATTTTATTTTGCCAGAGGACATGGCATCTGAAATTTCTAGTCATATATACGCCTTACGGCTCGATTCTGCATTTTCAAAAAAGACAGATCTCTCACTCAAACTACATAAAACTGAACTGCAAATATATTAAAAGGTAAGTCATAAAAATGAAAAAATTTGTTTATTTTTAAACCAAAGGGGGTTTAATATTTATTTCATGAAAGGGAAAACAAAGGTAATAATGTTTGGTTGACCTCGAATGGTGTTATGAGACCTTTCTGATTTTCTCCCAATAGACACCCATACCTCATAAAATACCTTAGTTTAATTTGTTTTAAATATTGGTAACACAATGAGCTACAATAGGTTAAATAAATAATGGTTTGTTAGTATAAATAAATAATATAAATAAATATTAGTTTAAATAGAAAATAATTTGAACTAAAATAGTTTAAAACTACAATTAAAATTATTGAAAATGTCCTTAATTATATTCCATCAGCTTTTTTTTTTTTAAGATTTTATTGATTTGGCAGAGAGTGAGAGAGATCACAAGTAGGCAGAGAGGCAGGCAGAGAGAGGAGGAAGCAGGCTCCCTCCTGAGCAGAGAGCCTGATGCGAGCTCCATCCCAGGACCCTGGGACTGTGACCTGAGCCAAAGGCAGAGGCTTTAACCCACTGAGCCACCCAGGGGCCCCATGGCACTCTATTTTTAAGAATACTTTTTTTTTTTTTTCTAGTTTCTTCACTAAGCATCTTCCCCAGACAGGCCTTAATTTCATTTCATTGACAGGATTGTTCTACTTCTTGCTACTGCTGTTTTAATTTTGTGTGAGTGAACATTTAAACCATATCATGACTGTGTACTTCTTTAATATTTGTTACTTGAAAATGCACTCAGAGTAATTGCTTTTGTGACAAGTGTTATGTGACAGCCGCAGCCTTTCCCAGAAATGAGATGTCAGTTCAAAGAAATTCATTAAATTAAAAAAAAAAAAGAAGTTTCTTTTATGTATGTACCAGAAAGTGAATTTCTCAAATATAAATGAAGTGAAATGTTTTGACTTGCCAGGTATGGTTTTAAAGGTATGTGGGGTTTTTTGTACCCCCCTTTAAAATTATTCAATTTTTCCAAATACTAATAATTTCCACTTAGCTTTAAAGACCAAAAAATATTTAAATCATTGTTTCAAAATTATTATTAAAGCATCATACTGCTGTGTACTTAAAATGTACTTCATAAAGTCAATTTTCATATTATTATGTACCACCAAAATCTTAAAATGATCTATATCAATCTCCTTGCCATTCCTCTTTGATATTTGTTTTTGTTTAAAATTCCAGTTTTGAATGGGGGGAATCTTCTTAGGGCAATATATGGAATAATACTAACTTTCCTACTTGTGGGAAAAAACTTGTATAAAATTGATTATTTTCCAAAAAGGTTTTGTTTGTAGTTAGACAATCTTCTGGGTTAATCAGAAATTGCATACACACATCAACAAAATACCTAGGTTATCCACTCTGCAGCTTATTTATTTATTTTTATTATTTTTTAAAAAGATTTTATTAACTTGATAGAGATCATAAGTAGGCAGAGGGAAGCAGGCTCCCTGCTGAGCAGAGAGCCTGATGCGGGACTTGATCCCAGGACCCTGAGATCATGACCTGAGCCAAGGGCAGCGGCTTAACCCATTGAGCCACCCAGGCACCCATTCTGCAGTTTATTTTTTCACCGTAGTTGCTAAATGACCATATTATCATTGCATTGTTGCATCGCTATCAGATTCATTCTGTGTTGAATAAATACTAGGATTCCACTTCACATACTTATTTGACTTAAAATAAAAATAATTTCTTCACTTGAGTAAAGTATGGAGGAGCATCGTATTTCTTATCTCTCTTCCCCAAACCAACCAAAACCAACAGCAGCAAAAGGCAGTAGAGGATTAAAAACAGAAACAAACACTCCTTTAAGGAGAGTTGAAAGGAACTTGATTCATGAAGAAACACATCTACGGTGATTGTCAGGCACCATGAACTAAGGATATTTGGCAACAGTCCTCACCATGTAGAATTTTAGTCATGAGAGAGTCGAGAACTCTCCAGACTGAAAGAGAGAAAGAGCCAATTGGAGAGGAAGGAGAGAAGAGCAGCCCTGTAATTAATCAGTCTGCGAGGACACACACAGATAAAGCCAGCTGCAAAGTTAACAGGAAACACCGTTTCCCCAAAGGCAAGTTTTGTTGCAGCTGAAGAATGCTAAAACAACCCCCTCTTTGACTGATGACTTTTGTTATCAGTGATGATCCCAGACCTATATTTCTATACCTATCTATTGCTGAGTGTATCTATTGCTAAGCTACCCTCACCACATAATGGTACTCAATCCCTGGTTGGTTCCCTTCCCCTAATGTCAACTCAGAAACCACAACCCATCCCAAACTGATCCCCACATCTCTTAGAGTCTCCTATGAATTATTCAGATCACCTAAACCATGCAAAAGTGCTTCCCTTTTCCCTCTTGTGAATTATCGTTGATTGGAGTGTTGCACTGAATTATCCAGGAAAAATAAATGGTAATGACTAATCAATATATAAATAGAAATCCTGGGAAGAAAGCCAATTTGGTAATTTTTCCTTGTTGATGGAAAGGGACATTTAAAAAAATCCAAAGGAAGAAAAAGAGAATCGTGTCTCTAAGAAACGAAAAGGACTCCTAAATTATAGGACCCGCAAATCCTTAGTAGGGGAGAAAAAAGGAAAAAAGAAAGAAGAGATTTGATCACAGAATAGCTCACAGATCTTACTTCGTGAGATAGCTTGATCTCTGCTATGGGTTGAATTGTGTCCCCCTTCTCGTTAATATGTAAAGTCATAACCCTCGGTCCCTGGAAACGTGACTTTATTTGTAAATAGGATATTTGCAGATACGGTCAAGTTACTATGAAGTCATTAAGATGGGCCCTAGCTCAATATGATTGGTATCCTAGTAACTAGGGAGGAATTTGGGTACAGAGACAAACAGGGAAAATAACATCAAGGGCTCACAGAGGAAGAGAGTGTAGAGAACAGCAGCATACTAAGAAAAGAGTAAGGATTGTGGCCACCACCAGAAGCTGGGAAGAGAAAAGGAAGAATTTCAGAAGGCTATGTTGGTAACAGGGCTTTGTTGATAACATGACATTGAACTGCTAGCCTCCAGGAGAGTAAGAGAATCAATTTCTGTTGTTTTAAACCACCCACTGTGTGGTACTTTCTTTCTTTTTTTTTTTTTTAAAGATTTTATTTATGTGAGAGAGAGAGAGCACATTGAGAGAAAGAAAGAGAGAGAGAGAGAGTGCACAAGCAGGGTGGAGGGGTAGAAGAAGCAGACTCCCTGCAGAGCAGGGAGCCTGATGTGGGATTCAACCCCAGGACCCTGGGATCATGACCTGAGCCAAAGGCAGAGGCTTAACCCACTGAGCCACCCAGGCACCTTGTGTGGTACTTTCTTATGGTAGCCTTGTGAAATCAATACAGATTTTGGTAACTGGAAATTTGGGATACTGCTGTCAGAAATAACCAAAAAATGTAGAAGTAGCTTTAAATGAGGCAATGGGTAGAGGCTGGAAGAATTTTCAGGTAGTAAAAAAAATCCAGATTTTCCTGAAGAGATTTTTGATAGAATTATATCTGATATGAGGTTAGTATTCAAAATATATAAAGAACTCCTACAATGCCATTGCAATAAGGACATATCAATAATCTGATTTAAAAACGGGTGAAGGAACTTAATAGACATTTTTCCAAAGAAGATATACAGATGGCCAACAGGTACATGGAAAGGTGCTCAACACCAATTGTCAGAGAAATGTGAATCAAAACCACAGTGAGTATTACCTCACACCTGTTGGAATGGCTATTATTAAAAAGAAAAAAAAATACTGGCAAGTACGTGAAGGTTGTGCAATCATTGTTCTCTGTTGGTGGGTGTGTACATTGGTGCACCGCTATAGAAACCAGTATGGAGGTTCCTCAAAAATTTAAGAATACAACAACCCAATAACCCAGCAATTCCAACACTGGGCATTTATCTGAAGAAAATAAGAACAATAACTCAAAAGAATAGCCGCATCCCCATGTTCATTACAGCATTATTTATAATAGCCAAGATGTGGAAGCAACCTCCTTAGGCTGGATGAATGGAAAGAAAATGGGGTATGTATATGCAAAATGGAACATTACCCAATCATAAAAAAGGAAGGAAATCATCCTTTGTACAATAAGATGAACTTGAGGGCATTATGCTAAGTAAGTCAGGCAAAAATACCTAGGATCTTATATGTGGAAACTAAAACAAAACAAAAAAACCCTGAATTAATATATAGAGAGAACAGGGGCACCTGGGTGGCTCAGTGGGTTAATCCTCTGCCTTTGGCTCAGGTCATGATCTCAGGGTCCTGGTATAAAACCCCGCATCGGGCTCTCTGCTCAGCAAGGAACCTGCTTCCCCCTCTCTCTCTGCCTGTCTCTCTGCCTACTTGTCATCTCTCTCTCTTTCAAATAAATAAATAAAATCTTGTGTATATATATATATATATATAAGATTTTATATATATATATATAGATATCTATATCTATATATATGGAGAGAGAGAGAACATATTGGGCAAAAGGGCAAAATGGGTAAAGGGGTTCTAAACGTATAAACTCACAATTATAAAATAAATTAAGTCACAGGCATGGTGACTATAGCTGATAATACTGTATTGTGTATTTGAAAGTTGCTAAGAGAGAAAATATTAAAGTTTCTCGTCACATGAAAACAATGATGGAACTGTGTGTGTTGATGATTGTTAACCAGCCTTACTGTAGTGCTCATTTTGCAGTATATACAAAGATGGAATGTTATTTTACATACCTGAAACTAATACCATGTTATATGTTAATTACATGCTTATTTTCAAAAAGCCCTTGAAATAGGAAGTTGCTTAACAAATGCCATATATGACAAGCCCATAGCTAACATCATACTCAAAAGTAAAAAACCGAGAACTCTAGGGTCAGGAACAAGACAGCAATGTCCACTCTCACCATTTCTAGTCAATGTAATTTCAGTTCTAGAGGAGTTTAATAGAGTCAGCCTGTCCTTAATTCTTTTTTTTTTTTTACCTTTTTCCCCAGTGTTCCAAGATTCATTGTTTATGCATCACACATGCCCTCCTTAATACCTACCACCAGGCTAACCCATCCACCCACCCACCCCCCTTCCAAAAACCTCAGCTTGTTTCTCAGAGTCCACAGTCTCTCATGCTTCATCTCCCCTTCATTAATTCTTTTTTTTTAAATATTTTTATTTATTTATTTGACACAGAGAGAGCGATCACAAGTAGGCAGAGAGGCAGGCCGTGGGGCGGTGGGGGTGGGGGTGTGGGGAAGCAGCCTCCCTGCTGAGCAGAGAGCCCGATGTAGGGCTCGATCTCAGGACCCTGAGATCATGACCTGAGCCGAGGGAGGAGGCTTTAACCCACTGAGCCACCCAGGTGCTCCAATGTTTAGCTTTTTGAAAAAACAACAACAATAACAATAACAAAAACAAAAACCAAACTGTTTCTAAAAGTGGCTTTACCATTTTACATTCCCCAGTAATAATGTTTGAGTGTTTAATTTGTTAAACATTCTTTTCATTGTACATTGTCTTCCTAATTACACACATTCTAAAAGGTGTGTGCTGGTACATCACTGATTCAATTTGCATTTCACCAGTGAATAATTATGAACAACTTCTCTTAGGGTTACTTTTTATTAGCACATCTATTCTTGTAAAGTAAGTTTTCAAATATATTTTGTATTTTTTTATTAGTTTGTGTTCTTACTATACCTGGAAAGTTTTTCTATATATATTCTGCATTACAAATACTTCATCAGATGTGTTTTCTCATTCTGGACTTGGTTCTTGTTAAGTGGTTTTTTCAAAGAGTAAATACTGTTCATGTTGTTGAAAAACTTATATTTTTTAACAAATAATGCTTTTTCTGTTTTATTCAGAAAATATTTACCAATCCATAGACTGAAAAAATTACACCTATGTATTTTTCAAGAAATAGTATAATGTTTGCAGCTTTTATATTAAGCCTATGATTGATCTTGAGTTTATTTTATATGGTAGGAGATAGTATCAGAGAACTTTTGTTCATAGAAATATCAAATGATTCCAGAACATTTTTTGAAAATACTTGTTTACTAAATTGCTTTTGTCAATTTTTGGAAACCAATTGACTGTAGATGTGTCCTTTCATTTTTGGACTCCATTTTCTGTTTTTCTGTCTTGGTGCCAATACCACATTGTATAGTTGCTTTAAAATAATACTTTAAAACAATTCTTACAGTCAAGTACTATAAATCCATCAACTTTGTTCTATGTCAATATTTTTAAAATGTATGGTTCCTTCACATTTCTATGTAAAACTTAAAATCAGCTTATCAGTTTCTACTAAAAAGTCTGCTTGGATTTTGACTGGACTTGCCTTGACTCTTAAAATAGTTTGAGGGAAAATTGACATGTTAATACTGTTGAGTCCTCTGACCTAGGAACAATGTATAATTCTGAATATTTTGTGTTCTTGACTTTTGCTCAACAATGTTTTGTAGTTGACAAAGAAGAGATCTTCCCTATCTTAAGTAAACTTTATCTTAAGCTTAAAAGATGAGCTTATCCAATAACACTTTATATTAGAATTTAAAATAAAGTCTTTTTTTAAAATATTTTATTATTTATCTGAGAGAGAGAGAAGGAGAGAGAGCGTGAGAGGAGAGAGGTCAGCGGGAGAAGCAGATTCCCTGCCGAGCAGTGAGCCCAATGGTAAACTCTATCCCAGGACTCCAGGATCATGACCTGAGCTGAAGTCAGTTGCCCAACCAACTGAGCCACACAGGCTCCCTAAAATAAAGTCTTTCCATGTTTATACATGCATACGAGTGACCAATTAGACTTTCTGGATGTTTCCTGAAATCTGACTGAATCTTAGTTCTTAACATGTGAAAACCCTTGTTTGGGCCGTGATGCAGTTGGGGAAGAAAAACACTTTAAAATCCTTTCAAGCATCTTTCATGGACTTTGAATTTTTTTTTTTAAAGAAACAGTGTTTAGTTTTCCATTTCCAAATTATTAAAGCATTTTCTTAAAATAAACTTTCCTTAGTTCCATATCCTTTTTTGAGTTCTTTCCGCATAATGTGGGATAAAGATAAATAGTATGATTTTTGTGATAAGATGCTAGCTTTCATTAAAACCTTAAAATAAATTTTTAAGGTTTTTTTCCTCAATATCTTTAGCAAATAACTTTCTAAGTCCTAATACTTTATTACTTTAAGGAGTCTTATGACTTTACATGTTTTGGGGACTAAGCCATTTTATAGAATAAAATTTACTGCTTAAAAATGATAAAATACTGCATGTTTATTAGAATGGTTTGCTGCCTGTCCTTTGAAACTCACTTGGCTTTTTCTTTTCTTTTTCTTTTTTTTCTTTTTTAACTAGAGTTTGCTTGAATTTGTATAATTGAACTTTACAAAAATACAACACAGATTTGAAATAGATTCCTGAATTGATTTCTCGCATGAAAAATTGTAGCAGTGCAAGGAACACATCTGCCATTAATTGGAGAAAATTTCTCTTAAAGTCAGTTTTTAGTTTTTAGCTTCTATCCTGACTAATATTTATAATTTTTACATTGACTGAGGGGTAATAAAAATCACAAATGCTTGTCAGTTACATAGCTCATGTCACCCTGCATCATGTCTGAAGTCCTGCCGTGCATAGGATTAACATTATTCAGTTGTGGATCACAAGATTTTAACATGCAAACCTCATCTTGATGTTTCATAGTGCATTATGACCTGACTTCTTTGATTTGCTATGGCCAGAAGCCATACTGATGCTCCATAAGGCACAGCATATAAAATTGGTATGATATATATTACTTGGCTTTAATGAAAGTAAGAACAAGGGCAAGTTAGAAAAATATACCCATGGAACAAATAATTCGTACTTGTTTGTATATATGCTACTTATTTACTAAAGGTCTGGATGCCGCTTTGTGTAATGGAAGAGTCGCCGACTTTGGTGCAAACTCAAATGAATTTCATTTCTATTCCTCCCACTGACTGAGTCGTCTTGGAAAAGTAATGTAGCCCCTACAAAGGTCAGATTCCACATCTATCATTTGGAGGCTGTATTACCTACTTCATGGAATTGATGTGAAATTTAACTAGGAGGGGCGCCTGGGTGGCTCAGTGGGTTAAGCCACTGCCTTCCGCTCAGGTCATGATCTCGGGGTCCTGGGATGGAGTCCCACATCGGGCTCTCTGCTCAGCAGGGAGCCTGCTCCCCCCCCCCTCTCTCTCTGCCAGTCTCTCTACTTACCTGTGATCTCTGTCTGTCAAATAAATAAATAAAATCTTTAAAAAAAAAAAAAGATTCTCTCTCTCCTTTAAAAAAAAATTAACTGGGAAAATAAGCAGTAGTTGGAACTCCTGTTAGTCAAAATTTACCACCTACACCCTCCTTCTATTCCAGTGCATTCAAAAATTTTTTTAAAGTTGTATTTGTTTTAGAAGGAGGGAGGGAGGGTGAGAGAGAGAGAGAGAGAGAGAGAGAGAGAGAGAGAGAAAGTGCTGCATACAAGCTGGGGGAGGGAGAGAGAGAATCTGAAGCAGACTCTAGAGTGAGCACCCAGTCTGAGGCATGGTTTGATTTTAGGACCCTGAGATGATCACCTGAGCCAAAATCAAGGGTTGGACACTCAACGGACTGAGGCACCCAGGCACCTTCCCCTTCAGCAGAAATCTGAATACTATGAAAAATACAGAGTGAAATTTATTTTCTTCAAATGACTTACAATATTGACAATGTAAAATACAAATTAACCATATAAGAATGTATAATGGCTAAATATTGAGGTAGAGAATAGATACTTCAAAGGTTTGACAAGAAGGGTTGGACAGGGAATAAAGAAGCCATGATGGCTTTAGATATACTTAGTAAAGATTCAAGTAAAGATGATACCGTCATAAAAAATGATAGTGCCTTCTCCATTTCCTTATGTTATTTAAAAAAATGAAAAGATACTCAACATAACTAATCATGAGGGAAATGCAAATCCAACCACTATGTAAATTAATATGGAAGTTCCTCAATAAATTAAAAAAAAATTACTATGTGATCCCTCAATTTCCACTCACAGGTATAAGGAAGTAAAAATAGACTTTCAGAATGATAGATAGGTTTCCATGTTTCTTGCAGCATTATTGGCAATAGCCAAGGTAGAACTGTCAAAATGCCCAACAAACAAACAAACAAACAAAATGATGTGGTATTTGCATACATTGGAATATTATTCAGCCATAAGAAGGGAGGATAGCTTGCCATTTATGAGAACATGTATGAGCCTTGAGGGATTTATGCTAAGTGAGATAAGTCAGACCCAGAAAGGCAAATACTAGATAATCTCACTTACATTTGGAATCTAAAATGGTGAACTCATAAAACAAAACAAACAAACAAAAAAACAACAAAGTGGTGATTACCAGAGGTAGTAAAGTTGATGTTTAATGGTACGAACTTGGAACAAGTAGTAAATAAGCCATAGAGATCTGCTTGTTATAATGAATATAGATAAAAATATTGTATTATAATTATCCAAGATGGTAAGGTGCTGAATACTGCTACAGCCACAATCCTCACAATAAATATATTATCAAAACAACATGTGCTACACCTTAAACTTACACAATACTATATGTCAGCTAAGTTTAATAAAATGAAAAAGCAGAAACATGCTTAAAAAATCATTGATTATTTAATTGGTAAGCAAATATAAAATCTGAGGAATAATGAAGAGTAGAGGAAAAACTGGATAGAATAAGTAGATAATGTTTGTAGACCCACTTAAAACTGTCAGTCAGCTTAATAAAATGCAAGGATTCTGCACAATGAATCTGTTCTTCATCCATAGTAGTGAAGTATTGAGGCCTTATTATTAAAAATAATGAAATTTATTAAAAATAATTTTAAAAGTTCTGTAATGATCTGTTTGTTAATAATGTCAAAGTTTGACAGAAATAGGAAGATAAGGAAAAATAACAACATAAAAGCCATTCCAAATACAAAGAGATTGCCGCTTCCAGTCAGGGACCAGAGAAGAATTAGGCACAAACAAATCAGCTGCAAAAGACTGGGAGCAGGGGACAACAGTCGAAAAAGACCGCTGCCACGAGCAACTCTACAGTCTCACTTTTATTGGATAGAAAACAATAGCCAACAGAAGGACTGATGAAAGTCAAACGTTAATCCCGTCTTGCAGACAAGCAAGAAGGAGGATAAAGATTATAGTTAAACAAGCACATTCAAAGGACTCATCTAACTAACAAGGAGCACTTCTGGGAAGAGAAAGGAGCAATAACGAAAAAGGAAAGCAGGCGGTTTTTGTTCCACCCTGAGCTGACCGGGCTTTCCTGGGTGTGCTCAGCTTCCCTGAAGCAGGCAGCATTCGGCCCTGGGCGGGCCGGGCGTTCCCGGCTGCCCGGCTTCTGTGAAGGGGCGGCGTTCCACCCTGAGTGAGCCGGGCATCCCCAGCTGCCCAGCTTCACGATCGTACATCGTCCTTCTCCCCAAAGACCTGTTGTCAGTATATGTATTTCTTAAGGCCATATCTAAATGTGCTTGGCAACTAGTAAAATCCTCCAGGGGTTACAGTTTAAGTAACAAATTGTTCCGAGGGGCAGCAACATCTCCCCCCTTTTGTTTGTGAAGAAGTAGAAAAGTTGATTTTGCAGCTTCTTGATTTTTCAGTCATTGGAGGGATTTTCCCATGCTTCTGAGGACTAAGCATAAAAAGATTACAGCAATAAAAAGAATAATCAATCCACTTATAACACTGAGACCAGTTTGTGTGATCCAAGTAGAAGGGTTTATTTTTTATTTTTTGGGATTAATTTTTTATTTTTTATAAACATATATTTTTATCCCCAGGGGTACAGGTCTGTGAATCGCCAGGTTTACACACTTCACAGCACTCACCAAAGCACATACCCTCCCCAATGTCCATAATCCCACCCCCTTCTCCCAAACCCCCTCCCCCCAGCAACCCTCAGTTTGTTTTGTGAGATTAAGAGTCACTTATGGTTTGTCTCCCTCCCAATCCCATCTTGTTTCATTGATTCTTCTCCTACCCACTTAAGCCTCCATGTTGCATCACCACTTCCTCATATCAGGGAGATCATATGATAGTTGTCTTTCTCTGCTTGACTTATTTCTCTAAGCATGACACGCTCTAGTTCCATCCATGTTGTCGCAAATGCCAAGATTTCATTTCTTTTCATGGCTGCATAGTATTCCATTGTGTATATATACCACCTATTATTTATCCATTCATCTGTCGATGGACATCTAGGTTCTTTCCATAGTTTTGCTATTGTGGACATTGCTGCTATAAACATTCGGGTGCACGTGCCGCTTTGGATCACTACGTTTGTATCTTTAGGGTAAATACCCAATAGTGCAATTGCTGGGTCATAGGGCAGT